>NC_135310.1:15237152-15548690 GCF_048772815.1 Callospermophilus lateralis
AGCTGAGTAATATTCCATTGAATATGTATACCACATTTTCTTTACCCTTTCATCTATTGAAGGACACCTATGTTGGTTCCATAGTTTAGCTATTGTGAATTGAGCTGCTGTAAACATTGATGTGGATGCATTACTGTAGTATGCTGACTTTAAGTCCTTTGGGTAGAAACTGAGGAGTGGGATAGCTGGGGCAAATGGTAGTTCCATTCCAAGTTTTCTGAAGAATCTCTATACTGCTTTCCATGGTGGTTGCACCAATTTGCAGTCCCACCAGCAATGTATGAGTGTACCTCTTTCCCTACATCCTCGTCAACACTTATTGTCGCCTGTATTCTTGATGATTCTGGCAGGAGTGAGATGAAATATTAGTGTAGTTTTGATTTGCATTTCTCTAATTGCCAGAGATCTTGAACACTTTTTCATATATTTGTTGATCAATTGTATTTCTTCTTCTGTGGAGTGTCTGTTCAGTTCCTTAGCCCGCTTATTGATTGGGTTATTTTGAGTTCTTTATATATCCTAGAGATTAATGCTTTATCAGAAGTGCATGTGACAAAGATTTTCTCCCAATCTGTGGGCTCTCTCTTCACGTTAATTGTTTCCTTTACTGAGAAGAAGCTTTTCAATTTGAATCCATCCCATTTATTGATTATTGTTTTTTACTTCTTATGCTTTAGGATTCTTGTTAAGGAAGTCAGATCCTAGGCCAACATAGTGAAGATTTGGGCCTACTTATTCTTCTATTAGGCACAGGGTTTGTGTTGATTTTTGTTTAGGGTGAGAGATAGAGGTTTAATTTCATTTTGCTACATATGGATTTCCAGTTTTGCCAGAATAGGCGATCTTTTCTCCAGTGAATGTTTCTGGCACCTTTGTCTAGTATGACATAACCAAAATTCTATTCTGAACCATTGGTCTACAAGTTCTATTTTGGTGCCAATACCATGCTACTTTTATTACTACAGTTTAAGGTCTGGTATTGTGATGCCTCCTGCTTCACTTTTCTTGCTAAGGATTGTTATTCTGAGTCTCTTACTTTTCCAAATAAATTTTATGATTGCTTTTTCTGTTTCTATAAAGAATGTTATTGGGATTTTAATAGGAATTGTACTAAATCTGTATAATGCTTTTGGTAGTATGGCCATTTGGACAATATTAATTCTGCCTATCCAGGAACATGAGAGATCTTTCCATCTTCTGAGGTTTTCTTCAATTTCTTTCTTTAGTATTCTGTAGTTTTAATTGTAGAGGTCTTTCACCTCTTTTTTTTAGATTGATTCCCAGGTATTTTATTGTACTTATGACACTTTTAATAGCCCTATTTGGCTGCTATTCATTTGTGCTTCGTTGAAAATACTAAGGTGCAAGAAATTTAAATTACTTGTCTTATACCATACAGAAACTGGCATTCAGGTAGGACCAAAGTCATTAAACATCTATTTTTTCTTCATATCTAAAAGATCATATCATATGATCTTCTTTCATGATATGTCGAAAACTCAAGAAATAACACGTAAGTAAGTCACTTGGGAGAATGAAACAGATGATTAAAGGTGACATTATGATTACTTTTGGTAAAAAAAAAAAACATTAAAATGTGCCCTTTTTCCAAATTGTTGATTAGGATATTAAAGCTTTTTTCAATCATTAATGACAAATGCTGGATGCCCAATATAACAATAAGGAAGAGGAGGAGGATCAAAGATGAAAAGGTGGCAAAGGAGAAGAAAATAGAGGAAGAAGAAGAGGAAGAAAGAAAGACCAGCTTATGAGTGCCTTACTGTAAGTTAGAGGCAGTGCCAAGTGCTTCCTGTACTTGGTCTTTCTCATTTTTATTAATACAATACCCAGAAGAGGTGGGAAATGACACCCCTATTTACAAGATAAGAAAACAGATACTCAGAGATGGGAATGTAATCTCCAGTGCTTGTGCCCTTGATCACAATTAACATGACCTCTTCTGAGCTTTCCTTAATTATAGAATTTGAATTGAATGACCAAGTAAATCTAACCACACACATAAGGATAAATTAGTGACAGGGAAATTAAATGAAGACACGGTCCAAAAAGTTTTTTGTTTCTCAGATCAGCTTCCTGTTCTTTGGCCCCGGGGCGCAGTGTATTTCCTTCTTCTTGCTCCTTACCCTCAGCTCTGTTCCCACTTATCCATGAGAATGGCTATATAAATCTTTTTTTAAATGTTCTCTTCTTTTTTTTCTTGCTATTTCTGCATTTCAATTAGCAATCTAATATTGCATTAATTGAAAAGTCAAAATGTAAGATGATTTCCTTAATTAGTCAAATATAAATGATCTGCCTAATGGATATTTCTTCTCGAGGGTCTTGGTGTTATCCACAGCTCAGCCTTAAATAATTAGCTCATATTTGTACATGTCTAGGCATTGTATAGCACGTAATCCTCATCACCAAATAAGTGAGATCCAGATACAGAAACTTAAGCCTGAAACAAACCTCACAGCCTATGTCCCCTTTCTTGCCATCATCTCATCATCAAACCTAATCCATTAGTCTTCCTCTCCTCTCTGTTCCTACAGTTAACAAAGTCAATTCCTAATCACCTCTTGCCTTTTTGTATGACTTCCCTATTACTCTAATGCTTAATCATGATGTTCCTTGTATGGATAGTTGATTCCTTCTCTCGTGGAGTGGATTATTGAATCACTAAGTACACATTTATCCTATCATTGGACATTTCTATTGTTTCCAGATTTGAGTTATTACAAGTAAAACTGTCATGAGCAATTTATGTATCAGTTTTGGTGTG
This sequence comes from Callospermophilus lateralis, assembly GCF_048772815.1. Taxonomy (NCBI): domain Eukaryota; kingdom Metazoa; phylum Chordata; class Mammalia; order Rodentia; family Sciuridae; genus Callospermophilus; species Callospermophilus lateralis. The sequence goes on from NC_135310.1 coordinate 15,239,938, forward strand.
GACATATGCTTCCATTGCTCTTGGTTAGATATTTAAGTGTGCAGTGCTTCTTAGAAACTGCCATACACTTTTCAAAATTGGTCGTACCACTTTACATTCCCACCAGCAATACATGAGAACAGCAGGTGTTCCGCATCCTTGCCCATATCAGTGTGGTCGGTCTTTTTCATTTTAGACATTCTAATAGATATAAAGGTATAACAATGACATTGTGGTTTGATTTGCATTTTCCTAATCATATTGAGCATCCCATGTTTTCTACCAGATCATTTCGTTACACTGTATTCACGTCAATTTTTCACGTATCTCTAGGACCCACTAGACTATGTACCTATTAGAGCCACAAAATGGATGATCTCTCAAAGCCCACTTTTTTTAAAGCTCAAATTTATTGCGACTTCCAGAACATCACACAGCCATTCCAGGGCTCATAATAGCATAGCCTTTATCAGGGCAGGTATCTTTCAACTGGAAAGAATGGATTCCACTCAGGTGACACAGACTGGTATCTGGAGAAATGAGGAAATGGGTGGCATTGATCATAAGAAAATCTTGAAAACTAAAAAGCTATTTTTTGGTTTCAGACCTGCCTGGGGGGAAAGGGAACATAAATATCTGCAATACGTAGATGTTCACCTAGTGCCCTGGGTCAAAAAGGACCAGGCTTTCTCCAGAGGAGATACCTCCTGGCTCAACAATAAATGCTTCTCTTTCTTCTGGTCTAATAGGAAAAACTAAACCCAGGGGAAGAACATAAAATGAAAGCCCTAATATGTCCCTCAACTCTCTGAATGAAGTCTCCTAATAGAGAGATAAACCTACCCTATAAGTTAAACTCACTTTCAGAAATCTTAACTTTGTGTGTGTGTGTGTGGTGCTGGGGATTGAACCCAGGGCCTGTGCCTGCAAGGCAAGCACTCTACCAACTGAGCTACATCCTCAGCCTAGAAAGGTTAACATTTAAAAGCAAGTCTTTTTCTGTCTTCTCACAACATTCACTATTTTGTGTACACAAAAACAGTATCACGTGATATGTTTACCCATGAAGAATTTACCCTGTAATATTAAATTCCTTACATAAGCCTCAGAAAATTATAAAGGATGGGCTCGGGGACTGTCTCCCAAGTTCTCAGAACTGCAGTTGGTCATGTAACCAATCAACTTGGGAAAACCAAAGGCCTGCTTTCTGATGGCAACTTTACATTTAAATGGGAATCACACATTTTAATTCTCTCTTTAGAATTCCAGTGTTGTTTAGGTGTGACAGTTTTAGTGGTCTCTTGGGAGCCAAACAAGCTCCCCCTAATCCTTTGTACCATGTAAGTATGGTGATTATGAAGTGGGTCTGAGGGATGTCTGTTAGTAATAGTTTTCAATGGAAGGCCAGCAGGATTGATAGGTCTCTCTATTGAAATGTTGTAGATCTCTCAAATGAGTCTATTTAATTATCATTCCCAGCTGTGCGTATTGCCTACAGACAAAGGTTATTATGTCTGTTCCACAGTGTCCTCTGCAAGTTCCTGGGACAGGGTCAGAGAATCATGCAGAAAAGACTGTCAATTAACCTCCCCGATGAATGAGAGGACTGTAAAAGGGAGTTATTAGATGGAGTGTCTCCTTTCTTCCAATATACTGGTCTTGACATTACATTAACCATGCAGGAGCCAAATACCCTTTTGGTGTGGAACAAATGTCCATGAATTTTTCAACTGACAGTCAGTGGGGAAAAATAATGTAATAAATCCCTAACAAAATGATAGTGTGCCAGATATCTAATGCCATCAAGTTTGAACTCCTTGGCCTACTTTCCTTATGAACATGAAGACAGCTCCAATATGTAATTCCAATGGATCTGACAAAACTTAGGGCATTCACAATTTAAATTCCATTCTTTCGGAACACTTGAAAGTTCAGCAATAGGAAGACAGGAGCTTCTCAGTTGCCATGGGATATGAGTAGAGACATCAATGATAGATATTCTTGCAGGTGGCACAGTGAGAGGTGACTCTTCCCCACCCCTCACTTGAGGACCACATCTTAATGACCATGACAAGGCAGCATGGTCCTTTGGACTTCACCAGAAGGGAAGAATGTGTGCTAACAAGCAGTACCAGCAGTTGATTGAGATGAAGCTAAATCAAATGTTCAGAAATCTCATTGTATAAAATAAAAATATTTTTAAAAAACAAACACAGGTGTTTTCTCCTGTTCTTTTTCACAGGTCTAGTAAAATAAAATCTCCAGAGATGGGATATAGTATAGACAGACAGAGATGCCTCAAGACCTCCTCCCCGTCCCACATGGAATGTAATCTGGCTAATGAAGTTGAGGGAGAAAAAGGACACCAGCCCATATATCACCAGATCATTATTCCCAGCATCATGGCCAGGTAGAATTATGCCTTCTCTCCTACTTTTTTCCCTCCTTCAAGATATTTTAACTTGGTCTTAACTGTAAAGGGAACTACAGATGTCCACCACCCTCCCTGGGGCCTCATGAGATGCTGAACCCTCTGCTCCACTCTTCTCTGCTAGGAATTGCTGTGCAGATTGCTTCATTGGCCTTGGCACACACAGAGATCGTTAAGCGTCACCCTCCATTACTGGGTGTGGCCTGGCTTTTAGAAATGATGTTGAAAGTGTGCAGCGATCCTTAGGCGAAATGACTAATATCATCTGAATGCCCATAAAGTCCCACACTGCCTCAGAATAAATGATAAGTCAGAATTCCTCTACAGTGGAGACATGAGAAAAATTAAGCACTACAGCAATCACATGTGTTATTTCCACGGGATACACTTAATGGAGACAAGAAGTTGAAACCCTGTGGAAGAAGAAAGCAGCATTTCTCAGGGGAATGCTATCAACAAAAGCCAGGTAGTTGGGTCCCTCAGTTAATCTATTGGAACAACTACTGGCTTCTTGACCTTCAAAAAAAGTAATCATGTTCTCAGTCATATGACCACAATGTTCTCCAAAATGTCAGTTATGAAATTGCCTGGCTTATTTTTTTTTCTGTGTTGCCTTATTACTCAATGGAAGAAAAGTTTACTAATTTATATCTTTTGACCTTGATGCCAAAGACTCAATGTAAGAGAAGAGAAAGGTAAGAAATTAAGAAATCATGGAAGGTTCGGATGAGATTTTAGCACAATGATAGCTACAAGCTGAACCAAACTAGGATTTCTGAGAGAAATCCTATAGAACAGATAATATCAGAAAAGATCCGAGACCCCTGTTCTAATGCCAAGTAGTCTTCACATTTTTCAGTTGGTAATTTTTTTTCCAGAAAATAGTAATTTAACGTTATACCATGGTCCATGGACCCCATGGTATGGTTGAATATGATGTTCCTTTACTCCAAAGATATTCTTACACTCCATCTTATACACAGTCCCAGTGTAGAGGCATCCACCAAAGCTGTGACTGCTAGTTTATGACACTTAATGCTGTTTCCAACAGTGTAAGCATTAAAAACTTCTTTTTGCAGAAATGAGTTTAATGTACTTAAATAAATAATGTCACATGACTCTTTTTATCAAATATGTATTACCATTAAAAATAAAATAAATATAAACTGTATCAACCCAATAAGTAGTAACAGAATAAACAGTCACTTGTCTAGAAATATTGTGAATCACAATGCAAGAGCCTTCCCCACATCACCATCACTAGGTTCTGACTTTAGTAAGAGAAGTGTGAGCAGCCTCCCCCCTGACCTCACACCTTATCATATCACCTATCTGATGCTCTTAAGTAACCATCAATTAAATATTGACCTTGTCAATAGCAAGTTTACTTCTTTCCTTCTTTGTGTGACAATAGCCCTCATCTGTGGGCATAATGACTAAGCTATTTCCAAATCACATCCCAACATGGCACTGTGATTATCTGGACCCTACCCGCCAACAGAATGGACAGAGAGTGAGCTGAAAAGTCAAGCAGACCTGGTTTGCAATTGCTCTGTGGCCTTCAGCCAGTTACTTAAGATCTCTGGAAGTGCTTCCATCTGTAAAATGCAGATAAACTGACCTGCCACTCAGAGTAACTATAAAAATTAGCAGATGTCCCAGGGTACCAAAGTGACTACTGTCTTCCATACTTCATACCAATAGGCTACAATTTCTGTTTCTGCAGAACATCAAGAGACATGATTTGTTTTTAAAATATTTTAGATTTTGAATCTCAAACTTAAATTGGGCATTTCGTATTGACCCCAATTCATGATGTCATATTGTATTTTCCTTTATAAAGAAACTAATAAAAAGGATAAAAGACTTTCTGGACATCAAAGAGCACTTTAAAAAAACAACATTTTTATGATTTAAAAGTGGAGGGAATAAGAGCATGTGAATTATATTTTCCCTAAAATACATAGATGAGAAAAGAGGGTATATTGGGGGGTTTTATTATATCCAAAGCATTCTAAAATGGTGAGCATCTCCAGAATGTACCTATCTCCATGTATCCCCCCAAACAAGTAGAAGATGGTTTTCTATTGGACCCAGCACCCTTCTAGGCTATGATGGGTACCCTTCACGACTTGGATAGACAAAATAAAACTTTCCCTGTGGTGGCTACTCTCTTTGGGAAACAAAATGGAAACACTATGCAATAAATCCATTGGTACTGAAGGACCAAATGTGAAAATTTGATATCTTAAAAATATGTACACTTAGCATAGTTGAAAGCCAATTAATTTGAGTAAAAACTGAGGAATTCAGTAAGAGGTTTGAAAATAAATGAAGAGATTGGTTTTTAAAATTAATGATGCCTGCTTCTAATGCCCCACACTGAGAGCCATATCTTACAGATGATAAGGTCATGATAGCTATATAAATCATATATATATATATATGATCTCTGTTTCCCAACATTGACACTGCACTCTGACAATGGAATCATGTATTCTTTTCATAACATAATGAAGATTTTTATAACATCATCACCAATTCCTTCAGAATAATGCAGCAAAACCTAACACATCTTACCTGAGAATTAGTCTTATACATACAGAGTCTAAGATGATGGTTGTGTGGAACACCTAAAACAAACAAAGCAGTACTGTTTGGGGTAATTGCATTTTTTCCTCATTTTTATCTAAATGAAAGGGGAAAAACAAGAGAGTCACAGGTAATCCCTGGCCCTCACTTGTGAATGCATTCATTAAGTATAAACTAAGTACAGAAGAAATGTTCTTCTGATAAGGTCTTAGATACCTTATCATAAGCTACTTGTTGAGAAAAAAAATCTAAAGACATAACCATTTGCTCAACTGTTGAATTAAATTCAAGGATCCATATACCTTATAATATGCCTCTAAGAAATTATTAGCCTTAACCCGGAAGTAAATTCAGACTCTACCACAAAGTCTTTCAACAGTTTTCCCCTGATCTGGAATCAGTCCACATTTATTGTTTAGGGGTGTGTGTGTGTGTGTGTGTGTGTGTGTGTGTGTACTGTGGTTACATCTTAGTCATCTGCCAGTATTCGATTATGTTTGCACATAATTAGAGATGACATAAAAACAGTGTATGGAAATCTGACCTACAGTGGTAATTATAGAACTTCTCTGTATAGAAAGAAAAATAGAGCTCTATTATAAAAGCTCAAGATTCTAATGCTTAGAGTAATACATTATAGCATATATAAAATAATGATAACATGCAAATTATTCTTGACTTTAAATGAACTTCATGAAATATTTCTCTTAATCTTATTGATTTAGTTTACCACATTTTTTAATAGTGAGATTTGTACTTTCTTCTTTTTCAAAGGCCAAATGGATCTTAATTCTGATCATGGCACATGTGAATTTTTGAAATACTGCCTATTTTTCTTAAAAATGTATCTCCTCTGTTTCTGTAATGAGTCAATATGAGAAAATGTCATTTCATCTTTGTCAAAGAGGCTGGATACCTCATACAAGTCTTCATTTATATGGTTCTTTCTGAATTTAGTAAAAAAATGTCTTCTGAAGAATTGGCATGTCTCTTTTCATTGGCTGGTAAGCCCCATCATCAGGAAGCATAGACATGAATACAATGTTCTAGAACACTGACAATTTCACCTATTTCCTAAAATTAAAAAAAAAAAAAAAGTCTGCCTTGCTGCTTCTTTTCTGTGGACCTTACTTTTGGACGAAGCTTATATCCAACTTTGCAAAGTAGGTAGAGAAATAAACCATTCAAATATGGGTGTATTTGGTTTTGCATACATACATACAGAATATTTCATTTTCCCTCCATTTAACCATAAGTAAGTTCTGTGGTAACAGATGAGGAAGTGATTTGGCAAGAGAAGAGAATTCATAGCACAACTAGAGCTGCCTCCCGAGAGGAAAACAGTCAAGACTTCAAATCTGAGGCTCAGACTTGGGGATCCAAAAACAAGTCCCTCAGAGAAAACAAAGCAGATGGCAATTCTACCTTGTTACCAGCCCCATCTGTATTACATGCAGAGCCTTGGTTTATGAAGACATGGTTGTCATGACAATGAGCATTTGAGAAGAATTCTGGAGAAGCTGATGAATTTATGAGAGTCTCCTGGCTTCCCAATTTTCCAAACACACCAAAATCCAAACCCCCAACCCCAAAATAAGCAATTCTATTACTGCCCATGTTGGCTACAATTATTCTACATAGATATTATGAGTTTTGGCACTTTTCATATCAAAATCCTCCACTGAGGGATGCAACAGCTTTTTACTCTGATAGAGCACAGCTTGAAGGTAAACCAGTCTTTTATTTTTATTCAGTGAAGGCAACTCTATTAACTACGGCTTAATTTTCTTTTCTTACAAGCTCAGAAAGAAATCAATTTCAGCTTAAATAAGAAAGGGGAAAAAAGTAAAAGAAATTATTTTCCAGTTTCTGAGAGTAGATTGCAAACTAAAGAAGGGGAAAAAATTAATAAACTATAAAGTAAAGTACTTAAGACTGTCCTTTTAAGTGCTTGTCAAATGGACAGGAAGGCCAGCCACTGTGGAGTGACTCTGAGTTACCTGACAAAGAGCACAGACTGGCTGCATTTGAAAAGTCAACAAGCACTTGTCCCCGGGGACATAGTTTTCCCCATATTTCTAGAAGCAGACCTACAGAGCATTTCAAATACTATTGTCATCAGTCTGAGTTTCCAAACAACGCTCCTGGTAAACAGTACAAATGTCATCAACACACTTAAAGAAGGAAAAAGATAGTCTCCCTTTAGAGTAAGTCCCCAAAACAAATCAACAATGATGATTTCTTTTCTCCCACCTCTGCCAAGCTCGAACCCCTTCATGAAACCAAATTGCTGATGATCTTTGGTTTCAGGAGGACTCCCCCCACCACACACACACACACACACACACACACACACACACACTCACACCTGATTTAAACACTAGAACACCCATCATGGCTGATGACCCAGGGACATCTAGCTCTAGAATGCTTTAGGAGAAAAAAAAGGTCAATTCGTTCATTGTTTTACTTAAAATTACGTCGAAATGGGAGCTTTACAAGGCAGAACCCCAAGAGGTCTGGGAAAGACAGAGTATCAAATCACACAGCAAGCAATGCTCCAGCCAAGAAGGCAGGGGACAAGCCACAGGTTCCAGATCAAGAAGGGGCAGGCCAGCAAGTCTGGGGTCTCACAAGTACTTGGGAGTATTTGGAAAACTTGGCTCTCTCCCATCTGGTCTTCCAACAATTGCCTGCCACCCATAATTGTTCCATGATCCTATAGAAATTTTAGTACCAGATAAAGTGATCGATGAAATGAAGGAGAAAGAATTATTTCCACCTCTTCCACCCAATACTTGAAGACAACGATCCCTGAATTTGCACAGATCATTCTAGAGAGAGGTCAAAAGGAAGCCAGATAGCCAGAATTGATGTGCCTTTAAACCCTAGTGGATACTTCTATAAGTCCAATATTATTTCCTGGTCATTAAATAGCCTCTCTAAAAACAAAGTGGGTGCTAGGCCAGCCTAAAAGAGAGCTTCTCTAAGTACTGCTTGTCTTAAAAGCAAGAGCTATGTAATTTCTGGCTGGCTGAATGTGGAAGCTAGCTTTGTCTTGGGCCTCATGGATAGGGTGGGCTTCTGAAGGATTTCAACAGGAGCACAGCAATATTTCCGGACAGAGATAAAGAGCATCTATTTAAATTCCTAGGATTTCCATCACAAAGTTCCACAAAATGGGTGATGCCAATGTGGCTTAAAAAATATTCAACCCTCAAAATTGCAAAGCCTCTTGATCTAACTATTTCAGACCACAAATATGAAATAGTATGAATTGGGATCACTGAAAAATAACACAAAACAAAGATCCCATGAAAATACAAGGGCACCTACACCAAATTAAAGGCAAGGTTTCTGAATATTTGTCAAGGCAAAGGAGTGGATATGTGTTCGTGGGTACAAGGACACATAGATGCCATCACTGGGATGACAGACTCTTTTAACTCTGCATCCTTGCAAGATTAGTGACAGAGCTAGAAGAGAACTGGTTAATTCCAGAACATCACTGATTGGAATACAGCTTGCTCACTCAAAGCTAGAATAAAGAAAAGCAGAATCGTTACTTTCCAGGGAAACCTAACAATATTTCATATTTAACATAAAAAGTAAAATATGTATTGGCCACCTTCCTAGGACTTCTTACCTCTCTGACATAGAATAAGATGCTGTGAAGATGTACTGTCTGGTGGAGGGACAGTGGGCTTTGCCAGGCCCAGTTTTGCCACATATGAGCCATGTGGTTTGGGTGAATTGATCAGTGTCTGCTGCCCACTCTTGGTGTCTACTCTATGGATACTTTAAAAATAAATATATGCTTTGTTCTGGGATTCCATTTCTTCATTTGCAAAATGAGAATGATAATATGATTCCTGAAGTTTATTATGTAAAAATGAGATATATATATATGGAATCTCCTATTGTCTGGTAATTGATGGTTCACGAATAAATGGTAGCTATCATTACTACTAGTTCCATTTTAAAGGTAAAAAATGTCAAAGATTATGCAGAAGATCAATTTTCTTATGCCTAACCATGAGTTTTACATCTAAAGTGTATAGGCAGAAGCACATTTATGACAGGGTTCTTAAACATTTTTGTTTCAATTGGAAATCTGTGAAGTTTATGGAGTTATGTTTTAAGTGAATAAATTAAAATATCTTTTACTGAGAAAAAAAATTATGGCATTTGTGGGTAAATGGATGGAGTTGGAGAACATCATGCTAAGCAAAATAAACCAATCCCCAAAAAACAAAGGCCAAATATTCGTTCTCTCTGATAAGTGGACACTGATCCATAATGAGTGGGGGGGAGAATGAAGGAACAAAGGGGATCATCGAGGCAGGAAAGATGGTGGAATGAGATGAACATCATTATCCTAGGTACATGTATGACTGCACATATCATGTGACTTGTATCATGTACAACCAGAGAAATGAAAAGTTGTGCTCCATTTGTGTACAATGAATCAAAATGCATTCTGCTGTCATGTATAACTAATTAGAACAAATAAAAATAAATAAATAAACATATGTACATGTGCATGCATAGATACAACAAAATATACTGCATGTGGATATATTTCTAAAAAATGGTGCATATCATATATATTATATTTTTGTATATATTACATGTAGATCATACTTATGTAGTCTACATGTTGCTTTTTAAATTTGACAATAATAATCTCAATATATTCTAGAAAAAGAAAATATCTTTTACCAAAGTCACTAAATGAAAAAAATTTTAGTGGGACTTAGTTCTTCTTAAGAGCCTGGTGTATACATGAACCTCAGGTTAGGAGTACCTGATAGGCTGAGGATAAACGTCAATGAATTCCTAAATAATCAAATTGTGTTGGAAGATTGTCCTACAGCATCCTTCTGGTGGACTGTGATACACATCATTCATTCTATATCTTCTCTTGAAACTAAAATACAACAGATTAAATGAGAATTCCATGCACATGACATTTCAAACAAGGAAGACCTTTTCTCATCCTTCATTCTTTCTGGAATGCTCTCATAAAATGATTGAAGAGCAAATAAACTTCTATAAGCTATTGGAAATTCTTATTGTATATGAGACAAAGAGAAGTGAAAAAAGATTGCAACAGAGATCTAGTGAAACAACTGCTGTTACAGCAGGTACGAGAGTCGGCCTTGATGACCCACTTTTGATGACTCATTTCACAAGCTATTTAGGGAAATCATTAATATCTTAATTAAAGAATGTCTGTGAAATTTCATGAAGATTTGAAGAGTAAAGGTAAATTACAAGTCTTAACAAGAAGAGATTAGTAATTCAATAAATTATAAGATGATTTTGAGGTATCAAAAATACATTTTAATGACTCTTAAGGAATAATAAAATCTGAAGTTATGCATGAAACAGACAAGTAAAACCTCAAAAATACAATGTTCCTCAGTACGAAGCATCCTAGTACCTGAACATAAATGGCCAGTAGAGGGCTGGCCAAGAGAGGGGACATCCAGCTGTGGTGTGACTGTTCACCCAGCCCACTCTGCAAAACTTCTATGAATTCTGACAACAGACTCATAAACACTGATAAGAGCCAGATTTGGGGCTAACCACCAACAGCAAAAATATTCAGTGAGTGAGTACAAGGAACTAAGAACGCATAGGAAGAACCCCAATTTAAAAATTACACATTGACCCGCCGAAAACTAAAAAATAAATATTAAAAAAAATTTTCTCTCACTCTCTCTCAGAACACAATCTATATGTGTTCTGAAACATCACATGGTACCCCATTGTTTTATATAAATTTTATATTTTTATATATCAGTTTAAAAAAAATTTACATTTTTAAAATTTCAAGTGAAAAAAATAGAGATAGAAACTTAAAAGATTATCCAAACAGGTTGAGGTATAAGACAAGATTCTATCAAGAAAGCAGAAGGGCTGGAGATGCTTTCATCACTGAAATTTTAGAATGACCTTGAAGACTCTTTCTTTGGCCTTTCGTGACTTGCTGCTTAATCCCTCAGAATGGTGGCATCTTTAAAACTTTTCCATTGCTTTTACTGTCCTTCTTACATTTCTGTGTTTTCCTCTTCTGCTACTCTATCCAGTGGCATTTTAGCAGAGGGACCATGATGTAAATTCTGAAAGCTAAAATTTCAGATAATTTTTGCCCTGCTAAAAGCACAGTCAATGTCAAGAAAGAGGCAGAAAATGGAACAATGATTTGTTGAAAACTATCTTCTGTTCTTGAGTCTATTAGTGTCCAGCTAGCATAGGAAATCTTTCATAAAGTGTTATTCTTTTCGAGCTTAATTTCTTACAGTGACAATACCAATCCTATTAGATATCTGTATCTGATGTCTTATATTGCAACACTGGGGCTGTGATTTTTTTAAAAAGTCAAAAAAAAAAAAAAAAGAAAGAAAGAAAAAGAAAAAACCTCTTTGGGCATAAAAAACATTTCTAGTTTCCTAAGGTTGCTATAAAAAAGAGATAATTTAACCTAAGCATAGTGTTGGGTTTGCAATTACCTAGCATTTCAATTCATATTTCTTGAAAGGTCTACTATAGAATTTTTCATTTATTAGTAGATGATTAGTAAATGATGTAAAAGTAATTATATTGGAGGGAAAATTGAAAGTCAGACTTCCACAATACAGATTTTCCACAAATACTGATCAAATCTACCACTATTCACTAGTTTGGGGCAAATTAACCAAAATCATAAATAGTTAAATGGGGTTCACATTGTTTTTGCTTTTGAATTCTTTGCTTTTTAGTTTTTGTTTAAGACTAGAAAAGGTACTTAAATAGAGAGAGAGATGGTATTTTCTTTTGAAAGACTCTTAGGGGCCCATTTAGTTGGCTGAGATGAAGTATCAGGATAACATATTTGGATGGGCTCAAAACATTTTTGTCATTGAAGTCTCTTTTGTCCTTAATAAGTAGTAGTAAAAAGCTCCTCACTTGTTTGAAATGACCTAAAAGATAGAATTATCTTCACTTTGAGAATAGCACTTGTGGATTTGTTCAAACAATATGTCAAAATCTTTCATCCCTTAGATATTTATTGAAGTCCTATTACATTCTAAGTATTGTGTTAAGGGTTGGAATTAGTGTACTTTGCTTTATTTTCTATATTGAGATGGACTCTAAAGTTCTAATTTTATCTTATTCGCTTCATGCTTGCATATCTATTGGTGTGAATGATACACAGAGAGATATGCAACATGGTCCCATACCTAAGCAAGAGGCATAAATGCAAGCTGGGAGAGCTCAAGAGGAGAGAAGCGTTGGTGGCAAGGGGTGGGGAGCTAAGGACATAGTCCCCACAGACATTCATGAAGACAGCAGGGCAGGGTAGGATACATGTCCAGAAGAAGAAGTGAGATGGAAATGACACCAGCAGAGTCTAGCTTGGGAAGGAGCATCACAACAGGAGGACAAGGTAGAGGGAGCCCTGGCTAGAGAAAAAGGAATGCATGCAGAGGAGGAAATACTCATCTAGGTGGAGCTCAGGCCAGCAGGGCAGGGCCCCAGGCCTTGCTCAGATGCCTCCATGTGAGTCTACGGCAGCCACTGTGGGAACCAGAGCAGATAGCCATGACGGCCCTCTCCTTCATAGGCAAATAAGGAAGTTCTCCCACACATACCGAAGGGATGAGGGGCATGCACTGTTTATGGAACGGTATTAACCGTCTTGCTATGCAAGGTTTCTTCTCAAACTGCAGTGGAGGAAGATGCCATTCAGTTTGATGTAGTCATGTGTACTTCAGGGTGTGGCCTTCGGAACAGAGGGTCTGGCTGAGATCCTGGCTCTGCTGCTTCATAATGGAGACACCTTGAGAAGGATACTTGACTTCCTCATGCCTCGGTTTCTTCATCTGAGGTGGGAGCTTAAAATCTAAAAAGTGTCTTTCCTCTGGGTGTATTATGATGAGTAAATGAACCCAGAAATATAAAATGCTATAAATGTTGTTCCAGGTAGTCACTCACTGTTAGTTCAGCAGTAGTAGCAGCACTCATTGTGGTTCAAAGTGGTAGGACAGTCTGAAATAAAAGTCGATTTTTACCTTTGGGGTACTCAACTTACTTTATAACTCTCACTATTTGCATAAAATAATAAATAAAATAAAATGAAGAAGCCATAAAACTATAATTTGATTTTTGAAGTTTTACCCCAAAAAGCATAACTGGAAAACAGATATTAAGAACACAATCAAGAACTTCAACTTTGAACTTCAAATACTACTGTCAAATATGAGACGATATATTTTAATCATGATCTTATTTCAATTGTGACTTCCCATATGAAATCTTTCCTATCGGTCCATGCCCCTAAAAGAATTGTACAGATTTTCTCTTGTATCTCACACTTTCTGGCACATAAGTACTCAAAGAGTCTTGGATTGATGGATAGATGAATGGGAGAAGGAAGGCAGGCAAGAAGTTAGAGAGGCCAGAACACCAGAGGTCAGCTGCTGTCCCAGCACTGGAGATGGAGGCCTTTTTATGGATTTAGGAGTTCCGAATTCAGGGTTACCACCCATGTTCTCAGGGCCTGATCTGCACACAGAGGTCATCTTCAGAATGAAGCCAGGGGATCCATGTGCTTCTGCGGCTGCAGAGGGTGCTCCATCCATGGACTCTTCCTCTCCTTGTATCTCCTCTAGAGAAGGCTCCCTCCTTCAGTTTGAAAACCTCTGGAGATATGTGAGGGCAAATGAAAAGCACAATTTTTTTCTCTTTGAATCAGGCAAATGACATTATTCAAATATTACTTATAAAGATTGATTTCTTTTAAGTTAAGGAAGGAATTTGCCTTGGAAGCTGGAATAATAAAACATCTCAATGATAATTTCTCAAATGGAAATATATTAAGCAAAATGGACAAGTCTGCCCCTTGCTTGTTCTCTCTCTCTCTCTCTCTCTCTCTCTTTCTCTCTCTCTGTACCTCTCCCTCCCTCTTTCTTTCACTCTTTCTCTCTGTACCTCTTCCTCCCTCTCTCTTTCACTCTCTGTACCTCTCCCTCTCTCCCTATCTCTCTCTGTACCTCTCCCTCCCTCCTTTTCCATCTCTATCTTTATCTCTATATCTCTATCTCTATCTCTATCTCTTTCCTGATTGTAAAGGCAAGGTGTTAATGAGACCTAGCAGGCATCCTGCTAGCTTGTTAGAATGCACTGCATTGCATCATGAAGACAAAGATGCAAGAAAGCTTTTCTGCTAACTTTGATAGAGCTTCCTGGACTTATTTTTGATGAAAGGTTTTGGATGCCACCCATCATCACACATGGATTAACAAGTAAGAGAGGGCTTGTCACCCATGGGTCCTGAGTCAGCAGCATGAGGAGCATGTAAAGACATCAGCCTTTCTGTCTTGGTTTGGGGTTTATTTGGAAGAGTATTTTTCCACTTAATTCCATAAGTTTTCTCTGAGTGCTTACATGCCTAGGATTGTTCACACTTGTTAGAAGGTAGAAATGAAAGACCAGAGATTACATCTGAAAAGCTTACAGCAAACTTAGTAGAGGTTATTTTTTAAATGTTAAGGTTCCAATCAAAAAGTGATCTCATATAGAGAACAAAGAATCGAGTCTTCAGGATGGAATGGACCTCACAGGGGCTCAAACTGAGTTTTCTCCAACTTTTGTGACCTAAGCAACCTTTCAATTTGAAGTAGTTCAATTTCCCTATCTGTAAAAATAGTGAAAATCACTCTATATGGTCATTGAGAGGGTTAAATAAGCTACCACATAAAATGCATATCATGCCTGGCATAGAGTTAGTATTCTAGAGTTATTCGCTCTTATCATTACTTTGCAATCTAAAAAAAAAAAAAGTAGAAGTAATTCTCTGGCAAAATTCCTAGTACTGCCTCATCTAGAAAGGAAAACGAACACTGGTGCATATCTGAACTTCTCCACTGAAGAGCATGTGGCCTTGGGCAGGCCACTCAACCTACCTAGACCTCAATTTCCATATCTGTGGAATGGGGATAATAACACCCACTCATCTTCCTGCCAGATCATTGGAAGTTTGGGTTCAGATGTTGGAGAATAAATCAAGTTGAAAAATGCTAAATGCTGTGCATGTCAGAAATCATAGGGAGGGATCTTGGGTTGAAACCAGAGAATTCAAGGGAAGCTGTCAACAAATCCAGAGCTGGTGTTAAAGCTGATCCAGGGTTTAGGAACAAGTCAGTGCTCTCATTCTTTTCTGGTCCTTTCTTTAGCTGGTGTCCTTGTGGCTTGACTTTTATAACTTAGAGAATACTGTGACTTGGGAGAAGGAAGTTGGTCCTGTCCACTTGCTCTGGGCCAGGACTGACCCAAGAAAAAAAGTTAATATTATTAGATCAACATATCCCATTTCATACCTTGCTGACTGTAATGTGAATGTATTGAGTGTCCTTTGGATAGTATGTCAACAGTCCTTTGGCAACTGTGATGTTAACTTCAGAGAGACTAAGATGCTTCTCTGATTTATAGATTGCCCTAGACAGTTATGTAATTTAGACACATTTAGACTGTAGAAGAAATAGATTTTCTGACTTGTAAATTAATTATCTGAAAACATATTAACTCATTTATATCATGAAGTACAATTTACTGTATGAAAAGTTTCTTTTTGGCTTCATAATCACATTTTTAAAACCTATGAGTGGGGAACATCTTCCACTCGCGTACCAACATTTTGCAACTCAAGCAAAATCATGAAGTAAACTAGATACGTGTAGACACTATAGTGTGCTTTCTTGCAGGTATTCTAAATAATAAATTACTTACAGCATATCAGACATGTTTATACAAATCTTCACACTCTTATCTCCTGTCCAAATCCTGTTCTTCTCTGCCTCTCCTTTCTAACACTGGGTGCAGGTCAATAAGATAGCATCCCACACATGAGCCACAACAACATCATTGTTATAATAACAGTAAGGGTACCCAGGAAAACTGAGGATGCTTACCTCTTCCAAACTTTTTAGAGGTCCAATGCTGCTGACAGGAGATCCAAACACTTTAGGACACACAGGTTCTTCCCGTTCTCGCCCCACCCATCTTGCCAATCTCACCACTCCCAGTCAACTTCCAAATGCCAAGCTACACTATCTCTGTCCCCAGGAAACTCTCTGGAGTATCCTTCAAATATGCTTACATTTTTCTGATCTTATGGTTTCATTCAAAAAGCATTAATTACCTTCTATGTGCCGGGCATTGTGAAAGAAAGATATCAAAACAAATAGGACAACATGGATAAACTTTGACAGTGCTGTCCCCTGGGAAATAAGCTAGGCACAAAAGGGCACCTAATGTGTGATTCCACTTGCAAGAAGTACCTTGAATAGTCAAAGTCATAGAGGTAGAAAGTAGATTTAAGGTCACCAGGAGTGAGGGAGGAGGGAGCAGAATGGATAGCTATTGTTTAACGTGAACCGTTTCAATTTGGGGTGATGAAGTTCTGGATAGGCTGGTGGTGGTGGCTGCACAAAAATATGAATGTACTAAATGCCATTCATCTCTAGGTTTAATGTGGTGAAAGAGAATGTAAAATGCATGTTATGTATATATTAGCATGATAAAAAAAATTTAATCATAAAAAAGAAAAAGAAGACCCAATCTCTGCCCTCCTTGGAGATCCTGACTAGTTGGAGTTAGCAAACAACCCTAACAGAAATGCAGCAATACAGAAGCCTGGGGACACTTAGTCAGGCTCAGGAGAAGTTCCTGGGAAAGGTGACATCCTGCCCATGACAATAAAGAGGATGAAAGAGCATGTCAACCAAAAAGTGTGGGATGTTTGGGAGGCAATGGGGGCAGGATTTGGTGAGAAGAGGACTCCTAGCCAGACCACCTGGCCCGGAGGGGCAGGAAGTCCAGGGTTTGTGCTGGGAACTCCAAGCTCTTGTTCACAGTATCACATTCACCATAATGGCCTTTCCTTAACCTCGAACCATGATCCATCCTCTCACAACCAATTCAGGGTCCATTGTTGTCCGTGAAACTTTTATTTCCAAGAAATAAATCCTCATTTTTCTTTCTTCTAAACTTCCATTTTGTTCCTAATTATTCATTTTTTTTTAATGGAACTTCTTTTCTCTGACCTGTGTTTTGAGACACTTGAGAGTAGTAACTATGGGTTTTGTTTTGTTTTTGTTTTTGCTTTTGGTTCCTTATAGCATCTAGCTGGTAGGATTATAAAATTATTTTCAATAAATGTTTTCAGAGTAGAATTCATCTTGAATCTCCAACTATTGGCTTCTAAGAAAATAAAAAAATAAATAAATCATAAAACCAAATTCTAAAGAAGAAATATTTCCTCCTAAGAAATAATTCATACATGAAAACGGTGATTCAGGAACACAAGGCTGAACTGAATTGTGATTCAAGATCTGCACACTTCAGAGTGATCCAAAAGTCACATCGACCAATGCTTTCTATCATCACAAATATTAGGATTCACAGATCCCAGAAAGTAACTTGCCATCAATATGGAGCTAATGTGAAATGAGCTTTTTGCCTAGTATTCTCCCCTAAAATGCCATTTTTTTTCTAAGGGACTTTAATACACAAAAGTTCAGCGTACTGAAAGAGGCACAGAATTGGACTTAGATTGTACGGGTTCTGGTGTTTCTCCTAGAGGTACTGTGTGGATTGGGGCAACTAACATAACTTTTCTTGGCTAAGTTTATCTTTAGTGTAGGGTATTAGCTTATACATCTAATTATAAATATCTTCTGCTATGGTTTAAATGTGAACTTTTCCTCAAGAGAAGGTGTTGGAAGTTTCTTTTCCAAGGTGAAGATGTTAAAATGTGGTGGGACCTTTGAGAGGAGGGGTCCAGGCAGAAGTCCCTAGGTCAATGGAGGCATGCCGTAAGAAGGAATTAACAGTTCTTGGGGACCTAGGTTTCCTCTTCTGGCTTCTAAGTCTTACCATGCAATCTCCCCCTCATGCATGCTTATGAATCCATCTGCCATAATGTGAAGCAGCCAGTGGGGGTGCAGGCCTTTTGCAGAGCTATACAGCTTGGATTTTCAAATAAATCTCGTTTCTTTATACAGCACCAGCCTTGGGTGCTTCACTATAGTAAATGAAAACAGACTAACCACCTTTTTATCTATGCATATCTATATTACACAGTAGATAAGCAAAATTAAATTCTAGAATTAAAAATGGAAAGGGAAGATTACTATTTATTCATTTTTATGGATAATTATTCATATATTTATATCAGTGTGCTACAATGACAAGGCTGAATGTCATTTTAATATTGAACAGGGGATGGTTCACTGTCCACCAAAACTCATGCTTTCATCCCATATTTTACACTTAGAGTTGCCTCTGAGAAAAGATATCCAGGGATTACATTTCTCACCCTCTCCCACTGCAGCCAGCTCTGGGCCACCATGACACTACATCTGTCCAATGGAATGAGAGCACAGAGGTATGTTAGGTCCAAGCCAAGGCAGTCACGAGCAAATATCCTCTACCTTTGCTTTTCTCATGGCCACAGAGATGACACAGCCACAGAAGGAGCAGATTGTTTCCCTGAATCCCCCTGTAGATAGAGACACCCTCCAAAAAGGAGCTCAGCTGGGAATATTTTGTGAGCAGGAAATATTTTTTTTATAATAAACCAATCAAATTGGGGGATTTTTCTAAGGCAGCTAACATTATCCTTTTTAATACAACATGCACGTACTTCTCTCCTTATATACCATGTACACACATTCATTCCACAAAAGAATCATTACTTAAAAATTTAAATAAGCAAAATATACTTCACTGGCAATAGTTGATCATAATCCATACTACCTCTTAGAAGACATTTAAATCATCTAGAATTCAGTAAGTTTACATTTATTGTTATAAATGTTGCTTTTTATTATTATTTGAAGGTATGAATATTTATCATCAACATTCACCTAACACTCCATCGATGACCTATGAAATGTAGTCTTATCAAAATATGACTGGATGCCCACGTGGTAGATGATGTAATTCTGCCCATAAAAAGAAACATAAATTAAAAGGAAAAAGTGTTCAGTGTACAATATAAGTGGGACTATACCCATTTTGTCCCAATGTCCCAGATACCGTATTTGCTCAAGGTTCTATTTTTAAGACAGCTTATATATCTATAAGATGCATTTTCCCAGTGTCCTATTTATAGGAAAATCTACTTTTGCCCTTAATGATAATAAAAGATGTATAAGCTCTAGATTATGATTCCCAATCTATTTTATTTATTTATTTTTTGGGGGGGATTACTAGGAATTGAACTCAGCAACTCTCAGCCACTGAGCCACATCCGCAGCCCTATTTTGTGCTTTATTTACAGACAGGGTCTCACTGCGTTGCTTAGCACCTCACTTTTGCTGAGGCAGGCACTGAACTCATGATTCTCATGCCTCAGCCTCCTGAGCTGCTGGGATCACAGGCATGCACCATCTGGCTCCAACCTATTTTCATGCACCTGTGTCAGTTTTGTTAAAATATTTGCAGAATTGGAAAATTGGGACTTAATGTGTAAAAGCTCATCAACATTTGATGAATATTGATGCTTAATATACTCTTAAGGGAATTTTGCCTCCAAATTGAAGCTGTAAAGTCATTGGAATTATTAAAAAATAAAAGCAAATATGTAGCTTTCTAGATTTTTGTTATGTGTTAAAAATTGTGTAACGTTGAAATGTCTATGTACTATCCTTCACACAATAAATAAAATCTCAATTATGAAAGAAAGAAAATGTACAGTGCACAGAAACCAATATAACACAGAAAAATGTACATGTACTCCCACCCTTAACACATACACAAATCATAGATAGAAAACAAATTCTAATAGAGATGTAATCCGACTTTAAGCATCAATGACACATTAACATAAAAGTATTTTGAATATAACAGAGATACTGGGAACATACACAAAGCAATGACTTTTTATGCCCTGAGATGCCTGCCAATAATCTGAAGATAAGTCATAATATAGCAATTAAATATAGGTAGGAAACAAAAGTATGGAATTTTTTCAGCTATTCAGTCCCTGAGCTGGTTTAAATGTATCCAGGACATTATCTCAATCTCAGACAGTTATTGGCAATGAAGTTTAATGCTTTGCTCATCACTAGAATTTTTTTCTACTGGCCTATGCAAACCATTTAAATCTGCAATCATTTTAAATATAATGATTTGATAATAGTTTTGAAGTTAATTATGTCTTAGGTTCAGAGGGAACTATAAAAGCCATCGTAAGCACTACTATTACATATTTTTCAAATTAATTTTAGAGAAAGGTCTTATAAGAAAGTAATAGTAATGAAAAGTGAATGTGCTATATTCATAAACACATTTAACAAATCTGAACTAGATCATCTTGTTTTTATTAAGACATGTATTTAATTTTTTGATCAACTATACAATATTTATCACCAGGGAAGTTAAGCAACCAGCTAGGATGTGCACCAGCACACTCAGGAAGAGGTGGAATCATCCCCTCCAGAGGCATCATTTGCCAGCCTACTGGGTAATTTTTAAAAGGGGCCTTTATTGGGCTGGGGATGTAGCTCAAGCGGTAGCGTGCTCGCCTGGCATGCGTGCGGCCCAGGGTTCAATCCTTAGCACCACATACAAACAAAGATGTTGTGTCCGCCGAAAACTGAAAAATAAATATTAAAAAAAATTTCTCTCTCTCTTTCTCTCTCTCTTTAAAAAAAAAAAAAAAGGTGCCTTTATCATCCAAGGCCTCAGTGTTGTAAAAAGTGATGGTAAAATTCCTAACCAATGTACTTGACTTGATAGTCCTGAAAAAAAAAAATAGGACATTCCTTGGAAATGTATATATAAATGAAAACATTTTTCAAACTGCTTTGAATTTTAGCTTTTAATTCCACTAACCCCAAACAACAAGCAAGAGGAGAAAAATATTTGCATTATTTGTCTCATTTGTCATATATTCATGTATATATATATACATTATATATATACACATATACATTATATATACATATATATAAGTTCAAGTGACAAAGCAATAGAAGCTTAAAAGACATGTTCAACTTTTTATAATTACATAATATTTTTATAATTAATGATAATATTCAAGAGCCTATTAAAAATCATAACAATATATACCAGGCATAAATTTTTTAAAATGCTGTCAGTGGAAGGATATGACATTAGCCATATCCTTTTGGTGTCCTGAAAGAGAGACAGTTGATGAGTGGATACAATGGGATGAGATACAGCATCAAAATCAAGCTAAATCACTGCAGAGCCTTGAAGTGAGAGAGCCACTGTGCTGAGCAGAGCCCACTAGGACCCAGGGTGAGGGAGGAGAAAGAATGTCCAAGGAAATACCAGGTTGCAGTCTGGAAAAGGCCAGGGACTCCAGGGTAGGGATCCTTCTAGAAGCATAGGAGAGATGGGAAGGGCAACTACCCAGAGGGATCATCCCAAACCAAAGCCTGCCAGACAAAATGGTCCCACATGTACACACACATGTACACACATGTGCATACACACACATGCACCTGCCCATATTCCCCAGGCAGGCATGCAACAAAAATTGAGAGGTATGTAAAAAGAAGGAGAAGAGAAAATGATTCATATTCTTTATCCTTCATAGCTGGAAGTCAAGACATTCTGCTCCAAGTTGGTAAACCAAGATGTGAGACACCGGCAAATCATGCAGAATTCTGGGTGTGGCCACTAGGAGAGCTGGTCCAAGGTGGTCTCCACTGGGAAGACATCCAAGGGAGCATGGCAGGCAGGACCCTGATCTCTTCTTCACTTAATGATCAACTGCACTTGAATACTTTGGGTCATGGAGACTTGCCTGCCGAATTCTCAAAAAAATAGATCTAAAAAACTAGTTAATCCACAAAATGGGACTTAATATCTATTTATTGCTGCTTATTTTATAATCCACTTACATAATAATGCACACTCTTATTGTCCCATTTTGTCATCTTATCAATACAGATAAACTGCTTCTCCCTACCAGTGTGCCTGGGAGGTGTCCACAGGCACAGAAACCTAGAAATGTAAACAAACATAAACAGTAAATGAGGAAAAGAGAAAAGCAACAGATACTTTCTCTTCTAATCAACAATATGTTACAATATATAAGACAAGAAAGAAAAAGAGGTTTTCATTTAAAAATTTGACATTTTGTTCCTCACAGATTTTTGCATTCATTTTGATTTTTAAAATACTGCTTTACATTATTGTATTGAATGTTGAGTGTTTCCTTTGGTTTTGTGCCCAAGGCCAGGACCTCACACACCCTATACACCTCATAACCAGTCTTAGCCCTGTCATGAAGACAAAGGGCACTTGTCACACTTCCAAACTGTGCCTGTTCTTAGCAATGCAACTATATATCACTGGACCTCCTCACCCTAACACATTTGAAAATGAAGGAATGAAAAACTTAACCAAAAAAATGAACTAATGCATGAAGGCAGACATCTGCCCAGCTGAAAAGTCATAACCATTGCCCTGTCAACAAAGATGACATCCATACCTGGACCTTACAATCCTTCTGAAGATCCCCTGGCCTCTTCCATAAAACCTGCTCCCTTTTAAGGATGACAAGACCTAGAGCACAACCATCCCCCCTGCACAGAGATGTTGATAGGCTTCATTTTTTAGTACTTTATGGGGTGGATGTTTAGGCATCCATTGGTGTATCGCCCTCATGATGTATAAACCATTCTCTCCCATCTTCGTGATGAAGAGGCTAACAATGAATGTGATTAAATTACTTGTGCAAAATTATATTTGAAATCAGGTTTCATGACCCTAGAGGGCTGTTCTTCTAAAGCTGTCCCAAAATATCCACGTGTGGTGAGGTCAAGTCAGATAACATTTAGGATAGAAGGAAAAATTAAGTACTCAAAATACTTTCTAAACTTTTTGGAGATTTCTATATGTGTAGAGATTATTTTGGAGAAACAAGGGTCATACAAACACTGTAAGAAGCAAAGCTGCTTATTTAAGGAAATAGGCATCCATCGCTTTGAGACAAAAGAGCAGAATTATGAAAATAATACTTGCAAATAGTAGTCCACCAGTGTCCAGATCCACAGCCCAGGAGGACTGTAATAGGGGCCTGGACTATCTGCTGAAGCTCAGCTAGTCTGGGATAGCAAAGGTTAAAATCACTTTGTGTAAAAAGTTCTGCATTTGTCCATGGGTGTCATAGCTGTTGATTTTAGCCTAGCTTCAAGTGCCAAAATTGATTACCAAGTTTGTTATTTCTAGTATTTTGGCTCTCAAATTGAATCCTGCTTAGACCTGATATTTCCTCATAGTTGGGTTTGAATGGCCACTCTAGCTTTCTATGAAAAGTCTCTGATTTCACCTTAATCCATGTCTCTCTGAAGAGAAAATAAATTTTATGACTGATGGATAGTAAGCCTTCTAAAAAATATCCATAAGAAAACAATTATACAGGTTAGACTTTAGAAAATGCTTCCAAAATCAGGACGATGGTGAAATAGTAAAAAACAAAACCAAGGATTGCAGAAAAAAAAAACTCTAATGAAAATTTTAAAGAGAAGATAATAATTTTGTAGAGGATAGTTGGGAGAATCTTTCTAGATGCACCATGATGTTCTTGTCTGTAGAGTTTCTGTTTGGTCGGTTTTGATTTGTTTGTTTGCCTAATCTTTAGGGAGAGTTAAAACAAATAAAGTGACAGACAAAAGCCACAGTGTAAACTGAATAGAAATTTGTGAGATGTGAGTTCACTAGAGATCCCAAACTGCAAAATAGGCAACACGCCAAGGAGGTGACCAGGGTCTCGGCTGGCAGCCAGTCCTGTGACTCTCACTCACCTCCCATGTCTCCAGGATAGTTCCAACATTCCAGATGGCAGCCACAGTCATCGTTGGCCCAGGTATTCAAGTAAAAGAGCCAAAAGCCACAATGGAGTTTGACTGAACCCTGGTGACAGGTAAAAATCCCACAAGCAAATGACTAGCAGACCCTAAAAGCCATCAGAAATCTTCAGTATGGGCCATGTTATCTTTGTCAATCACAGGCAATATGATGAGGCTACTTAAAAGCTAAAAATAGACCTATCATAGGGTCTATCCATTCCACTTTTGGAGATATATATATATACACACACACACACACACACACACACATGCACACACACATGTACACATATATATGAATTATATGAATTAAATGAGCATACTGAAGGGATACCTGCATACTCATGTTCATTGTGACACTACTCATAGTATCCAAGATGTGGAATCAACCTAGTAAATGAATGGCAAAAAAAAAAAAAAAATCTTTTAACTACACAATGGAGTATTATTCAGACATAAAAAAGAATGAAATCCTGTAATTTACAGCAAAATGGATGGAACTGTAGGCCATTATCTTAAGTGAAACAAGCCAGACACAGAAAGGCAAGCACAGATTGTTCTCTCTCATATGTCAAAATTAAAAAAAAAAAGTTGATCTGAATGTAGAATAGTGATTACTAGCAGTTGGGAAGGAGTGGAGGCAGGGTGGGAAAGAGGAGGCTGGATTTGACCAGTGCATACTACATGCATGTATTGAAATATCATACTGAATCCTATTATATACAAATAATAGATATTAAATTCTTTAAAGCACATTTTCCCCCTGGAACTGAATAAACTTCTTACTCATGAGGCGGCCCTGAAAGTGTCAAGTTAGAAATAATGAGCTATAGGAAGCAACATTTTGGCACACCCGGGATCACACCCAGGCCCACCTCTTTGAGAAATGGGTCCATGAATAACAGACTCTAAGTTACTTGAGCTCAGGGACCATGTCTCATTGAAGATCCAGTATCCAGCCCAAGCACCAACATAATGCATGCTCAATTAATTACTTTCAATTAAATGATGAATGTTATTAAACCCATCTACTGTAGCTTTTTCTCATTCTGTCAAGAAATGGAATTATATTGGTCTCCTTCCCCCCTACCTATGAATCCTATTGATTTTTCAAGACCCACTTCATCTTTTCCTTTTTAATTCCCTACAGCTCTCTCTTCATGCCTCCTTCATACCACTTGTACTGAATTCTCATTCTAGACCTGCACTGTGCAGTGTAAAAGCTATTTGCCAACTACGCTATTGAGCATTTAAAATGTGTCTAGTGTGGCTAAAGAAGAGAATTTTAAGTTGTATTTAATTTTAACAAATTATGTTTTAAAATCAATGATTCAATTACCAAAAACTGTGAAGTGTACTTGGAACAACTTGGGTATGTGAATCTCCTTTTTCAACCCTGGAAGTTATTTAATCTAAATATAGATCAAATACTCCAGTGCAAAATTAACATCGAAATCAAAATATGCACTAAGCATAAAGTGTAAATTAGATAAGACTTAACGCAAAACAAAGAATGCAAAATGGTTGATAAATAATATTTTGTATTGATCACAAGCTGAAATCCCGTTATTTTTATATGTTGGACTAAGTGTATTACTGAAATTACCTGTGGCTTTTAGCTCTTTTAATTTGGGTACTAGAAAGTTTCATATTACCAATAGTGTATTTCTGAGTTAGTTTCCCTGAATTAGTGTATTTCTCCTGAATAAGCTCTGTTACGGACATTCTACAAACACTTTCTAAACACTACTTATTGAAATGAGCATCTTATATGTTAAGCCTGCCTCGCCGATAAACAAACCTGGGTGTCTAAAGGAAAGTCAGGTACTATGCCCAGAAGAATGTTAGGAGGACATGAAGCGCCTCCACAGTCTCTCAGGCCCTCCACCCTCCTTTCCCCGGATATTGGTGTATCAGCGTGTTCAGTAGATCGTGGGCTGCTTTTCTCTTCTTTGAATCTTCACCAACTTGCACACAGTGTGCAGTCAATGTATTTTCACTGAATGAATGAGACACAGAGTAAATGAATGAAACAAGGCTATCTATATAAATGCATTTGTAACATGCAAAGGAATCTGTATGATCTTGAATTGCAAATTTAATAACACAGAATGAAAATGGATTTGATTTGCCTGGAAGCACCACAGAACTCCTCAGCTTGGTGTATACACTTGACCTTGGAAATATCATTATGAACACGAAGCGTACACCTTGAAACAGACAGACAAGCTGCTAGGAAGCCAGGTGGGGCAGAGAACAGTGTCTACTAATGGAGAAAAGAATAGAACATCCGAATTTTTGTGGTTCAATATAGTTCTAACTTCTCAAATTAAAGCAAGAATAATTTTTTGTAAACAAAACTATCATAAGTTCTTAGGTATACATTTTATAACAGACATTTTAATAGACAAATTCTACACATACTTCTCAAGTCCATTCTATTAGAATTGGTCTGTCACCACCAAATGTCTTATGCATAAACATGGATTTTTTTTCTTCAAAGAAAAAAATTCATGGTCTATCAGAAGAATACAGAAACTTTAGTTTTGATATTTCTCTTGGTTTGAGAATTTCTACAGAACCATTTTCTTCATTGTTATGTATTTTAAAAAAAAATTAATTCAATTATACAAAAATTGGTCAAATGCCTGCTGGGTGCCACCCCTATGCTAGGTGCTAGTTGTTCAAAAGTGAATCAGACCACAAACAAGAAACTCCACCAGATATCTGAATTTTCATTTCTTTCTTTTTCTTACCCTTGAAAATGAGTTGTTACTTTAGAATTGGAAATATGGGAGGGGAGTATAAGAAGTTTATAAAAGAGTAAGTCAAAATAAAATACTTCCTAACCTTAAAATGCAAGTATAGAATGAACAAAAAGACTAGAACCACTGTACGACTCCAAATAGAAACTGCTCAGAACATACTGTGCAGGACATGAAAAACGAAGCAAAACCCTAGAGTTCATGGTCTGGTCATTCTTTCTAATCATGAGAAAATAAAATTAGTCTCCTACTAAGACACCTGCAGCCATTTAAAAACTTCAGATGAGTCCAGTTTGCAAAGCTCATCTATCTGAATTTCTTTTGGGCAAGATAACCTAGACATTCTGTATGTTACAGGCTACTGGGCTGATGCCATTCAAAGAGAAAAGGTTTTAAGAAGAGTCAACTATGTCAATGAGTTATCTATTTATTGTCATCTGTCAAGAAAATAAAATAAGTTTTAGACTCTGTAGACAAAAAAATATTTTTTTGTCTCCAATTTAGGAAAAGATTATATTTCCTTTATTGCTTCTCCCCCTCCTCAAAGTCAAAACACTGTCCTTGAACAAATGCCAAACACCAAAAATTACTCATAGCATTATAGTGACACATCAAAGAGAGAAGAGACTGGGAAATTAATTACAAGGATTTCTTTTGGACACTCTCACAAGTGCTTTAACTGGCGTGTAGGAGTATCAAAATCCAAGAATGCAAAAGGGGAGGATGTTACAGGAAGAAAACAATTCAGAACGTAGCTGATCATTTGAATTTTTTTTTTTTTTTTTTGTAGTTAGCATGAAATGTATCCCAAGAAAACCCGTCACTTACCAACCAACTAAAGGGCTATTTTTTTTCCCCTAAGAAATGCTTTCTAAAATGTAACAACCACAAGAACTGTTTGAATCTTTCAACTTCAGACAAGCAAATATTTAAATGGCATTTTAAAACTATGTGCAATAATATTATGCAATTTGGAAAATAGGTTCTGATTATTTTTAAAGTTCTCATCTGATCCACTTGAAAACATAATAAAATGCTTACTACTGAAAAATCAACATCATAGATTATGTCTGTTGATATTACAGCAGTAAAAGCTCATTAAATTTTAATTACATGTGCAATTTGGTACTTAGAAAGCAAATGTGTCCAAGATTTATGTTCCACTATCTAGAAGAAGCAGATAATCAAAAAGAGCAATATTGTAAACACCACCGAAGAGGAAGACTATTAACCCTGGTGAGAAGAGATTGCATTCAAAAACTTCAGAAGAAATACATAAGATTAATTTTTAATTGCCCATCATTTTATCTATTTATTAAAGTAAGTTCCACACTCTGATTTCCTAATTTGAATAACTGCACATTCCAGGAAAGTAAGTTAAAATATGAATTGATATGATTCTATTTCTATAGAAATGATAGTTTTATAATATTAAAGTAAGGGCAGGAATCTGAGTTATCATTATGATACTATTAGGTTGTTTACTGATTTTTTCATAACACGTCAAGTCATTAATAAAATCATAAAGGCAAAAGCCTAGTACTTTAATGTCCACTTTCTTCTAAAGTCATCTTAGAATACATAGCCACATTCATTCCTCCAAAAGAACTTTGTTCTCTTCTGTTCCAGAAGATATTTTTTTCCCCACAGACATTGTATTTAAATTGCAATGGGCTGAACTGCCTCCCCACCCCCAATTCATATAATGAAGTCTAATGTCCATTATCTCAGAATGTGACTATACAGATGCTTTAAACAAGTGAGTAGATTCAGTGAAAATCATAATTTAGTCCCAGTAAGAAGAGGAAATGTAGAAACACAAGGAGAGTGGGGATGCTGTCCCTGAATCTCATCATCTACCTCCCAACTTAGGTTCCATTACTGTCCCATATTTTAGTTCTATTTAATTATTAAAATTTCAAATTAGACATTATTTTTTGCATTAGCCAACACTTATTTTTATTTACTCACATACTTCTCAATATTTCACTCACCATTCCTTCTTGCATATCAGACATCCTTTCTGGAAATCTTATTTCTTAGGCCTGAAATACATGCTCCAAAATTTCCCTGGATGATTATTTTTTATAGGAAACTGATTTTATCAAACAATGTCATGCCCTCACTCTCATTCTTGAAGGATGATTTTGCATATTTAAAACTTGAAGTTGAAAGTATATTCTCTCGGCATATTGAAAGTATTCCTCTGGCTTCTTATTTTCATAGAAATCAACTATCTTATTGCCTCTTTCTTTGAAGATGATCTGTCTTTTCTCTCTTGCTGCATGTAAGATAAGTTCTTCATCTCTGATGTTTTGCCAAAGCCCTAAGACGGTTCTTGGTGCTAATTTCTGTTTTCTGTTTCTGTTTGCAAATTATAGGCTTCTGCATCTAAGGACTCATGTCTTTCAACACTTCTAGAAAAATTTCAGTTATTATATCCTTTGAAAGTGTTGCTTTTCCAACCTCTTTCCTGTCTCCTCCCTGCCTCTGGTTAGAATTTACTACACTTCTGTTCACTGTTTTCCATGTCTCTTAAATGGCTATTCATATTTGCCATCTGTTTATCTGCTTAAATTTTTTTTTTTCTGGATCACCTCTCTGTTATGTTTTTCAGTTCAACAAATCTTTCTGCTGCTGTATTCATTCTGCTGTTTAATTCATCTAGTGACATTTTTTTCACTATCATTATTATACTGTTTTATTTCTAGATGCTCAGTTTCATTCTGTTTTCAAATTTACTTGGTTATTTTTCCAGCTTCTTATTCCTGACTGATATTTTCAATTCCCCTTTTACATCCTAAACATACTTCATGTTTATCTTTGGTATCCTGTGTCTAAACCTCCATCATCTAAATTCTCCGACTATCATCTCTCCATTTCTTTTGCTGGTTCATTCTTAGTGGTTTGTTTTTAGAAAGAGTGTTTGTTTGTGATTTCTGACTGTGGGCACAAATTTTCTGAAATCTTTTTAGTGGGAAATCTTTGAGGAACAAAATGAAATTCCATTCCCCAGTGAGAATTTGTGTTTCCTTTTCCCAATCCTCTGTAGACCCTATCAACAAAGTCCATGTTGAAGTACCAAGTCCACTGTGGCTTCTTTGGACTGCACAGATAACGTCAATCCAAGATGCAAACTCACTTGAGTTGGCTCCTGGTTCTCATTTCTCCAAGATATTTTTCTTTCAGGGTCATATCAGGCAAGTTTGGGGACTGCTCCTCTCTGCATTGAGAGTTTATTCACATTCTTTCTAATATGCTCCAGATTTATGTAGAAATTGTCTACTGGCCCATATGCAGGTCAGAATAGAAACTTGATACTGTCTATGTCATGAATACCTGCAGACTCCCTTGCCTCCCGGGGTTTCTGCTTGCACACCTTTGTTCTCTACAATGGCATACTTTTCTTGCCAGCTCAGTGATGCATTTTGAAAGATATGTTTTAACATGTAATCCAACACAGTCGTTTTCAATTGGTTTTCCATGGCACCAAGCCTCCATAGTTCCAGCAAAGGAAGTCAATAAATTCTGAAAGATTTCAAAAAGTCTCCATCCGAAAGTAGTGAGGGCATTTCAAATGGAGACTTTTTGAAATTATTTAATTATGTAGTTAGATACATTTTATGCATATAGGTGTAAAGCATTTGGAGCTTCTGTGAGAGCTAAAAAGGACAGAGTTGTTGGAGCATTTTGCTGTTGAGGGGCTATTCAAGTAAAAAAGAAAGATTCTGCTTACAAAGTTGAATATTTAACATATTAGGTGAGGGTGACTAATATAAAGATATTTTATTTTTTTTAAAGAGAGAGAGAGAGAGAGAGAGAGAATTTAATATTTATTTTTTAGTTTTTGCGCAGAAACAACATCTTTATTTGTATGTAGTGCTGAGGATCGAACCCAGGATGCACGCATGTCAGGCGAGCGTGCTACAGCTTGAGCCACATCCCCATCCCTATTTTAATTTTTATCAATGGTTAATTTTTTAGTTTTTAAAATTCTGTTAGCTTTATGTTGCATTTTTCAGAGTAGAAAATAAAGTCAAAATGTAAAAGATTTATTACCCTTATGGTATTTATCAATTAACCCAAATCAGGACATTTGAAACATTTCAAGAAATGCTGTTCTTGTGATACATTTCCTGCACTTTTCAGACAATCTGGATCTGTACAACCAAAAAGGTTTTGTAGTTCGGGTGCAAAACTGAGAAGTTTGTTAAGTCCACTGACTGAAAAGTTTTAGGTGGAGACCTGCCTTAAAACCTCCCTATCATAACGTCACCAGTGATGGACTTTTTACTTTTCTAATAATAGGGACAGTAATTGAACTCAGTCACAATCCCACTTATGCCAGAAGGGAATCTCTGAGTTTTAGGTAAAACCAGCTAAATTCTGATCCTGTCGAATAAAGATAATGACACCTCGGTGGGATGCTTTCTCCCTCCCTGTTCTTCCCAGACTCTATTTTTTATAATTGGCTGGGTGGCAAAGACTGAGGCTTCCTTTATTGAGCATAGAACAAAAATCAAAACCTTAAAAAAGAATAAAAAAAAAAAAAAAGAAATCCCTTACCATCCTGGGATCATTCAAATAATATACATCACTCTCATCTGTATCCTTGGAAAACAGCATTATTTGAAACTAATGAGCATATTATTTGCCTGAAGATAAACTGTGAGGATACTTACCCACAGGTGAACTGCAGTTCAAGCACTACAAATATTTCAGGCTATCTACTCAGCAAAAGAGTCATCCACAGAATGACCAGCATTGTCTTTCTACTCAAGTATACAGACAGGTTCAAAATGATATGTTTTTAATATCAATCGTGATGGCTAATTTTAAATGTCAACTTGGATAGATTATAGTGCCCAGCTGTCGGTCAAACCCTAGTCTAGATGTTGCTATGAAAGCGTTCTTTAGAATTAACGTTCACATTATGTAAACTACATAGAGCAGATTACTCTTCGTCATAAGGTTAGGTGGGCCTCGTTCAGTCTGTTGAAGACCTTAGGGCAAAGATGAAAGTTTCTCTAAGAAGAAAGAATTCTGCCTCAAAACTGCCACACAGAAATCACCCTGAGTTTCCAGCCAGCAGCCTGTCCTTCAGATCTCAGAACTGCCAATCTCACCACTGCCTGTGCCAATTCCTTAAAAATAAATCTCTTTTGATGGATGATAGAAGGATGGATAGACGACAGACAGACAGACATATGGTTCCTATTGCTTCTGTTTTTCTGGAGAACTGTGACTAATATACCCAATTGCTCTAGACTCTTAGAAGGGATGAAGAGTTGAGGACAAAATAAGGAGAGTTTTCTAGGCACGATATTGCAAAGGAACTGGCTGGGTGGCAAAGGAAGAGCACTCAAGGTCATTTCCATTCTTGGCCTTTCTGGTTCCTTCCAGAGGGGAAGATATGGAACACTCAAGTCCCATGACCAAACTACTAATATATGAACAGATGCCCCACTGAGGGGTCAGAGGGAATTGGGAGACAGGTGTCTTGAAACTTCCAGTCAAGTCAATCTGCTGCAAGGCTTGGTTACACTAGGATCATAAAATTGGAACTCTGTAAAAACCTAACTGTCCTTTCTTTAGAGCGCAACTTCAATTCTGCCACTTCATTTCCACCTAGCCTGAGAGATCTAGGTTTAATCTCTCTCCACAGAACAACAGGTAGGGGAGAATAAATGGCCACCTCTCCTTCAGACAGGGATGGGCCTAGAAGCAGTTAACAAGAAGCCAAATACCTAGGGCTGCCAGGACAGCCAGAGATCAAGTTATCTAAGAACCCAAATACTGATGGTGGCTTCAACACCCCTAAAAGCTTTCTAGTTTCAGGAATCTCACTGCCTCTCTTAAATATTTTTATTTCACATTTTAAAAAGTCTAAGATATATCCAAATGCAAATGAATAACTAACATCTGTATGGTATTTGGTTTATGAAGTACATGCATATAATCTCTCATTCTTACTGCAACTTCTGTGGTTGCAGGGGCGAGGGCTGGGATTAGTCCCTTTCCTAGGTGGGAAAGCTGGGCCTCCATGTTAATGTAATTTGGCATGGAGCGGATTCGAAATACAAACCCAGATTTCTGATTCCTGGTCCTGTGCTCTTTCCTGTTGGTCCCATATCATTGTGATCTTTGCAGAAGCTCGTGGATCCTGTAATCAGATCACCTGTTTCAAAGCATGGGTGACATGTGACCATGGGCGGTCTCTTTAAGCTTTCTGTGACTCAGTTCACTCAGCTATAAATGGAGATAATAACATTATTTGCTTTATGAATCATATAAAGCATGGAGAGTACTTAGCAAAGTGCCCAACATAGAGCAAACACTGGATAACCGTTAGCCACTATTACCTCCATGATTGAATTAGATTGCTGTATCATCAATTTAGTCATTTCCTGCCCAGTAAATTTTAGAAAAATACAGAAAACTCAGAATCAAACTCAGGTAGCATCTAATGGGCATAGCACAGCACATTCTGTCTTTTCTTTAAATCAGGGATTGAAAAATGCAGCCTGAGCTGACCTTTTGTTTTTCAAATAAAGTTTTATTGGAATACAACTATGCATGTTTATTTACATGCTGTTTGTGACTGTTTTGGTGTTACAATGGCAAAGTTCAATAGTGGCCAAGACCAGATACTCAAGAAGCCTGAAATTTTACTATCTGACCCTTTACAGGAAAAGTTTGCTGGTTTCTATTTTAAATCAATGATGAAAACTTAAAAAAAAAATAAATAAACACCCCTGCCAGGTATCTGAAGTGAGGTAAAAGAAATTAGGGGAGCAGGAAGAGTTTATGAGCCATCTGTGAGCGGAAGAAGCCAGGGAGCTGCGTTTTGCCAGCCACGTATCTGTCTGGGAAACGTCCTAGTATTTACAACATGTAAAACTTCAGTTTCTATCAACAAGCTGCGCTCACTGGCCCGCCTATGATGTTGTGTCTTGCTTCCAGAAGCCTTTGGAAAACTGCAATAACTGAAGCACTGACTTTCTCAGCACTTGCTTTTAAATAGCAGGAAAGGGAAGGAGCAGACAGAGGGACTGCAGCTGGTGCTGGCAGCAGAGTGAGAACTCAGGAAACTATAACAGAACTTGATAACATTGACAGCTTAGTGACAGCTTTGTGTGTGCTAGAGAATCAGCCTGGGGAAGTACTTGGGGGAATTCCCTGATATCCCCCAGAGTAAGATCTCTTCAGACCCTGAAGTTTGATTGGCCAAGTTATTAAATGGAAGTAGACCGAAAAATCCAGTCATATTCTCCAGCTTGCGTGCAACTAAAAAATGAAGCTACACTCACTTTTGAATGCATACAGAGCATTCTCCACTCAGCAAGACATTCTGCTCCTCTAGGCCTGTTTCCTCCTAAGACAAAAACAAGTGCCTATTCCAGGGAGTTGTTGTAGGTGTTAAAGAAGATAATCACATGGTTGTCACCAACATCTCCTTCTTCAGGAAGACAATTACCCACACTGAGAAATCAGATATCAATATTCTCCCTGCCACCACCACCATCAAAGCCTCTATTAGCCAGGGCAAATAAATGGCAAAAATTTAGAATGGATCCAGGCAACAGGATCTATTGATTATCTTGTAGTGTAACAAGCACTACACCAGGCACTCTATAAAGTATGAAAATAAATAAAATACACTAATACTATGGAGGAAATAATATACACCAATGAATAACTCTGGTATGGGTGAAATACACCATATTAAAGATACAAATCAAAGATGAAACCCAAGATTTATATTAGAATGAAGATGGACACTGTAACAGATAAAGCAGCATTTAAGCTACTAGGCAGATTTGAAAAACATTAAGGTCACTTGGAGGATTTGAAAAACAGGTGGGGAAAAGAGCAGGAAAAAGAAAACTGAATTTAACGGAACAGGAAGTCTTTTGGTTGGGGTGGAGGTTCAACTGAGTGAGAGGAACAGGGGGACAGCACTAAATCAGGACAAAAGGCCAGCTGCCCTGTTGAAGAACAGAAGCTCCAAGTCCTCCGGTGTAGGATTTCCTGACCACCTATCAAATGATTGCCATGTAATCTGTCACTAATAATAAAATGTGAATTAAACTCCAAGGTACTCCCTGTCATAACATTTCTTTAGCTCAGGTCTGCTGCAGAGCGGGAGAAAAAGGGCCAATTTCCAGAAGCACCAGGGCTGTGACGCTCCATTACCAGGCTACCTGCAGGAATCCCAGAGAGAAGCGAACTTGAAGGGAATTGCTTCCTTAAAAATATTTTATTTGTTTTCATAAAATCTAAGTATGCTCCTGGGAGGGCTTCTTATATGCAAGTGTCCTTAATGTCATGTGCCATAGTAGAAAGAAGGAAAGATGCTGAAGGTCAGTGGCAGAGGAGGGGGACAGAGGATGCAGGACTCCACCAGCCTATTCCCTCCTGGACATAGACCACTAGTCTTCTTTAGTCTTGTCTACTGAATGCCCAGCATCATGCTAAGCATAAAACAGCAAGGGAAGCAAAAACATAGCTTCTACGTTGGAAAGCATCCAATGTAGTCACCATGAGAGCCATGTACTAGAAGGGTCTCTCAAGGCATAGGGTAGAAATGATGAGAAAAGTTGAAGTCAGTAGAAGGCAGAAGGCCAACAAAGAGCTGAGCATGAGATTCCAGGAGAGTGGGGATAGAACAATGTTGGTGTCACTAGAAAGGAGGGGACATACAGGGAAAACAATAAATAAATTAACTTAAAATTTGGAAAAGCAATGAGTTATGATTTTCTGCTAGAATGGTGAGATGAAAGGAAACATGGAGAGATGCTGTGTGTGTGTGTGTGCGTGTGCGTGTGTGTGTGTATGTGTGTGTGCACGCATGCACAAGCATGTATGTGAATGCATATACACATTCCCTGACCATGGCTCCTATGTGCTGTATACACAAATGGCTTTTTTAGAAAAGGAACTCAAAACATTTGGAATACAGAACTTTGATCACAGGTTCTTACAGTTCTGACTTACCAAAACCCCCAATAACGAATCTGTATAAATATCAAATCTGATTTAAAATAAACTGGAGGGGTTTCTGGTTGAAGGAAAGGGACAGATGGCACCCATGTGCTTCCTCTCTCTCCTCAGAAGGAAGCAGACAGGATAGTCGTAAGCAGAAATGAGAGTGGAGGAAACCACAACCCACACCAGAGTATCAGAGTTCTCCCTAGACACCAGAAATTCAAAAATAAATAGCACCTGGAGCAATTATCAGGGTGATTTATTAAAGCACTGAATTCAGAACAGCCTGGAGAACTGGGTCCTTGACTTTTTCACCCAGTAAACCTGACCCTTTAGACTCCACTCAAAGCCTGAGCTCTACTTGCTAAAAAATGTGGATGACTCAAGTGAGGACATATTCTACCCAGGGGTTTTGATACCAGATAGAGGCAAATAAACTCCAGGTTTTCATTGATGAAAGAAAAAAAATCAAGGAGGCAGCCCCGATCAGGACCATGCACAGAGGAGCAAATCTTCTCTGTTGGCATCCCACAGCTTGCTTCCATCAGCCTGAAGGATTGCTTGCAAGAGAAACCCCCTGTCCACTGACCCGGAACCAGACAAGCTCACACAGCCATAATGAAAGCATAGACCAGCTGCCTACACCAACCTTGACGGTAACTAGCAAATATGAACAATATAAACAGGCTATTGCCAAGAGCGAGAAACAAAATACCTAAGATGGATAAATGATAAGTCATAAAAAAAAGATAGAGATGATGCTAGGAATAGAAGAATATTTAACAAACTCTTTTCCATACTCAGAGAGATTGCAAATTTATTATTGATAAAATTGTAATCAAAAAGTAGTATCAAGGGATGGAGTTCTTCCCCTTTATTTCTCACCCCACTGTGAATGTGGGTATATCAAGCAGAATTGTTACTGGAGATGTGAAAGACAACGACGTGAATTAGGAATTTGCTGGCCCAACTACAAAGAGTGGGTGGCAAAATACAGCTGGAACTTAAGGGTGGTGGTGAGGTATGGCAAGAAAGGGAGGCTGATGGAGGGGAGGTCTCTTGGGCCTGGAGACCTGGGGACAGAAGCAAAGTGCCCAGATGTCTGCATTCAATGTTCTGATGAGCCACCGACAAGAGGAAGTTCTTTCTAGGTATTGCAGGATATAAAAGTAAGGTTTCAGGAAAAAAAGTAGAATGTAAACAATAGATTCTTTGAAATTAAAAATACAGTTGCAAAACAGAAAATCAAAAATACTCAGATAGATTGGATAATAAAATTGACAAAACTGAAGATAAAGTCGGTGGTATCCTATGTGCAAGGATGTCCTTAATGGAGTGTAGCTTTCTACAGAGACAGAGTATGAAATCATCTCAAAGACATGGAAGGTAGATCATGGGAGTTCAACATCTATCAAAAGGAAAGTTAAGAAGGTAAGGACAGAAACAATAAAGGGAAAGAAGAAACCTAAACATAATAGAAGATCAATCTCACAGCACTGAAAAAGATGAGAATTTAATTGAAAAACCTGTTCAAGTCTTTAAGGATTAAACACAAGCAACATTTACACCCAGGGACTTGATAGAGGAGTGTCATCATTCAGAGGAGAAATATTATTTCCAGAAGAATAAGCCCAAGTAACCTCAAAGAAATAAGACTTGCCTGACACTAGAATTTCTCCATTGCAGCAATGGATTCAAGAACATGGTGGGGCAGAATCTTCAAGTTCTGAGGGGGAAAGAATTAGAACCCAGAATCTGATTTGCAATCAGACTATTAGCAAACATGAAGGCAAACTCTTTGGACATAGGCGAGGACAGGAAGTTTATAACCCACATGCCCATCCTGAAAAATTACTCAAGGATATATGCTAACACTAACAAAAAAGCTCAGCAACAGCTTCTGAGTTCCATTCTGAGGAAAGAACCTCTAAGGAAATTCTCTGAGTTTCATTGTGCAGCTTGTCATTAGTATTTACCAAATAACGTTGTGAATGCTAATTATATAATCAATTTTTGTATAGAGCATGAAATATCTTCTATAGCTTCAGAACAGTAGCTGTGAATCCTGTCAATCAACAGCAGTAGCATAGAAAAAAAAAAAAAAAGGAGGGGGAGAAAGAGCTTTGGAAGAAAGAAAAATGTGCAAATTCTTTATTTCTTATAATGAGCCACTGATAGATATGTCTTCAGTTGATGAATCAAAAGTATAGGTTTAGATGTATTACTTAACAACAGATGAGCCAAAAACTATAATCAAAATCAGTAAGTAGGTAAAGGGTAGGAAAGTGAGAGGAAAGTATTCAATTCCTTATTTTCAATAGTAAGAAGAACAGGACAAAATGCTCAGAAATAAACCCACACACTTAGCAGTCAATTCACTTTCAACAAAGGGGCCGAGATGCACAGGGGAAAGGACAAACTCTTCAACTAATGGTGCTAGAGTGCCGCAGGCTGGCTGGGCACAAAATCACGAGCCACTCACAGCTTTGTAGATTCAAACAGCAATTCTTTATTCCCAAACTCACACCGGCCCTCTACAAATTTCTGGGGAAATCCACGTTCTCGGCCCAATCCACATTCTGGGCAAAATCCCAAATACTCTCTGAATCCCGCGAGAACTCAATGGGAACTCCAGGAGCAGGCACGCCTGAGGCTGCAGGATACGCCCTATTCCCAGCAGGGTACACCTTAAACCTGGAACCGCCCTAAACCCAAGGAGAGCCCTAAACCCAAGGAGAGCCCTAAACCCTGATCCGCCCTAAACCCGGATCCGCCCTGGTCCTTGAGCAAGGTCACCTTACATGCAATGTCACTGCAAATGACCTGGGTCCAATATGGAGAGTCCTTCCTCTAAGCAACATTGGGTAGGCTGACAAAGAAATTGCCATATGTCATTCCTACTTGGCAATGGCTCTCAGCACTGGAGAATGAGACCTTTATCGCACACCATGTGCCCAAATCAACTCCAGATAGGTTAAAGACTTAAACATAAGACCTGAAACCACCAGAAGAAAACATAGGGGAAGTGTTCCTTGATTGGTCAGGGGGAGGAATATTTAGACAAGCCCTAAAAGTAAAGATACCATAAGCAAAAGTGGGCAGATGGGATGGCTAAAATCTTCTGCCACAGCAAAGGAAGCAACCCACAGAATAAAGAGAAAACAAAGCACACAGCTGATAAGGGGTTACTATCTAACAGGATATTAGCAGGAAGACAAATAAGCTGATCAGAAATGGACCACGGATCTGAATCACTGGTTTATTATTTTGGAGAAACATAATTTAAGGGGGTTCATATTTGGGGATACCAACTGTAGCAGGAGAGCCAGAAGTCCCAGGGCTGAAAAGAAGCAAATTAGTAAGTCTGCGTTCTGATGGCGGGTCACTCTCCTCTCCCTTTCAGTTCCATAGAACATGCAGCCAGGCTCTCACCCCATGGAAACAGTCTGGAAAATTGTAGATCTGGGGAAATTAATCAGAGCCAGAGAAAACATTGCAACGAAGCCCAAGAATCCCAAACCCCACTCCAACGGCACACAGAGCTCCAATCAGCACTTTCAGTTCCTCAGGGTTAAAATGAATGGATGGTCAAATATTCGTATGACTCCAAAACCAAGAGCACAAGCAAAAGGAAGAAGGCGGGGAGAAAAAGAAGGGGGGGGGTTTAAAGAAAAGAGGTGATTCAGGGAGCGATGCACGACATATTTTTAACAAACCTATAATGAATATCATCCAAAAGATAAAAAGAACACAGTAATAATGAACCAGAAAATCTACACAAAAATATATGTACATATTATATATATATTTAAAGGAAACCATTAGGGAACAAAGAACATATTTTGAAAATGGAAAATAAGCCAGTCATCATTTTTAAAAATCCATGGGATTTAGAAGATAAAGTTGAAGAAATCTTAAAAAGTAGCTCTGCCACTTCCCTACCCACTCCTCCTAAAACTGCAAGAGTCCACTCGGTGTGCGCCCAGCACAGTGAATGAAAAGGAGCACACAATTATGAGATTTCAGAGACAAAGGAGCCCAAGGGCTTCAGTGTAGGAGGGACTGTGGTAAAAGGTCACATACTTTTCTTTTCTTTGGTTTCTTGGTCTGGCTTGGCTTTCCCCCTTGGTTGTGGTTGGGGTTTGTACAGGAAAGTAGCCCTCATCATTATTTAATTCCTTGTAGGTTTGTGGTAGTAAAGGTTCTATTTGAAAAGAAAGTACATTAAGCAGGAGTCCAGAACCACAGACGGAACGCTAGGGATGGCAGGGTGGAAGTGTGGTGGTCTTCTCAGGCCACTCAGGGCAGAGTGAGGTGGGCTTTAAGCAACCAGAGGAATTCTCCCCTCTGAGCCTCCCAGGGGGCCTCTGAGCACCCCTCTGTGCAGGTTTCCAGGCATCCCTGCAGAGCCGCCTCCAGGGACCCCCCGGCAGCAGCAGAAAGCCCTAAAAAGGCAGGAAGTTCTTGACCCTGCTTTAGAGGCACAAGTATCCCCCTCAGAGATCCTACTCCCTGTGCTGCACCTGCCCACTCAAGATTCACTCCTCCCTCCTTGCCACTTCCTTTTCCAGGACTGTGCATTCAAATCGCTCTTCTATACGCGGTGTGGGCTCCCTGAAGCCTCTTGATGCCACATACTCCTTTTCCAAA
Organism: Callospermophilus lateralis; assembly: GCF_048772815.1. Classification (NCBI taxonomy): domain Eukaryota; kingdom Metazoa; phylum Chordata; class Mammalia; order Rodentia; family Sciuridae; genus Callospermophilus; species Callospermophilus lateralis. Next base: position 15,280,221 of record NC_135310.1, read on the forward strand.
ACTGCCATCTGGGTTACACTGAACTCTCTGCCAGCCACCCATGCAGAGGAGTTGACGGAAGAAGACACATCTACGCCTCCGTGCCCCAAATATTAGTTGGGCGGATTATGCAGCCCAGAAGCCACACCATCCCACAGGGCCCATCTCATCTCCCTTCTTCCTGAAAGACTTGGGGCACTACCCCAATCTCTCATCCTTCTCCCCTACCCACACTCTCAGCCAATGGCCTTACTCCTTGCTTCTAAGAACAGTGCCCTGACTCCTCCCAGTGAAGCAGTCCCTCCTGTCTTCCACCTGATATCACCAGAGCCGTTCTTCCTTCTCCCTCTGTTGAGAGAGTTGGTTATACTTGCTTTTTCCTCCCATTTTCTAAAGAACTCACTGAATTATGCCTCCACCATCCCTCTATCAAAACTTCTCCTGGTAAGATGGACAATCACCCATTCTCATTCTATTTGGCCCAAGAGAAGTATCTGACAACTTTTTCTGCCTGTATTTCTTCATCTGTCTGCCATAATGCCACCATGAGAAGGACTCTGTGTCAATCTCCTTTCCTGGGTCCTCTTCTTTCTTAAATAACGTCTGAGCATCCCAGGTCTCAGTTCTCCGTCTTTCGCTCTCCCTCTTTATATCGACGCCCGTGGTGGTCTCATTCATCATTTCTACACTTAGGATGCACAACATTCCCAAGTCCAGACCCACTTCCAGACTCCAGGCATCTCCTCTGGGATGGTCTAAATACATCTCAAACTTCAACATGGTCAGCACTAGACTGGATTTCCTCCTCCAAAACTTAGTCTACCTGTAGACTTCTCCATATCTGTGTTTCACAATTCCACCTTCCAATCATTCAAGTCAAAATGATCATGTCATTCTAGACCCTCCTTCACATACCACCCCTACCCATCAGGAAATCCCTGACAGTTCTACCTTAGGGTATATTCAAGATGTGACCAGCCCTCACGGCCACCCTTGTCGGAGCCACCATAGTCCCTCTTTTCTCACCTGAGATTCTGTAGTAGGCTTTGAACTGCCCTTCCTGCCTCAACTCTGGGCTCCCTTTGGGATTCTTCTCAACCCAGCAGTCCAAGTGAACACTCATAAAACAAGTCAGATCACGTCTCTCCTGTCCTGCCATGAATGTGCATTTCCCTCAGAATGCAAGCCGAAACCTTAGATGCCGCGAGGACTCACGTAACCTTCACGTAACCTCCCACACCCTTACTCTCTGAATGCATTTTCTCCCACTCCTACCTCCCTCTGCTCCAACCATATTGGCCTCCTTCCTGTTCCTAGAGCATTCTAGAACTGCTCTTGCTTTCAGGAATCTGAGTTTTCTGAGCTCTTTGCCTGGTACACTGGCTAATCCCCCCACCTCTTCCATCAACTGTTGCTCAGATGCTTTCCCAATGAGGCTCCTTTTAACCTGACCCCTCACCCAACCCCACACTTGCCTCTGCTTTCTCCAGCTCTTGCTTCCCTTTTTCCACACTTCGGCCATCTTCCAAAAATCAGACATCCCGTCTGCCTGTTCCTGTCTCCCTCTAGACTGAGCGCTCTGGCTGTAGGATTTGATGCATCCCAAACACCAAGGACAGCACCAAGCATGCTCAGTGAGACTGCTGAATAAACAAAGCCGTCGTGAATCTGTAGCTGCCACCTCCAACCATACTACAACTTCATTAAGGCACATGTTTCTCTACACTTTTTAATAGTCAGAGACTCCATATGCACATCAGAAAAGCCTGAGTACCTACGCCATACACACACACACACACACACACACACACACACACACACACAGTTAATGTCCTGTCAGTGAATGTTGATTAATAACTAACAGCCCCAAAACACTGGGATCAGTAAATGCATAGGCTTAATTTGTATTTTATTAACCATGCAACATTAAAAAATATTCTTAAGCACCTACTATGTTTCAGGTAGTATCCTAGGAACTGCAAATATAACAGTAAACAAAATGGATACAACTTCTGCCCTCATAGAACTTACATTCTTCTGGATTACAAGTGATAATAAACATCTGAACATAGTAAACACAAGTTTAAGGCATATTATTGAATGGTGCTCATATAGGGTGGTGGACATCTTACATGAATGTGTGTAGGATCAAGGCCATGATCATCTCTCAGGGGACAGAGATTATTTCTGGGGGTTAAGAAATCCTAGATATTATAATGGTTTGTGATCTTCCACAGCACAACCTACCTGGTATTTAACTCAATACTAACTCTTTCTTAGTACGTAACTTGATTCAGTTCAATTTTCCTCCTGGAATTCAGTAGGGGTAATAATGACAGGAGGGTGGAGACACAGCGCCACACCGTGCTGGGCTCCCTGGGCTCCGGGATCTCAGACTCACTACCCGTGCTCCAGGAAGAACTCCACTCAGCTTTGCATTCCCTGAGGATCGCAGGTCTACAACTTCCTCAAAAGCTAGTGGCTAGGTAGGAGCCACCCTGTGCACAGATCTCACAGCCCTGCCATGAAGACACATCTGTGACATGACGGAATATGGAGACTGAGAAAAAGCCAAGATTGTGGGGAGAAAAGACACCTGGAGTGAAGCTGTGGTTATTTTAGCCTAGGAATTTTTTTTTAAAGAAAAAATCATGAGAAAATAAGCATTTGCGTTTGTTCACAGGTAGAGAAAGGTGTGTCGCACCAGTGATTCCTCACAATGGAGAGTCTATGCTTTCACAGGTGACTAAGTGACCTCTCACTAGGTTTGATTAATGGAATGATTCAAACAAAGATGAACGAAACAAGCCAAGCTCAACCCCAGAAGGCGAGGGTGGAAGAGGTGCATTTCCTGCTGAACAGTGCAGTCTCCAGAGGGCTGGTTCGCAGGTAAGTGGGCATGTGCACACAGATTAGGTGAGGGGTCCAAGCCCGCCGCACTCCTCTCTGTCTCATTCCACCCTCCTGCTACTGGCCGCACCCTCTGCCGATGCACAGAATCTCTCTCTATAGCTATACAGCCACACATACACACACACACACACACACACACACACACACACACACTCCCTCCCAAAACTTTGTTTCTATTAATGGAAGTAGTAGAACTCCACTTCTAATTCCTCATCTTTGAACCCCCAAAAAGGAAAAAGCAGGAATGGTATGGACACTGTGGTTGTCAAATAGGCTGCACAGAGGCTGGGCTCTGAGGCGCCGCATGACACTTTCTGAAGACAAGTGTGAAATATGTGTTCACCAGGTGCTCTGACTGCCTTCTCTCGTGTAGAGAAAATTTCCCTTCAATACAAGAACTGTTCTGAGAGGTACCTGTGAGGGTGCACATGTGGATTTGTTACATTTTTTTTTTAAGTATGCACAAAGCACAATCACATGTAGGGACCAAAATCCCAAATGTTAAATAGTTCAGGTGGCCACATTTCTCCACAAAATCAGAAGATGACAATTAATGCTCAGGATGACCAACTGCACCATCCTGTAATACTTTATGAAGTATGAAATGAGGCAACATCACGCCTTACCTTAATGCTTGCAACTGGGGACCAGACTCCCCAGGCTCTGCCACTGCTTAGTTCAGTTGTGTTTGGGAAAGCTCCTTGTCATCTTCATGCCCCTGTTTCTCTATCTCTAAAACGGCCACACTCATAGGAATGTTGTACAGGGGATACAACCAGGGGTAACTTTTTTTTTTCCTAGTAGGACTTCAGTATGAATTTTGTTATTGTGTTCTGGTTCTTTTTCAGAATGGTGATCTATCTATGATATAAATTGACACTCAGTAACTCAGAATATTTATTAAACAGGATCCGAGATTCCTCAGAAAGCTGGGAATGGAACCACCATTTGACCCAGCTATTCCCCTTCTTGGACTATTCCCCAAAGACCTTAAAAGAGCATATTATAGGGATACAGCTACATCAATGTTCATAGCAGCACAATTCACAATAGCTAGACTGTGGAACCAACCTAGATGCCCTTCAATAGATGAATGGATAAAAAAAAAAATGTGGCATTTATACACAATGGAGTATTACTCAGCACTAAAAAATGACAAAATCATGGCAAATGCAGGGAAATGGATGGCATTAGAGCAGATTATGCTAAGTGAAGCCAGCCAGTCCCTAAAAAACAAATGCCAAATGTCTTCTTTGATATAAGGAGGGCAACTAAGAACAGAGCAGGGAGGAAGAGCATGAGAAGAAGATTACCATTAATCTTCTTAGTGGGAGGGACGAGAGGTGGGAGGGAAAAGGAGAGAGAAGGGAAATTGCATGGAAATGGAAGGAGACCCTCATGGTTTTACAAAATTACATACAAGAGGAAGTGAGGGGAAAGGGAAAAAAAAAGAACAAGAGAGAGAAATGAGTTACGATAGATGGGGTAGACAGAGGGGAGGGAAGGGGAGGGGAGGGGAGGGGAGGGGGGATAGTAGAGGATAGGAAAGGGAGCAGAATACAACAGACACTAGTATGGCAGTATGTAAAAACGTGGATGTGTAACCAATGTGATTCTGCAATCTGTATACGGGGTAAAAATGGGAGTTCATAACCCATTTGAATCAAATGCATGAAATATGATATGTCAAGAACTATATAATGTTTTGAACTACTAATAATAATTAAAAAAACAGGATCCAGTTCTGAAGTTATTATAAACCTATTTATATAAGTTCATTATTATAGCAGACACTGCCATTTGCCTGCCAAAATATCCATTCAACTCTGCTTATTAATAGAACTCATACTTTATTCCAGGTACAATGTACATAGTTTAATGATTAGATAACCCAGATAACCAACTGAATGACAGTTACAAAAGCAAGTGCTGAGAAAGACTTTCAGAAAGGCTCCTTCAAGGAAACTGCTTCTGCTGGCAAGTGTGTCCCCGCTGACTTCCCATAACCCCTTCTGTTGCTGCCTAGGAGGCAGCGGTGATGGCTGAAGCCCCCGTAGCCACACTAGACCAGGCATTGACCTTGAAAATGGAATGTTTGTGCTGGGAGAGGGGAACAGAAAGTCAGGAGACCCGGGGCCTTTTGACTATGAAGCTGCCATATCTCTGTGAAAAGAAGTTCAGGTTATTTTATGTGACAGAAAATAAAAGTTTTATCTTGTTTAAGTCACTATTATTTGAGGGTTTTCTTTTGCACATGGTTGATTTTAATTGTGAAACCGTATGTTTGAAGTAGGATTTATTCTTCAACAGATGCTCTTTCTTATCTCTATATTCTCTTTCCACTTTTACTTAAATATTTGCATGTATAAGTATTTTAAGCTTATTGGCTACCTTGAAGCATTAACATGTAGTCAAAAATCTCTAGTTAAGTTTAACCTGAAAAATTGACAGGAGCTGATATACTTCAGGAAACATTTATTTTTCTTAGTTGTATCACTATGTAAAAATAAAACAAAGTGAAAGCAAAGAAACAACAGTTAAATCTCATTTAGTTTTTGTGAATAGCAAGATTATTTGAAAAAAGAAATGGCGTAAAAGCATGAAAGCAAATCATATAGCACAAGTAAAAAAGGGACATGCTGAATTTAGGCTTAAAGTGCCTTTTAAAACTGGTTTCCACTTTTGCAAAGTGCCAGGTTATCTTATGATTTTAATTTATACTTACATAATAGTTCTTAAAAGTCAGATTCAAAATTAATTATATCAAAAACCTCAAAACCAGCAAGAACAACGACTAATTTTATTGAATGTGCAAATATGAGGTCTGCATTGCTCTAAGATCAAGGTTATGTTCTTAACTTCCTGTAACACACAGGATGTAATGTCTACATCACAGGGCAGGAGAGGAAGAGGAGGGCTCTTTTTAAAAATCAAATCAGGAGCAACTGTCTTTAGCCTATGCTGAGAATTTCACACAGGAATAGTGTTCTAGAGGTCAAATCACTTCCCTACTGACACGCCAGTCTGCAATGGCCCTCTCTGCTCTGCGTCACCATCCACAAGATGAGATGAAGATGGAGAAAACAAAAGCACTCAGCTCAGTGAACATAGGCAAATGCTGAGAGCAGAGGCCTACTCATAAGCCACTGCTTCTAAGAGATAAGTTACTAAGCTTGGCTCTGCTTTGACTTCTTCACATGTAAAATAGGCAGACCGTCACAGTAGGACCCACATCCTCTATGCAGTAACCGGGAGCATTGCATGGACATTCTTCAAAGGCAGAGATTTTTGTCTGTTTGGTTCTGTGGTATAGTCTCACACAGAACAGTACCTAGCCATAGGAGGAGCTCATCAAGTTACTGTCGAATGAATGAAATTAATATGAAAAAAAAGCTCTTAATGTGAAAAGGACTCCATAGGAGACTAAGGTCAAACTTGTTTATATTTTTTTGTTCCACTCCATGTCCTTAGTTTATCAAGTTACCTTCTTGCCAACTGTTTATATCACATATATTATGTATTATACATATGCATTTTTTCGTTAGTTATTTTGTTTTGCAGTACTAGGAATCAAACCCAGGGCCTTGTTCAACCACTGAGCTACATCACCAACCCCCATAAAATGTTTACATTCTTATCTGAAAATCAAATTTAAAGTTCTGGATAAGAAGAATCACTTCTGAATGTAGTATCATTTCCATGTATTTCTTTCTGCCATGTGCTATGGTTTGGATGTAGAATGTCTCTCAAAGGCCTGTGTGTTAAAGCCTTGGTCTCCAGGCTTGTGCTATTGGGAGGTGGTGGAAACCTTAAGAGGTGGGTCTAGTAGGGGGTCTTTAGGTCACTGAGGGCATGCCCCGAAAGAGGATTGTGGGGCCCCCAGACTCTTCTTTTTTTCTACTTCCTGGCCATAGATAGACCAAGTGGTTCTGCTCTGTTGTACATTCCTGCCATGATGTGCTACCACAGTCCAAAGCAATGAGGCCAACTAACCATAAACTAAACTCTCTAAAGCTGTAAGCCAAAATAAACTTTTCCTCTTTATAAGTAGATTATCTCAGGTACTTTTTATAGTTATAAAGCTGATAACTCAACATGCAAAGACTTATTTTCATGTAAGTTTCATACTGTATTGTATCTCCTTCTTGATTACAGTAAACCATTTTCAAGTGGCATTAAGTTCATTCACATGGTTTTAAAACCATTACTATGATTCATCTGCCGAACAGACTTTAAAACTATGGCTTCTATGATAAATAGTTAGGTTCAATTATTTTAAAAAGCCAAGGCAAATCAAAAATTGGTTGACTGGGCTATTGATAACATTTGTCTGTTTGACAGTCACTTTGGTATTAAAGATTCCCTCAAAGTGGTCTTGATATTTGTTAGGCAAGACCAAGATATTTATGTAGAGCTCTCTGATTTCATGAGATTGGACCCATCTGTTTTGATATGCATGTGTTAGGTAGTAACTATTTGGCTGCTTCTCCTTATACATCTACAGTATAAGTCCCAATACCAACACAGCATTGTTCTAGATTGCAGTTTGGAGAATTTCAAAGTCTACTCAGAAAAAGATTATCTATTTTTCAGTTTATACCTCTGATTTGTGAACAGCAATAAGAAAAGACAAACATGATCATATTTATTTCTGCTTTATTGATACAAGAAGAAAAACACTGACAGATACAACTTGAATACATACTTTAGTCAATATCCAAGGCTTTGAATGACTTTTTAAATCCAAAGCATTTACCCAGCCTAAGTAAACTTAGGGAAACATCTTGACCAGGTAAAAATAACCACAGGTTATAATGCAACACACTATTCTAAGAAGAGACACTTTTAACACCCTCCAGAGAGGAAACTGCCCATCATTTTATTAGATTTCATGTTTATGAAAGAGTCACATAATGAACACATGAGATACTACAAAGAGAAACTGCAGTTCCCACCAGAGAAGGGCACTGACATCATTTTAATAAATTTTAATAAATTTTATCTTTCTCTAGCAATTACATTTTTATTTTTCCCTATTATTATGTAAGGGGCTCTGCTAGATACAGGTAAGTGATAAATCCTAGACCAAAAAAAAGAAAACCAAGGTCACTTTTGAAAACTCAATCATGGTGAATTGGTATCAAGAATTTTGAAATAGAACTTATATTTTAACATATCAAGCAATTTACTTACAAGGGAAGACACTCCTAAAAGAAGTATCTATTGGAAGTTGAGCAGGGGTTAGGGGATAACTCTGAGGGAGAACACTTGTGCTTAACATGCACAAGGCCCTGGGTTTAAGCCCCAGAACCAAACCAAACAACCAAACAAAAATAAATAAATAACAAAGTTCAACTGTGGAACAGCTTAGTAACCATGGCAATAGAACCGAAACACCGAAACCCAAAGACTCTGCATGCACCAGGGAATCCAACCAGAAACAATGAAATCACTTACCCTTTGAAAGAAGGTGATTGAACACCAAGAAGCTTTGGTGGCACTGGTGAGGTGACCTGTCAACAGTCCTAAGGTTGTGTCTACTTTATTGATAATGTTCAAATAACTTAAGTAATAAAAAGACTTTACAATCGCACATTTTCTAATGCATTCTCTGCACAACCATCAGAGTGCAGAGTGGGCACCTGCTTACCAGATGACTATCAACTTTCAGCTATGAATTACCTAAGAGACTGTTACACCATCTTCTCTCTCAGAAATACATTATGTGATTGAGAGAAAAGGAATATATAATATAAGTTTATTTTGAACATATATAATTTTTAAAGAACAAGATGGTGGTTTGAGCAAATTAAACTCAGATTTTGGAAATATTTCTCCTTTCACAGAGTTCCGTAGGAAAAAATATTTAGCCAAAAAAAAAAACTACTCATCTTTCCATTTTAAAGAAGAAATTCAACTACAGTTTGTCAAAAACCAAAATTATACCAATTTGGTTTGAAGATCTTAATTGGTTTTATTTTTGCCATCCTGGAATTGGATAACACTTCATTCCACAAAACAGAATTAAGTGCTACAATGGGCCAAGCAGAGGAGGTTAGTTTTATAAGCAGGAAAGGATAAAGAAAGCATAAAACCAAGAATATAAAGTGGATTGGTCATTTCAAAGTCTCTTTCCTTGTAAAGTGTGGACATGGAGACAGAAAAAATAGGCAAATAACTGATTGACATCAGATCACCTTGGGATACTTCTTGTAAGAATTTAAGGACATAAGTATTTAAGCAGAGGAATTTCCATGAAGTTGAAATGGGCCTGTTAGGGAATTGGGGCTGTTAATTCATTCTCTCCTATTTCTAGGAAGGTCAGATAACAACTTGATTCTAGTTTGACTTTCAATATGAATGAAAATTTTCAACTTTTTTTTATGGTCTGAAGGGGATTACTGCACAAACTTAGTCCAAAACAGTGGTCTCCTTTAATTTTCATCTCACAAATGAACTCTCCAGCATCAAACCTATCATAGAGGAGATAAGAAATAAGAAAACAGGAGTAATTACTATGTTTTAGATTCCCATTGACTCATTCTGAAATATGACAAGATATTCTGGCCTAAGTATTGGTTATCCTGAAAAGGCAAAGTCAATGAAAGTAGTTTGAAATTTCAGAATGGAAATAGAAATGATGAGTTCTTTTAGGAAAAAAAAAATGAGCATAGAACTGGAAGGGAGGGGAATGAATGCAGGCATTCAAACAAAAGAAAATCAAAATCAATGCAAGGTATGAATGGCAAAGTGCCAGGAAAAAGGGTGAGCCAACAATATTGTCCAAGGTAAGTAGATCATGTTGGAAAGTAGATGTCAAATAAAAAATTAAATAAGGACTGTGGTGATCAGATTTTCATGCTCTGAGTAAAATACACAAGAAAAACCTAAAAGAAGAAAAAATTTATTTTTTTGGCTCATAGTTCTGGAAGTTTAATCCAGGATCTGCCAAGTCCATTGCTCTGGACCCAAGGTGAGGCAGAACTTCATGGTGGAGGGTGTGGTGGAGGAGTGCTTCCCCATACATGACAGCCAGGAAGCAGAGAGAGGCAAGGGGACCACAGTGAAGATGACCCTTTCCAAGGCATGCCCCTACTGACCAACTTCCCCCAACCCAGTTGCCACCCAGTCAAACCATTCAAACTAGGAAGGACAGATTAGGTTACAAGCCTAATAATCTAATCATTGTACCACTAAATAGTCCTGCATTCACACAGGAACTTCTGGGTGATGCCTTGTGTCCAAACCACAACATTCCACCCTGTGCCCAAAAGCTCATGTCCATCTGACAATGCAGAATGTATTTAGTTCATCTCCAAGAGTCCTGTAGTCATAATAGTTCCAGTACTGCTCAAAAGTCCAAGTCTGAAATCTCTACTGAGACTCAAGACATTCTTGACTGGGAGCCCTTATAAAAATCAAAAGCAAGTTACATATGTTCAATGTAAAATGGTAAAGAGTAAATATTCTCATTCTGAAAGGAGGGAACAGGTGCATAGAAAAAAGGGATGAGTCCAAAATAAGACTGAAATTCAGTTGGGAAACAAGTCCTAAAACATCACATACAGCATCTAGATAAATGGTAGGGTTTGGCCAATCCCATCTCTTTGGCCTTGCAGGTTGCAGCACACATAGGCTCTTTTAGTCTGGCTTTATCCAGAGCCAGCAGATTTTCTTGGCAGCAATTCCATATTATCGGTATCTCTTTCCTATCTGGTTCTCCATTCCAGATTTGGCTTCAGTTTCACAGCTTCACACATTACCCTCTCAGGGGAAACCTACAGGGATCCCAACCCTGCTACACTTTGCTTTGCCTTCCAGGCCTTTCTTTGAAATCTCAGTGGTAGTCTTCTAACTCTTTAACTCCAGCATCCTGCATTCCTGAAGAACTAGCACCACATGAATGATACCAAGGTCTGCCACCAGCTCACATAGCACCTTGGTCCCCTAGGATCACAGTAGCAGTGGCCTCTGAGTGTCTGCATGGTTAAGCAGGGTGAAACAACTCCCTAGGCCTAGGTATATGCAGATTACTCCCAGGATCACTTCTCAAAGGAGTTTCCCTTTCCACATCCTTAAGCCTGCAATGGGTAGGGTCTTGCAAATTCCTGAGATGTCCTCAAGGCACCTTTCCCATTATCTGTGGGAAAAGTACTTAGCATCTCTTTAGTGGCTATAATCTCTTTAACAACCACATCATGCTTGGCCCTAGTTTTACAAGCACTTTTCTCGCCAAATGCAAGCTTTTAAAATCCTTCAGCTTTGCTTTTTTTTGCTATAAATTTTCACAGAAAATCTGACTGAAAGCTGACAGCAAAATCTGTGCCACTGACTAAATGCTATGCTCTGTGGAAATTTCCTCTACCAGATTAATTAGTCAATCACCTTTAAAGTCAGCCTCACACAAAGTTTCAGGTTACAGGTAAAATATAGGCAAGTCCTTTGCCATAATAAAACATGAATGGCCTCTAGTCCAATTCCAAGTACAGTCCTCATTTCCTCTGAAACTTCAGGAGCAGAGTCTGCCTTCCTGTCAACATGCTGGTATCCAAGCTCCCACCAGAATCACCCATTAAGCTCTGCTTACAACATTCTAAGGCTCCTCCAGCCTGCATCTTCAAACTTTTCCAAACTCCTTCCAAAAACCATTTCCAAAGACTTCTGAACCACCTGGGAAGCTTACTTCTCAGAACTAATTTCTGTGTTAGTGTTTCATGGCTGTGATCAAAATATCTGACAAAAACAACTTAGAGGAAGAAGATTGACTTTGGCTCACAGCTCCAGAGGATTAATCCACGGTTGGCTAAGTCGTTGCTTTAGGCCCAGGTTAGGCAGAACATCTTAGAGGACAGGTGTAGCAGAGCTTTACTGTTTCACCCATGACAGCCAGGAAGCAGATAGAGAGAAGGGGAAGGGGCCACAGGGAAGATGAATCCTTCCAGGACACAGTCCTAGTGACATACCTGCCTACGGCTACCCCCAGTCAGTTCGTTCAAACCAGAATGGAGTGATTAGGCTATCGTACTCATAACTGAATATTCCTGCATTAGCACAGAAGCCTTGCAGGGACACCCAAATAGTATAGTAACGGTGTAGCAATTTGGTGGTGTGGACCAAGGTAGTGATAGTGGAATAAGGAAGCATAAATCTAGAGGTATGAAGAGAAAGAGTCGAGGTGCATGATGGAAAAGAGCCATACCCAAAGATGATTCCACAGGTGTATAGGAAGAAGGGTGGAGGCCCTGGCCCCAGTGGAGAGGACCAGAATCAAAAAGTGAGTTTACTGTTCAAGGGAGAAAGAGAAAAACAGCCCATTTGGTTCCAGATGGCTTGTGAAAGTGTGGCCTTTAACTACTGGGCTGCAGAGAGCTGAAAGTGAAAATTAAATTTTCACTTTTAGGTGTTTAGGACCTAGAGAAAGAAATCTGGAAAGAAGTAAACCAAAAGTTCCTGGAGAAAGCTTTGTATAGACTGGCTTTTCCAGCTGATTAGAAGCAGCAGGAGTGTCGAGGGTCCAGTTCTGCAGCATTTGGGGGATACCTACAACTTGTAGGAGAAGAGAAAAAAGAAGCCTGGCACCCTCTTTTCTCTCCTGGGGAACAATTTGGATGTCCTATTCAAACTTAATAGTCAGTATATCACCTGACAAGCTCCTACCAGCACTGGTCTTACCTGAATGTCTCAAGTCTTATGATATTTTTGTCCTTATTTTCCAAATGAATGGAAAAATACCAAATATCTCCACCTAGGGCAGACAAATCACACTATATATTTAGTTAAATTAGGCAAAATGTGTAATTTTGAATATCTAACTTACTTTTATTTCAGAATTGGAAATAATAACCATACATATAGACTAATGGTCAAATATTTCACCCTACTTTAAAGGCTCTTAATAAACTGAAACTAACAAAGCTCAGAAATTTGGAAGGCAAAGTATTAAAGAAGTATTGAAAATACTTCTTTAGGAGGCTGTTCAATAAATAGAATTGAAACAACTAAGTGGTCACCTGTTGAAAAACATCGTGAGAGCCACACTTCATATGGTATCCCAGGAGGAATTCAAATGGATCGAAGACATAAATGTTTAAAGGAGAAACTATGAAAGTGCCACATGAAAACATCCTTCTTTGGGTTAAAATCTTTTACAAGATATTTACCAGGTAGAGACATGGAACAGTTACAGTGCTAACTCAGTTTCAAAGCCAGAAGTTAGGTAAACCACTTGCACCGTCACTGAAGAGAATACACAGGAGTAATTGATTAACCACACTTGCCCTAGATGAGCCAAACATTCCTCTTGGTATAAATAACTCCTGACTTTTTTTTCCTGCCTCAAAAAAATGCAAAACAAAACAAAAAAATTTAATATACTTTGTATTATTTTTCTTAGGTTTTCATATGAAGTGTCAAAAACAATGTGGCTTTTGAAAGAACAGAAATGCATTGCTTCACAGTTCTGGAAGCAAAGTCTAAAATCAAGGTATCAGTGGGGCCACACTCTCTCTCTCTCTGAATGCTCCAGCGGAGAGTCCAACTTGCCTCTCCAACTTCTGCTGTTTGCTGCAAACTTTGGTGTTCCCCGGCTTGTGCATGGACTCTGGTTGGGTGATCATCTTCTCCCTGTGTTTCTTCAGCTTCCCTCTGCACATGTCTAGTTCTGGGTCCAAATTTCCATTTCAATAAGCACACCAGTCGTGTGGGATTAGAATCCACAGAGGGAACTCATTTGATCTTGATTACCACTGTAAAGACTACTTCCTAAGTCACATTCTGAGATATTAGGGTTTAAGATGCACTTTGACCTATTAACCACTTCAAAGTGACATCTTTTAAGTGCATAAACAGTTAATGGATGCTGATGTTCTCTCTGCCAGTCCCCCAAGAAAGTGACAGAATCAGGTTACCACTCCTCATGGTATGTCCTGGGTACACTCCACCAACCATGCCCACTGTGCTCGAGGTAGACATGCAGATGCCCCAAATCCCTACCCAGAATTCCTGAAGCAGATCCCTGAGGAGGATGGGGCATGTTTCTCAAATATTCTCAAAATAGAAAAGGGATTTTAAAAGGCTTTTTAGCTTCGGGTCCTCAAACATTGATAGTGCTTCAAAGTTTCACATGAAAGAGAAAACAAGCAAAGAGCTTCATTCTGTGAGTGTCACCCAGAGCTTTTGCTGGAGCCATGGGAAGCAGGGAAAGGTTATCAGGGAAGCGGCACACTGGAGCCCAGAGCAGCTGCACCGTTCTCACTAGGGCAATCCCAGCCCAGTCCTGGGGCTCTTTGTTATGGTTTTGATCTGGAATGTCCCCCAAAGTCTCATGTTGGTCCCTGAGAAGAGCAAAGCTAGAGGCATCACAATATTCAACCTCAAATTACACTACAGAGCTCTGTTAGCAAAAACGGCATGGTACTGGAATAAAAAAAGACATGAGGACCAAGGGAGAGCAGAAGACACAGACAGATCCACGTAGATACAGTCATCTGATCCTTGATAAAGACTCCAAAAACCCATGTTGGAGAGCAGATAGAGCTTTTGATAAATGATGCTGGGAAAACTAGTTATCCATTAAACAGAAGAATGAAACTAGATACTTATATCTCACCCTGCACACACACACACACACACACACACACACACACACACAAATCACCTTGAAGTAGATCAAAGACCAAGGAATTAGACCAGAAACTCTGAAACTACTAGAAGAATACATAGAATCAAAACTCCAACATGTCAGCGCAGGCACTGACTTCCTTACTAAGATCCCTAAAGGTCAAGAAATAAAAAAAAAAAAGAACCAATAAGTGGAATAGCATAAAATTAAAAAGCTTCTGAGGAATCTCCAGACTGCTGTCCATAGTGGTTGCACTCATTTGCAGTCCCAGCAGCGATATGTGAGTGTACCTTTCTCCCCACATCCTCGCCAAGATTTATCGTTGCCTGTATTCTTGATGACTGCCACTCTGACAGGAGTGAGGTAAAATCTTAGAGTAGTTTTGATTTGTATTTCTCTAATTGCCATAGATGTTGAACAATTTTTCATTTATTTGTTGATCAATTCTATTTCTTCTTCTGGGAAGTGTCTGTTCAGTTCCTTATCCCATTTATTGACTGGGTTATTTGATTTTTTGGTGTTAAGTTTTTTGAGTTCTTTATATATCCTAGAGATTAATGCTTTATTGGAAGTGCACTTGGTAAAGATATTCTCCCAATCTGTAGGCTCTCTCCTCACTTTATTAAGATTCTTCAGAAAATTGGGAATGAAACCACCATTTGATCCAGCTATCCCACTTGTTGATCTATACCCAAAGGACTTAAAATCAGCATAGTATAATGATGCAGCCACATAAATGCTTATAGCAGCTCAATTCACAATAGCTAGACTATGGAACCAACCTAGGTGTCCCTCAATAGATGAATGCGTAAAGAACATGTGGTATATATACTCAATGGATTATTACTCAGCTTTAAAGAAGAGTAAAATTATGGAATTTGCCAGAAAATGGTTGGAGTTGGAGAATATCATGCTAAGTGAAATATCATGCTAAGTGGGGAGCATATGGGAAGAACAGCGTTACCTTAGATTAGGTAGAAGGAAGTGATGGGAGGGGAGAGAAGGGGATGTCGGGATAGGAAAGATAGTCAAATGAAACAGACATTATTACTGTATGTATATATGTGACTGCATGACCAACATGACTCTACAACATGTACACTCAGAAAAATGAGAAATTATATCCCATCTATGTATGATATATCAAAGTGCATAAATTCATTCTACTGTCATGTACAACTAATTAAAACAAATTTTAAAAATTTAAAAAACTTCTGCACAGTAAAAGAAACAAGAAAGAAAGATACAGCCTACAGAATAAGAGAAAATCTTATTAAAAAAAACTCTTTCAGACAAGGATTAATATCCAGAATATATTAATCCTCCCCCAAAAAACACTCCAAAAAATCTAATACCAATCAATAAATGTATAAAAGTCCTTAATAAACATTTCTCAAAAGAATAAACACAAATGACCAACAAATGCATGAAAAAAATGTTCAACATTCTTAGCAATCAGGAAAATGCAAATCAAGAAAAACTACACTGAGATTTCATCTCATCCTGGTTAGAATGGCAATCATCAAGAACACAAAGAATGATAATTGCTGGCAAGGATGCGGGGAAAAGGTACACTTATACGTGGTTGGTGGGAATTCAAATTAGTATAACCACTTTGGAAAGAAACATGGAGATTCCTCAAAAGACTTGGATTGGAAACACCAATTACTTAGCTATCCCACTCATTGGTATTTATCCAAAAGAACTAAAATCAGCATAGTATAGTAATACAGGCACCTCAGTGTTTATAACAGTGCAATTCACAATAGCCAAGTTATGTAACCAGCCCAGGTGCCCATCAACAGACGAATGAATGAACAAAATGTGAAGTTTTACTCAGCCATAAACAAGAATGAAATCATGTCATTTGTGGGTAAATGGATGGAACTACAAACATCATGCTAAATGAAATAAGACAGACTCAGAAAGTCAAGAGTTAAATGTTTTCTTTCATATGTGGAAGCTAGAGAGGGAGAGAGAGAGGAAAAGGGAATAATAAAAAACAAAAAAGAAGGAGGTCTCACAAAAATAGAAGACCAAAAGAACAGAGGAAGGGGATTGAAAGGGAGGGGAGGACATGAGGAAGTACTGAGGAATGAAATCTAGCAAATTATGGTAGGTCTATGTATGCATATACCACAGTGAATCCCACATATTACATATGTGTGTGTATAAAACTATAATTCACTAATTAAAACAATAATGACTATAATTAAAGGGAGATCAATAGAGTAAAGTGGATCAGGGGAAGTAGAAGGGCAGGGAAAGAGAACATATTGGGAAATGAGATTAAACAAGTATTGTTATGGGCATGTATGAATATAGCATAACAAATCTCATTTTATGTATAATTACAATGCATCAGAAAAAGTTAAAATAAAATAAAGGTTTTGTCCCGAGTGAGGCAATGTTCAGAGGTGGGGCTTATGGATGAGACGGTGAGGAATCTGACCTCATCAATGGATTAATCCATTGATAACTGAATGGACCATTGGAAGGTGGTAGAAACTGTAAGAGGTGGGACCTAGTTGAAGAGAGTAGGTCCTTAAAGGAATGCCCTTAGGGATGTCGTATCTTGTCTCCCCTCACTCCTGTCCCACCAGCAGCCACGAGGCGAGCAGCTTTCTTACACCATGCCCTTCTGCCATGATGTTCTGCCTCATCTCAGGCCTAGAGCAACGGAGCCAGCCAACCATGGACTGAATCCTCTGAAATTGTGAGTCAAAGTAAATCTTTCCTCTTTTAAGTTAGTTTTCTCTGATAATTTGGTCACAGAGATGAAAAACGAATACACTCTTATTGTAGCAAAGTGATATGGCTGCAAAACAGCAAATCTTGCCCTTAAGCATATGCATCTGTCACAGTATGTCATCCATATTCCCATGTCAAGTTCCCTCATTGCTGTGCCATGTTGAAGCAGTTGAACCACAGCCGCCCAAGAGTAGGGTCTACTGGTCTAGTTGTAGTTGGGAAGAAGAGTACTGGGTAGCTTTGCCTCCTCCCTGGAATCCACAGGAACCATCCAGAATAGAATATGTTCCTACTAGATGCTTCCAATTCCTAGATGGAGGAACTGTGCCCTCCCCCTGCCCTCTTGTCCCTACCCATTTAAGTTTTCAGTTACACTCACTAAGTGAACTCACCTGCTGGCAGACACCTGAAGCCTGTTAAAGTCCTCCTGTTAAAGAGCTCCTGTCTGCACCTTTCTCTGGACATCTCTCTGCCCTTTAACAAAAGAAAGCATGGAAATTTGGAGTCTCACCAAGGCAGCTGCCAGAGAGATGTCAGCACATCCCGTAGATTCAGAAGAGAGGCGAAGGAACGCCACAGCCTTACAGAATGGGTTGAAGGGGTATTGACCTCTAACAGGGCTCAGATGTCTCAAAATCAGGCATCGCAAAAGCTACTTTTCACTTGTGTACTTGCTCCTTCAAGCCTTTCCTGAGCACTGTTCATTACTGGTTTGAGTGAGGAGGCTGAGCTTAGAGCCAGGGAAGCTAATTGCTGAATTCCTGGGGAATTCAGGAGAAGCAGCAGCCTCAATCCCTGGGGTGGCTGAGACAATCATGCCGTCAGAGATGACACAGAAACTGCTGAAACACTGAGCTTGGAGCAGGTGGGGGGCACATCCCCACAAAGTGGATTCTCTACCCCAGGGGCCAAAAGTGAGCAAGGAGAGAATGTGAAGTAAGATGAAGTAAGAGAATGTAAGTAAGGAGTCAGAGTCCAGAAGGAAGCAGAGACTCTAGCATTGTGTGAGAGGGATGGGCAAGAAAGGAGAAAAGTAATACTTTGCCACTAAAAGAATGAGGAAGTGGTTAAGGTTGAATGAGTCCCATGGAATCCGGCTCCAGAGCCACTTCTCCTTTACTTCCTCCCTTGGCCAGGCCTCTAGCCTACTCCCTGGAAACCTCACACCTGTGCCCAGCAGGGCTATCCGGTTTCTGGGTATCAGTTTTTAAAAGGTAATCTGCCTTGGGGTATCCATCCCAAATCGATATTCCCAATTCAATAGGTAGAAACTAGAGTACAAATTGTAAGAATGAAATTGCTTTGGAGGTACACAAAATTATGGTGCATTTTGGAAAAGACCTAATTTTTCATAAATCAAAGTGAATTTTGCTGCTGCCTTTCAAGCTTCTAGCAAAAAACAAAAAATCAAATGTATTTCATTAACACTTAAACTAAGAGTCAACCATTCATCCATGTCCCTGAAAGTGATGCAGATATCAGAAGTATAACAACTTTGTAGTAATATTTCCCCCTTTGTGATGAGGCTGAATGATGTTTCATTTATTGACTAGTTTCACTATGCACAGGATAACAGTAATAAGATTTAAAAATATATTTTTTAAAGTTAATCTCCATTATGGTTGACTATAAAATGCATATTGAAGAATAATAGATCAAATAATAAAGAGAAAAACCTCTAGAGCTAGATAATAAAACGCAGACATATAGCATATATTATAGAAAAGCATCACTTCTCAGAGCTGGGTAGGCAGGTTTTCACATTCTTGTTGTGGCTTTGTTTGTAAATTGTGAAGGGAAAATTAAATCCTTGAAGTCATGTTTAATCTGGCCTGATATAAGTATTTTATAGGTTGGAACTTGACTATCAAAATTGTGTGATGTATTTTATCTTAAAACTCTTCTCATCTTAATTCTTAATAAAGATATGTAGTCAAAATATGCCAAGATATTAAGACAAAGGGAATTTCAACTTACAATGACCAGTACTTGAAAATTCTGACAATTTGCTATTAGTAAAAAAAAAAAAAAAAAAAAAAATACATCTAGAACTACTAAAGTAGCCCAAAGTTTGATTATCTTTATTGAAATTCATCACTCAAAATGAGGTCTGTTCATAATTTCTTTTATTAATAGCCATTCTGAGGATGTATTTCTAGAAATGGCTTCCCCACTATTCTGGGTATTTCTAGAAATGGCTTCCCCACTATTCTGCTTGCTGGTGATGTTTCCTATCCTGTCTTTAAAAAGTTACCATTATTATGACTCTCAAATTACTACCATATAAATGTAACATTGTCTGAATTTGATTCTTAGTGTAAACTATTTTTTTAAATGACTGACAATATTTGATATAAAGTCATTTTAAAATGTGGCTTTCTCAAATTTTAATGAAAATCTTGACAATTGCCTTCAGAATTCTTCCAGGACAACTTTTTCTTCTCTTACTCTTCATTCTTTTAAAATCAATGACTATTTTTATTCTGCTTGGTCAGACAATAGGCTTTTGACTTATAAAAGCTCTATTCCAATGGCGCACACACGCGTGCGCACAACCCCCCACAGTCACGTGTCACTTAGTGGCAGGGATACATTCTGAGAAATGCATCATTAGGTGATCTTATAATGTGTGAACATCATAAAATGTACTTCCACAAACAGCTACACCATCACTAGCTGATAAAATCACATGGGAAAAAATCCATCATACATGTGGTTCTTTGCTAAACAAAACACCATTATGTAGCACATGACTGTATATAATTTCATTTTTGCCTGTGTAGTTCTTTTTAAAAATAAATAACCAAATAATAGAGTTTGATTCAAGGATTTTTGGAGTCATCTAGATCTTTTAAATTAACATAAGGGAGTTACAGTGTGTTTTTTTAACATACCTCATTATTATAAATTTGCCTAGTACTGAGTTCATGATGAAATAGCTAAACATGGACAAAGTATTTTCTTTTCCTTGACAGAGTCCCTATTTTATTCCTAAATTCAGAATATTATTACCGTGAATTCTTCATCCACTAGTACTGTGTTTGAACTTACAGTTGTTTCAAATGATTTTAAATTTTTATAATTATAATAAATGCCACAATGGTAATCTACAGATAAATATCAAAAGTACATACTTGAGTTGAGAAGTACTCAGATAGTAATATTGCCAAAATTTCATAAGGGAAAATATATCTTTACAGAACAATAAACAGCAACCAAGAGTTAGCTCTTAGAGGTATGACCACTGGTATTTTATTCTTTTGTTTGTTTTTCTCTTCTTCCAAAGTATTTTTAAAGGTACTAACAGATATAAAGATAAAGCAAAACCTATAGCCCCATAACATCCAGATTCCAATTTATGAATGATGTGTCTACTTCACATAAGAATGCTAATATATATATATATATTTTTTTCAATAAAACTCTTAATTCCAAAAATGGTTAGGAGTTTTTGTCTACCAGGTTGACTTACCCTGAAAACCTAAATTTGCCCATTAATCCCCAGACTTCCCTGTAAGCCAATCTTCACTACCCTAACCATTACCTAAGTGTATTGGATGTGCTCTAAGGAATATGAATCACAATACAGATGGCTTCTTATTCAAAGGACCACATGCTTATATATTAATTTGATATATGCAGTACCTCTAAGGTTCTTTAAGGCCAGACATAGGTCTACTCAACCTATAACATATCAGTGACCTTAGAAATGTGTGCACAAAACTTCACATTATTTTAGTTTCATAAAAAGTTCCACACCTCATAGGTAGGAGAAACCATATGAGAAAATCTCTATCTAAATCCACTACTCATTTGACCAATAAGCCCACAAAAGAGATTTAACTTCCTCTTGCCTTAGTACGAACTTCCGGATATGCATAATGAATGTGTTGGGACATGGAGGAATCTAGTTTCCCTACTAATTAGAGCTCTTCTCTAAACAGCAGGAGCAACAGTCAAGTTTTATGGAAATACCATTTCTGAGAGAATCAGTAGAAATGTCACTTCCACCATTGGGTCTTTCCACAAGCTCTTCTCAGAGACAATGCCCTAATTTATTTTTCAATTACATTTCTACTATGCATATGTCAGTTGGATAAATAATAGGCATTCAGTGAATAAATCTATTAGGATTATGTCTCTAGTTCAGACAAATCTTTAAAGAAAATATTTTTCAGGAAAATAATTTATTAGTAATTGAGGTATTTTGAGTCATAGTGCTCAATATTAAAAACTTGTATAGATTGTGTAGCATTAAGCACTTCTGACAGCATGCACATATGATATGTAATACATTCATCATGTGGTGTCTACTCAAAATCTTTTTGACAAATAAGATGGCTTAAAAATAAGTTATGTCAGATCAAGCATTTTAGTCTTCTAGATTTTGATATTAAAATGCTACTTCCTAAATTCTAGGAGAATTGTAGTGTATTGATATGAAAATTTCTGATGTAGCTTTGAAACTAATGAGATAACAAGTATTGTTTCTTTTCCTCCCACTATCTCTCCCATGAATTTGCAATCAGTTCTTAAAAAGACTCTTAAAATAAAAGCTGAGCTTAGCATTCTTACCTGGCACCCTCTTGGCCCAGTTGATCATGTGAACCAGCTCCCTGTCTGCCAGGTTGGTCAGCAAGCCCATCATGGAGGCCTCGCTGAAGGGTCTGGTAGGATCGTACTCAGAGTAGATTATGGGGGGCTCAGCGTCCAGCAAGGCACTGACCATCTGATCAGCTGTCAAGGACAAGGCAGGGCTGTTCTTCTTAGTGTGTTTAATAATGAGGGGGCTCGGCCAAAGGTTGGCAGCTCTCATTTCTCCAGAGGGTCCTATTTCGTTCCTGCCTTCCCCATCATCTCTCTGACGCTTGTGTTTCAACATTCTTCCTCCTCTTCGGTCTTTCCGTATCCCTGAAAATGCAGGGGGAAAAAAAATTAACTAATTTGTTCCCAAGTACATTTTCATATAAACACCATTTTCAAAGCAAACAGCACTTTATTTTATTTCAATAAATACATGGGGGACAAACAAACTAGTAAGCATTTAGCAATCAACTCTCCATAAGGGGGAAGAAAAAGGAATTGATTTGTAGCATTTGCCAATTTTCATGATATAAATACTGCCACTGAAACTAATTTCAAGTCACTTGTCTAACATCAATATTCTTATAAAACACTTGTAAATAACAGTAGGCTTTTCTGAGCCAGTACAAGCTGGCTGTGACACACCAGATCTGTGTGTGTGTGTGTGTGTGTGTGTGTGTGTGTATAAAGCAGATGCTGTAAAACAAAAGAATTATAATAAAAAAACTATTCTTGAAATATAGTTTAACTTCAAACATTTCTTCTGCATGAATATTCTTTTAAATAGTAAATTAAAAGAATATTTTAATAATGAAGGGGCAGGGTAAGATAGTGAGATAAGAGCCTCCAAAGATTGAATCTCAACAGAAACATCAATTCAAGAACTATTCTCGCATGAAAGTACCTTCCCAAGAGCTATGGGAGATCACAGTACCTGCTTTTAGCATACAAGTAAGAAAGATTCTTTAAAGGCAACAAGGAAAGAATTGCTCACATTACCCTTCTTTCAACTCTGAGCAGCACAATGTAGAGAAGGACACCTCCCACTTGAGAGAGGAATATAGACCTTAGACACGAAACCAAGTACCAGGTGTACCACAGTGACATTCAGTACTGGGAATAATGCCATAGCCCCTACCCCCAGTCTTTGACTCAGACAAAGCCTGTGTATGTGCCCTTCACCAGGCAGAGACTTGTGGGCCCAGTAGGACAGCCTTGCTAAATTTTAGCCCACTTCACATCCAATCAGCTGCAGGGGTCTTGGGCCACAAAGAAAACACATCAATAGGCAGGTCGTGCCAGGAAGGGCCTCGGTCCTGCCTCATGATGCACTGGTATCAGTGGACTATTGGCTTCTGATACGAACTGGCACTGAAGCAGCCATGGTGTCCGTGGGACTGCCCATCCTTTCTACAATCCCAGGCAGCACAACATGGAGAGAGTTACTGTCCATTGCAGAATGAAGATGGAGATAGGCACTAGTTGTTTCTGGACCCTCCACTGTGAGGGCTGTGCCAGGCAAAATTCTATGATGCCTGACTACAGATCCCTGACCATGGACAAGGCATCTGGATAGTTGACAAGGAGGCTTATAGAGAAGGACTACCCTTTCAGATATATCCCTCGGCCATCTTCAACAACACAATGGCAGATTTATGACAAACTAGAGTTTGGGGGCACCCTCTAGTGCTGAAACAGTGACTACACACCACTGTACACTGATGGCACCTCAGGACTTAGGGTACCATCTACTGCTGAAATAGTGACGGTGACCGCAGGCTTAGAGAAAATAAGTTACAATTTCTGGAAAGAAGGGCACAAAGACAAATTATAAAAACTGGAATAATACCTAATCCTTTAATATGCATATGACATCACACATACTAATAAGCATTAACAAATTGCAGAAAATCAAAACATCACCTAATAGACAAAATAAGACACCAGAAGGGCTGGGGCATGATTCAGTGAAAGACTGCTTGCCTGGCATGTGTGGAGCCTCAGGTACTATCCTCAGCACTTAAAAAAAAAAAAAAAAAGGAAGAAGAAGAAAAGAAAATGGATGCCAGAAACTGATCATAAAGCAACCAACATGTAAGAACACTCAGAGATTCAAAGTAGCTATTTAAGAAAAACACAATGAACTGCAAAAAAATACAGAGAAACAATTCAGTAATTCATCAGAAAAACAAATTTCACTGAGAAAGATTCATTTATAAAAATCAAACAGAAAGGAAGGAAGGAAGGTCATAAAGGAAACAAAGAGCCAGGAGTGGTAGTGCACACCTGTAATCCCAGCAGCTCAGGAGGCAGAGACAGAAGGATCACAAGTTCAAAGCCAGCCTCAGCAATGGTGAGGCACTAAGCAACTCAGTGAGAACCTGCCTCTAACTAAGATACAAAACAGGGCTGGGGATGTGGCGCAGTGATTAAGCGCCCTGAGTTCAATCAAAAGGAAGGAAGGAAGGAAGGAAGGAAGGAAGGAAGGAAGGAAGGAAGGAAGGAAGGAAGGCAGTAGTAATAAGACCTAACCTATCAATAATTACCTTAAATGCAAGTGGATTAAATTCTCTAATTAAAAGACACAGAATAACTTAATGGATTTAAAAACAAGGCCAAACTAGTCACTATTTGCAAGAAATACTTCATTCTAAGGACATGTATAGACTGAAAGTGAAGGGACAGGGAAATAAATTCTGTGCAACTAGAATCCAAAAGAAAGCAGAATTAGTTATACTTATTTTGAGTACGATAGATAGTTTAGATATTTAGATACAGATTTTAAATCAAAAGTATTAAAGCGCAACAAGGAAAGTCATTGTAGAATGATGAAGGGATCAATTCAGCAAGATTGTAAATGACAATTCTAAATACATATGCACCCAATATCAGAGCACCCAAATATATAAAGCAAATATTAATAGACCTAAAGGGAGAGATATACTCCAGCACAATAATAGCAGGGAACTTTAATATCTCATTTTCAGCAGTGGACATATCATCTAGACAGAAAATCAACAAAGAAACAGCAGAGTTAAACTGCACCAGAAATCAAATGGACCAGTAATTACAGAATATTCTATCCAACAGCTGAAGGATATGCATTCTTCTCAGCAGCACAAAAACATTCTCCAGCAGAGATTATACGGTAGGCCATATCAAGTATCTTATCTAATCACGATGCAATAAAGCTAGAAATCAGTAACAAGAAAAACTTAGAAATACATGGAACTTAAACTGACCCAAATTACCAATGGGTCAGTGAAAGAATTAAGAAGAAAATATACAATTTTCTTGAAATAGATGATAATGGAAATACAACATACCAAAACCTAGGAGGTATAGGAAACTTAGAGGAAAACTGATGGACTTGTATATATTGAGCCCTTCTTGCATCCCTAAGACGAATCCCACTTGATGATGGTGAATAACATTTTTATGTGTTGTTGAGTTTGGTTAGCTACTATTTTGTTGAGAATTTTTGCACATAGGCTCATGGGAATGTTGACTTTCTTTTACATCAAAAAAGCAGAAAGTTCTCAAATAAATAGCCTGTTGCATCTCAAGGAACTAAAAAGAAAATACAAACAAACCAAACCCAAAGTTGGCAGAAGAAAAAACTAATAAAAGTCAGACCAAATAAATGAAAGAGAAATGAAAACAACAATATGAAAAAATTAACAAAATTAAGGGTTGATTTTTGCAAGCATAAACAAAAATGACACTTTTAGACTAAAAAAATGACTCAAAATCAGAGATGAAAAATCTCTGATATCACAATTTATACCACAGAATTGAAAAGGATCATTGAAGACTATCATGAACAACCAAAAGCCAACAAATTTGATAACCTAGAGAAAAATGGAAAAATTCCTGACACATATACCTTACCAAGGCTGAATCATGAAGAAATAGAAAATGTGTACAGACCAACCACAGCAAGACTGGATTAGTCTCCCATCAAAAAAAAAAAAAAACCTAGAATCAAACAGCTTCACTGATGCAGTACATCCAAACCTTTAAGGAAGAACCAATTCTTTTTCAGTTATTCCAAAAAAAAAAAAAAATAAGTGGTGGAAGGAACTCTTACAAACTCTTTTTTTTAATTTTTAAAAATATTTTTCAATAGTTGATATTTGTTTATTTACTTATGTACATGTGGTGCTGAGAATCGAACCCAGTGCCTCATACATACCAGGTAAGTGTGCTACCACTGAGCTACAGCCCCAGCCCCTCTTCCAAACTCTTTTTACAAGGTCAGAATTATCCTGAGACCAAAACTAGACAAGAACATGAATAAAGAAAACTACATACATTTCCTTGAATAACATTCATGAAAAAATTCTCAACAAAATACTAGTAAACCAAATCTAACAACATATCAAAAGAATTATTCACCATGATCAAGTGGGATTCATCCCAGGGATGCAAGAATGGTTCAACATATGCAAATCAATAAATGTGAGACATCATATCAACAGAATAAAGGACAAAAGTCCATATGATCAGCTCAGTAGAGGCAAAGCATTGAATAAAATTCAATATCCGTACATGATAAAAACTGAACAAATTAGGTTCAGAAGGTATGCATACCTCAGTATAGTAAAGATCAAATACAATAACCCCACAACTCACATAATAGTGAAGAGGAGAAAGCTGAAATTTTCTAAGAGGAACAAGAAAAGGATGGCCACTTTCACCCCTTTTATTCAACCTAGTACTGGAAATTCTAGCCAGAGCATTCAAGAAAAAGAAATAAATAAATGGCATCCAAATTGGAAAAATGGAAGTCAAATTGTCCCTTTACAGTTATAATCTTATACACTGAAAATCAGAAAGACTTCACCAAAAAAACTATTAGAACTATTAAGTGAATTCAACAAAGTTTCAGGATACACAGTCAACATACAAAAATCAGTTGCATTCCTCTAAGTTGATAATGAATCATCTAAAAAAGAATTTTAAAAAGCAATCTCATTTACAATAGCTATAAAAAATAAAGTACCTAGGAATTAAAAGTTCTAAGTAATTCAAAGTAGTTTTTTCTCCCCCAAAGGTTTACCCAGCTGGGTTCTTACTAACTACATCATGGAAGAGGGGAGAAAGGGAGAATTCAATTTTCTGCTGTGATTCTTTAAGGGTTTGGCTCAGTATCTTGCCTGAAAAAGGCCAGGCTGTGCTGCTAACAATGTTATCAGCAAAAACAAATATTTTTAAAAGAAAAAATTTCACACAAGCTTCTGTATTTTCAAAGAAAGTTAATCTCTCCAAAATTTGTCAGATAGCAGCAGTTTTCGATTTATATGTAGAAAATTATCATTTGATAAAAAGTTAATACAACTATTTTTACTATTAAAGACATGAGAAATAGGGCTGGGGATGTGGCTCAAGCGGTAGCACGCTCGCCTGGCATGCGTGCGGCCCGGGTTCGATCCTCAGCACCATATACAAACAGAGATGTTGTATCCGCCAATAACTAAAAAATAAATATTAAAATTCTCTCTCTCTCCTCTCTCACTCTCTCTTTAAAAAAAAAGACATGAGAAATAAATGCTATAATATATCATCTTTCTCTATCACTCCACAACAAATGAGTGACTATGAGAGCTTTGTTTTTTTTAATTTAGTTTTTCAAGGGATTTTGACAAATATGTGGTTGTAAAGTGTTTAATATATAACTTTTATTCTTGTAGGTCTAAAGGTATATTAGATGTCATTTTTAAAACTAAGAGAAGCCACCCACCTTTTCTATTGCTCAGTATTAAAATGAGCATTTATCAGAGCTCTTAGAATAAGTTATCATAACCATAAATTTTATTATTATTGCAAATACACATTGGGCACTATTTGTTTTAAGTGTTTTACATACATTATGCTGTAACACATTGTAACTAATTAGTCCTCACAATAATCTTGTAAATGTTAGAAAACTGCACTTAGGTTCATGGCTCATCCATGATCATTTCTCTTTGATTCCAGGTCATGGCTCTTTAAAGAGGTGGTTTTGTTTTGCTTTTCAGTTAAACAGAGATTTTGAATTTTAGCTATTATCATAGGTACAAAGTTGATAAGTGTAAGAACACCAAGAAGTAAACCAAGTCAGACAAGAACAACAGCATACGACCAGTCATTGTGCAGAATCGGGCCCTTCTGCCGCCTCACTGCCAGATGCGCCCACATCTGGATGAAGGGTGATGGTGCTCCCCCTCTGCTCCCAGCTCATTAGAGCACCCCAGAAGCATGCTCAGTGCCAGATGCCACATAGTAAAGAAAGATCTATTCAGATTAGAGTTAATTAGAATGTCAAGGAGACCTGAACTGAGGTCACATGGAGAACCAGGAAGGAACAAGGAGGAGTGAGCCTGGAGAAAAGGCTTAGAGGAAGTTCAAGCACCACCCTCAGAGGGGCAATCTTGCGTGGCATGATTCAACTAACTACCTGCTTACCAGCCCAATGGCTGAAACAGAAGCAGTGTGGAGCAACCCCGGAGAGTTGGCTGCAGGGGAGGACCAGGAGCATGAGCAACAGTCAGAGGGACAACCGAGTCAGAAACTGCCACCATAAGAAGAAATGAGGTGGGCCACTGGCATTTTCCAAGAATAGGCTAAATGAAAACCTTACAGGAATGTCTGTGTCAAATCATGAAATTTCTCATCTTAGAGGAATTTGGAAGTAGACTGTTCTGATGGTTTAGTCATAGCGCTATTTAAAGCAATGACTTGAGCCAGCACACCCACTTGAGTTTCACACACAATTCAGGTTATTGAACATACGACAAAAATGGCCACAGGTTGGAGAGGTGGAAGAGGGAAACACAACTGGAGAGATGAAGAGAGGCTGATTATTTGGAAAACCATCAAAGAGTCAAAGAGGGAAAGGTAAATTCAATGAGCATTAATGAATATTTTTTCTAATTTACCCCAAATGTACTATACTTTTCAAATATCAAAGTTCCCACAATTATACAAAGAAAATAAAAAGAGACGCTTCTACATATTATGCGGCCAACTGTCTGTGAGAGGATCCCAGGGTATTGTTCAATGAGAAAGGAAACCTGTTCTACTTGCAAGTCATAATGTGTACATTGCTGGTGATAACACTGCACAACTATTTTGCAGCAGTTAAAACAAGTACAACTAGAATTAAATGAAAGAAGGTGAAAAATAATGCAACTTCTATTCCTATTTTACCCTATGTGTCGTGAGAACTGAAGATCAGAACCATGACTGTGGGCTGTTATGTCTCTGAGGAGTGTAAGGTCAGTTCTTAGTTATAAAGAGGGGTGGAGCACAGGAAAGGCATGGATACTTAAAAGCCAAAGACAAAACTAAAAAACTCATTCTCTGCTCTCTCCCAATTCCTCCAGAATTATCTGTAGAGAGACAACATAAGCTCATCCTCTTGGCCTACCTTTTTTTCACTATCAGGAAAAAGCTAAAAGACTAAACAATGAGCATGAAGCAGAGGCAAGGGGGAAAAAATGTAGATTATGCAAATAATAAACAGACAGCTTCTTGAGAGTCAGAAACTTTATTGGTAGCCAATAGCACTGTGGCTCATAAGATTGTACATACGAGATGCACTACACTTCCATCCAGTACATTAAAATATTTTCAGAATGATTGAGCAATATATTTATCAGCACAAGATGTGAGGCACTGGAGAGGCTAAGGTACATGTTATTAGCTCTCAAGTTGTGCCGCTGATTAGATAACACTTGCACCTAAGCAGATTTCTTTATCTTTCTCTTATTCGATGACTTTCCTAACCAGGTCCATGGATTTTACATAAGTGACTGAGAAATGAAAGCCTCTTTCATCTGTCAAACCCATCATGAGTGTGAAACGCCAACCAGATTAATTTTTGTCTCCTTGGGGTTAGGCATCTCTGATATCCTCATCAACTATTGTCAGGACTTAGGCCAAGGAAAGTGTCTCTACTTAGTAGCACTCACTGTGGACCCCAGTAATTCTAATCCACCATAGGAAGCATGAATTTGAGAGAATTTACTAACATAGGCAATCAGGGTGAGCATGAAAGGGAGAGGAAGGTGGCTGGGGTACTCTGGAGGGGAGGCAGGCCCCAAGGATCTCTGCAAGCCTGCCTGGGATTCAAACATCAGTCATCAGCTGAAGGCACTCTGGGCATGATCCCCAGGGAAAGGGGATCAAGATATCTCTCTTGCTTAAAAGTCCGTCCTAACCCTAAAAGGAAAAAGATCTGTCCTAATGAGCAAATTGCCTGAGGCATTTTTAAAGAGCATGTCTAATTATTTTAAACTTGGCTTAATCATTTTTTTTAACATTTTAAATTCTTTGGCCATTGAATCTCAAAAGTTAATATACTATCTGAATATTCATTAATAATAGAATTCACTGGATTTTTCACTTCTAATGCATTCTAATTTTAAATTTTTCTTTTATTGAAATGATTTTTTTCCTCTTAATAACCAATACCTCTTAAAAAAAACGAGTATAACACCAGTATAGTAATTTTTCCAGTTTCCTACAACTACTTCAATGTATTATGAAGTATTTCATGCATTTGCATAATCACTTTTCCTTTGTTTCTCAATGATTTCACATTTCTCGTGAGGTTTTAAAGAGCCAGACAAAGAAATACACTAAAAGCTTTTTAATTTAACATGTTGAAGAAAACAGAAGTATTGATTAGTTAAAAATTAAATAAAGAACTAATAAAACTGCTCTAGAGATATTCCCCTTCATCAATTCTAATGGTGTCCCTTCAAATACTTAAGATGAATTCTATAAAGTAAATATTGTTATGACCCCATTTAACAGCAAATATATTGACTATCATGCCCAAGGTCCTACCAAGGTCAGCACAGGAATTTTAACCAAGGTACATCTGATTCTGTACCACAATATGACTGATCATAAAGCCCCTATCGAACCATTACATTGTATCTTCAAATTATGTAATTTTAGATTATTGTTATTAATAATATAATCACATCCCCAAAGTGTGTCAGGTCAAGGAACTAGGAATTATCTAGTTTATTTAACACTATTCAACATTCTTTCTCCTCACATCCAAAGAATCACCATAACACACACAGCATTTCCACACATGCCTCTTGCTTTGGTCCCTTCCTTTCTCTTCACTGCCATCATTTGCTCTGGCTGAATAAATGTCTCCCAAAGCCAAGGTGTTAAAGGCTTGGTCCCCAGCCTGTTGGTTACAGGGATATGGCAGAACCTTTAAGAAGCAGGGCCTAAAGGCAGGAAGTGAGGTCACTGGAGGTGTGTCCTTGAAGGGGATATTAGGACTCTGGGCTCTTCCTCTCTCTTTGCTTCCCAGCTGCCAAGAAGAGAGCAGTTTTCTGCATCATGAGCTCCAACCCTGGTGTGCTGCCTTGCCAGAGGCCCAAAAGCAACAGAGCAAATCAAACACAGATGGAAACCTCTGAAACCCTAAGCCAAAATAACTCTTTTTCTCTATAAATTGATTACCTGAGGAATTTTATTATAGTAACACAAAGCTCATTAACACGCCATGCTACTTCATATCCTCATCCCCTTGCCCAGATCAATAAAGTAGCTCCTAATTGGTCACCCTGCCTACCTTCACTAGGGATTTGTTCATCTCCATTGTACACCCATGTCATCTAGCTACTGGGTACGTAAGACTTTCATTGAGTGCCTTGGCAGTAAGCTGGAACTCTTCAACCACACTTGGAAGACTCTGGGCAGTTCCACAGGGTATCTGAGGTGGAGTTCCTGGGGTTTCTAGCCACCCCATCCCTCCATTTGTCCAAAGCAGCTGTGTGTTCTTTGCGTGTGTATGTGTGTTTGTCTGTGCATATTGTTTGGAATTAGGGGAAGAAGTTATTTTAAGACTTACTTGTTTATTTTCAGTTTTAAAAGTCATTAATTAATAATAAACCCAAACTCTAAATTAAAACTCATGAATTTTCACAAAGAGTCTAAATAAAGTACCTTTGAAACGTAGCTTTACAAATCCCCTTCATAAACCTTCCATTTGGGTAGAAGCAAGACTGGGCCTGTGTCTCCTTTTTATAATGCTTTGCAACATTACCCCCCTGTTCTCTTTCTATCCCTTTCTTATTCAACCTCAACAACTTAGGGTCCCATTTCATCTGTGGTCAGACTTAGACCCCATTCCAGCACAGTGGGCTCCATCTTCTTTGTTCCGTTGCTTTCCTTCCCTGGGCCCTTCAGGGTGCTGCTGTCCCATTTTAGTTATACCCGAGTTCCTCCTCACTTTTGTGTCCTGGACCTTCCCCCCAAGAAAGGAACCTGGAGCCATCTTGGGGGTCTCCTTATTAGTTTCCCTTTCTCAAGAGACACTGTCATGCTCTGCTTGGTTTTTAAAGACAGCGTGTGTGTGTGTGTGTGTGTGTGTGTGTGTGTGTGTGTGTAATTTTTTTGTAGGTTTTATTTGCTTTATGTTTCTGGTGGTGGGTAATCTAGTACCTGCTATTCCATCTTGGCAGAGATTCCCAATAATTATTTTGATCATTAGATTTAACAAAATCCCTTACTCTCATCTCTTCTCTATTAACCAACTTCCTGCTTGAAATCCTCCATTTCTTCTTCTAGAGTTTTACCAGCATGGATCTTATTGGGATTTTCTTTTCCTCTTCTGTAAAGTGTAATGAACAAAAAGGATTTCAAGCCCAAGTGAGAAAAGTTAGAGGGAGGAAAAGGAGAGTTCATTTTCAGTAAGCAAAGACTCTTTCCTCTCCCACTAACTCCATGCTTCTTCCCAATAGCAAGTCAGGAGGCTTAGCTCCTTCACCCTGCTTCTCCATTTCTTTACACTATGGCTCATTGCTTCCCAGCTGCAATTCCTGTTCTCCCCAGCTGCCAACCATGAGAACTATTTTCACCTTGGTTTATCTGATGATCCTCTCCGATCCAGGTTACAGTGGTCTGAAGACACGTTTGCTATTTAGCTTTCTGTACTGGAACTTGGGGAGGCAGCACAGCCCCCAAGACCCCAGAAGCAGCATCTCTCCAGAGACATGCAGCACTTTGCTTGTTCCTCCAGTTTAACCCTGTGAATGTAGCTCTCTTCATTCAAGGGGATAATCTATTCCCTGTGTAGAAGCAGGTTCCCAAGGCAAGTTGAAATGACCTTTCAGGTTCGTGTCAGGCAAGATCTACATGACAAAATGTACTGGGTTTGAATAGATCCCAGGTAAGAGTCTTCAGTTTTCTAGAAGTTTAGAATCACTACAGAACACCTAAAGACAGAGAACTTAGAAAGACTGAGGACCAGTTTTGAACCTTTTGTTTGGTACTTCAAACTGAACTGTTGTTTTTAGGGCATTGTTGAAACATTTTTGAAATGGGTAATTTCATTAACTAATTGTAGTAATAGACATTTCTTAATTTTTGTTTTCCTGGCACCTCAATTGTCTTTCTATATTTGGCAAATTTCCTAGTTTGTGAATTAGTAGATGTCAGAATCTGCCTTTCACTGCAAAAGCCACAATTACTGCTTTCTGTGGCTCCAGACTCTAGGGAGAAAGTCAGTGGCCTGGGCTCCACCCACAGCCTGCTTCCCCCTAAGGCTGTGCAGCCAGGGCCTAGGACAATTCCATTTGCTGTCCAGTGGTGGATCTGGTGCCCAAGAATGGAGGCAGCACTGCTCCACTGGCAAAGGCAATGGCTCCCTGCTTCTCTTGCTCACAACTGTTCCCTAAGCCTGATATTTCAGTCCTCGCATTGAATCAAATTGTCTCAATAATTTCTTTTGTCACAAAATTGTCTCAAGTGAGACAAGTGAGAGCCAGTTTGTAGTGCTTGTAATCAATAATAATGCAATCAATAATAATAATAATTGCTAAGATTTATTGAGTCGTTATTATATACCAGGCATTCATCTAAGCTCTTGGCCTATATTATGCAATTTAATTTTCAGAGACACAATGTAAGATAGGTCCTATACAGTATCTCTTCCTATTGCCAAGAAAACTGGATGCAGAACTGGAGCTTGAACCCGGGAAGACTGATTGCAGGGCCCACACAATTAAATACCATGCCACAGCTGTCTCCGAAAATACTGATTGGTACAATTTGTAAAAACCTACAAGCATTGTTAATCAAAATAACTAGTTGTATCCTGTGGTTTTTGTGTTTACAGTTGAGATCCTAGAATCCCTGGAGGACAAACTTTCATATAAAACAGTACATCTATTGGTCCACCATGCATATAATCATGATTCTGTAATTCCCAGAAATATTACCTACAACATTTCTCAGTACATAGTCTACATTATATAAATCCTAGTCCAGAAATTTTTTAGAAGTTATTTTCCAATTTTTTCATTGAAGTTTTTATTTAGGCAAATTATTTGCCTACTAGTAAATCCCAAGGTTTGAATATCAGACATATTAAAATAGATCATTTTTCCCCAAATGAAGCAGATGGGCTAAAATTGACACCTATCTCTTATTAAAATTTTCTGTAAAAAAAATCTTCACCACGATTTTTCCAGTGTGTTACAATCAGTTGAGAATAGTTAAAAACCTCTAAGCTTTGAAAGGGTATCATATATCACTTATGTAAAATGTATGCATGCTTACATAAACAGTGCATTTTAAATAAATTTATTTAAAATTAGATAAATTAATTTTATTCATTCATTAATTCATACAAATTACTTATAGCCAGACACTGCTCTAGGGTAAAAAGACAAAATTCCCACCCTCACACTACCATTATTTTTGTGATGAAGATAAACATTAAACAGTAATGATAAACGTCAGGAGGAAAAACAATGTGTGGAAAGTGCATTTAGACCAGAGAGTACATAGGTTTAGAAACCAAAGCACAGTGGATAGGACAGTCAATTCTGCTGTGGAAGAAGGACCAGCATGCCCATAGTTGGAAGAAAATGCACCCAAATTGTTCAAGGAAAAGGCAGAGATCAGGAAGGTTATTGTTACAGTAGACGAAGCAAGGAAGAAGTAAGGTGAGGGGGCCCGTCCTCCAGAACCCAGGAGATTCGGTGAGAACTGACTGTGCATTGTATTCCGAGAGATGAGAAGGCATTCTTTTAAGTCGAGTGACATGATAGAATTCATATTTTTAAAAGATTATTCTGGTACCCCCTAGGGAGAACTTATAGCCTCAAATAAGCACTGCAGAATAAGTTAGGAAACCACAGCAGTTGACTAGATAACAGATAACAGGAGCTTATATTTTGTGTGATAAAAAAGAGGATGAGAAGTGTCTGAATGCAAGATAGATATTAGAGGTAAAGTCAATAAGAATTGTTGGGCTGGGGATGTGGCTCAAGAGGTAGCGTGCTCGCCTGGCATGAGTGCAGCCGGGGTTCGATCCTCAGCACCACATACAAAACAAAGATGCTGTGTCTGCCAATAACTAAAAAATAAATATTAAAATTCTCTCTCTCTCTCTCTCTCTCTCTTAAAAAAAAAGAATTGTTGATGAATTGAATGTGAAATCAAGGGCTCTAATAGAAAAGGTAGACAACCTACAAGAACATATAGGTAACAGAAGCAAAAAAGATGAAAACTCTAAGAAAAAATCAAAAGCAAATGCTAGAAATGTAAAAACACTGTGATAGAAATGAAAAACATCTTTGATGGTTGATGGCCAAACACTGCTCTAGGGTAAAAAGCTAGACAATACTCTAGCTCATCCTGGCCAAGGGAAGAAGCAGTGAGTTGGAAGGTAAGTCATCACGAACTGAAATGAAAGGACCAAAAAAATAAATAAAAAGGCAAAAAGTATAACCTATGCATAATTAGAATGTGAGAAAGAAACCAATGAAAGGAGAAGAAAAAATATTGGGGGAAACAATGACTGAGCATTTTTCCAAAATTAATGAGAGATCAAACCACAGATCCAGGTATCTCAGAGAATTTGAAAATGAACAAATGTCCCCATTCCCGCAAGGAGAGCTACACCTCGGTACATAATATTTGAACTGTAGAAAGCCAAAGACAGGAAGAAAAGTGTCTGAAACCCTAGACAGGGGGCCACAACTACCCATAGAGAACAGAATAAGAATGCGTCTCTTCGGAAACCATAAATGCATGAAAAGAGTAGAATGAAATATAATGATGGGAGAAAAAAGTGACCCATCTAGAATTTCAAACCCATAAAAACTATCCTTTAAAATTGTAGAGAAATAATTATTTTTAAAAAGTAAAAAACTAAGGAAATTCATCACCAGTAGACTTGTGTTGGTATTAGAAATAATAAAAGACTGTCTTCAAGTAGGAGGAAAATGACACAGAGATCAGAAACTTGTGTTTACATAAAGCTTGGAAGACCAGCAGACAATAAAATTAAAGCAGAAAAAGTAAAATCTTTTAAAGTTCTTAATAGGCTTAACTTCCTGTTTAAATTAATAATAGTAACAATGAATTAGGTGACTAGACAGGTGAGATGAATGACAGTAATGTCACACAAGACAGGAAGGAGGGCTTGGGATTATTGTCTTAATGTACCTATACTACACGTAAAGTGCAAGAGTGTTATTGAAGGTGTTCTAGGATTATTTTTTAAATGTATACTTTAAACTTTAGGGGAACTACTACAAAAAAAAAACTTTGCTCTAAGAGAGGTTATAATTATATAAAATGCTCCAAATAAACTAGAAGAGGGCACAAAGGAGGACTCTAGCAATAAATATGAAATAGTCACAAACATGGTTGTTAATATAAATATATCAATAACAACTTTAAACACAAATGGTCTAAATGTACCAATTAAAAGGCAGAAATTGTCAAGATTGAGCTATGTATTGTCTACAAGAAACCCACTCTAAGCATCTGATATGTTAAAAGTAAAGGGATGGATAAAAAAAATACTATACTAAATCAAAATAAAGCTGATGTAGCTATATGCATTTCAGGAAAAGCAGACTACAGAAAAGGAAAATTATCAGGATTTAAGAAGAGGATTACCATATAATAGAAAAATCAATTTGCTAAGAAAATATTACACTAGTAATTGTGTTTGTACCTAAGAGTAGTGCCTCAAAATACATGGACAAAACAGGTAAATGAAAAGTGAAACAGACCAATCCACTGTTTCAGTTAGAAAATTCATCATTTCCATCAGTAATTGATAGTTTAAACCAGTGGAAAAAATCAACATAGATATAGTTGTTGACTTCAATAGCTCTTATCAATCAACTTGACCTAATTAAAATTTATAAAATGTTCCATCAGTTTTCTCAAGCTTTGGTGGAATATTCACCATGATAGGCCACTTTTGGGGCCATAAACATCCTTTGAAATTTAAAGGAACAGAAGTCATACAAAGTATGATCTCATGTTAGAATTGAAATAAACTAGAAATCAATAAGAGAAAGATAACTGGAAAATTCCCAAATATTTGCAGATTAAACAACATAAGGGTCATAGGGGTAAAAAAGAGCCTCAAGAGAAATGTTTAAATGTTTTGAACTAAATGAAAATAAAAACAGAGCTTAAAATTTGTAGCATATAGAAAAGTAGTACTTAAGAAGAAATTTTATAGCATTAAACGAATATATGAGACAAGAAGAAAAGTATAACATCAATAAAACAAAGTTTCACCTTAGGAGACAAGAAGAGAAAACGCTAGATATGTCTAAAATAAAAATAAGAGAAAAAAATAACAATTAGAACAAAATCAACAAAATTAAAAACATGAATAAAATAAATTCAGTTGAATAAATCTTGTTCTTCAAAAAGATCAATTAAAATTGATATATTTCCAGACAGGCTAATTAAGAAAAAGAGAGAAAACATAAATTACCAACATAATAAATAAAAAAGAAGTCCTCATCATTTGTCCCATTGGCATTAAAAGGACAATAAAGAAATACTATAATAATTTTATGCCCTCAAATTTGATAATTTATATAAATTGGACAAATTGTTGAAAGACAAATTACCAAAACTCACATGAGGAGAAACAGATATCCTGAGTAACTCTTTATTTAGGAAATGGAATCAATAATTAATAACCTTCAAAAATGGGGAAACACTTTGTAGCTCATTTTGTGAGTCCAGCATCACACAAATACCAAATCATATGAAGGCATTAAAAGAAAGAAAAAGTATAACCAATATCTCTCACCTGATCATTAGCATAAAATTTCAGCTAATGTCAGCAAGTCTAATCTAAAAGCATATAAAATAAATTATACAGCCTGACCAAAAAGCATTTATTCTAGTTATGTAAAACAAATTCGACATTAGAAAATAAATTAATGTAAATATCACCTTAACAGAGAGAATAAGAAAATTCATATCAACAGGTTCAGAAAAAGGCATTTGACAAAATCCAAAAGCTCTTCATGATTTCTTGCCATGGTTCAGGCAATGACCAATGGGATGAGGCAGCTAGAAGGAATACTCTTGCAATGGGTTAGCCTTGGAAGCATCAGCGATGCTTTGTGATGTATGCAAATAGTTGTAGATATATGCATATGCTTGGGTTAGTACATATACCTCTTGTATCATCGGCATAGGAGACCCAAAATTAACAACACTCAATAACAAGTACACTTACTACCCAGATCTTGGTTCTCCAGATTCTCTGGAGAAATGGCTGATCATTAGAGTGAGGCAGGAAGTACACAAATGAATCCAAAATATCTCATTGTGAAAGTTAAAAAGTGCCAAATGTGTGTGGTAGGGGAGGGAAGACCAACAATGATAGGCACATGGTAAAGGCATACAGAAGTCAATAGAAAGAGCTTCCAAAATTAAAAAAAAAAAAAAATACTGGTAGGTTCTACCCAAACCATAAAATAAGTATCCATGGATATTCTTATGTATGTGCAACGTGTGTGTATGTGCATAAGAATGTATGTATGTAGATATACACATATATAAATATATGCATATACATAAGTGATTAAATAAACTAATTAGTGGAGAAGAACAGATACTTGAAAATAATTTGTAATAGTTAACCCCTCCTTAAGAAGGGGAGCACAACTTCCCAGTCTTTAGGTCTGAATTACCCAATGCTTCTTCCCAAGAGAAGGGAGAAGAAAAGCAACCATACAGCAATCTGACAAATGCAACCTCAAGCCAGGTAATCAAGGTGAAAATCAACAGCCATAAGACATATTGATAGAATGTATGCTTGATATGATGTGATAAGAATCACATTTAATCTAAGTGGCCTTTCCTCCCCAAATTACACTGACACCTATAACCATGTGAAAAATCTCAGACAAATCCACTGTGAGAGATGTTTTATAAAATACTTGATCAGTATCCCTTAAAACCATCTAGATCAACAAAAACAGTCACTACTAAGAGAATCCTAAGGCGAAATGACTTTCATAAATGTATCCTGATGGGATCCTGGAGCAGGAAAATGACATTAGGTAAATACCCAGGAAATCTGATGGATGTATGGACTTTAATAATAAAAAATGAAAACCACAGTTTAGCTATTGTGAATTGTGCTGCTATAAACAAAGATGTGGCTGTGTCCCTGTAGTATGCTGTTTTTAAGTCCTTTGCTATGGAACCAACCTAGATGCCCTTCAAAAGATGAATGAATTTTAAAAATATGGCATATATACACATTGGAATATTACTAAGCAATAAAAGAGAATAAAATCATGGCATTTGCAAGTAAATGAACGTAGTTAGAGAAGATAATGCTAAGTTAGCCAATCCCAAAAAAAAACAAACGCCAAATATTTTCTTTGCTATAAGGAGGCTGGTTTATAGTGGGATAGGGAGAGGGAGCATGGGAGGAATAGATGAACTCCAGATAGGGCAGAGGGGTTGGAGGGGAAGGGAGGGGGCATGGAGTAATTAATGATGGTGGAATGTGATGATCATTATTATCCAAAGTACAGGTATGAAGACACAAATTGGTGTGAATATACTATTATACAACCAGAGATATGAAAAATTGTGCTCTATATATTTAATAAGAATTGTAATGCATTATGCTATCATATATAAATTTTAAAAATACAATATTATTATAACCTCAAAACAAAAAAAAGAATCAAAACCAATTCATTAATTGTGGTGAATATACCATATAAGATGCTAAAGTGTAGGAACTGTGTGGGGTGTATGAGACCGCTTGGCATCTTTGCAACAATTCTGTAAATCTAAAATTAATCTGAAATAAGTTTCTTTTAAAAAAAATAATAAGGGGGAGGGCACTGAGCAAGAATTACCTTTCTATAACGTGAATATTGGCTTTAGGTTGCCCCCTCGCTGGTTGGAAAGACCAGTCAGTTTCTGCTGTTTGTGCTGCTATTTGAAGGAGGACAGCTGAATGGTCCCACCTGAGAGTGGGAGTCAAAATATAATTTTATAATAATGATTGCATTGTATTAGTAAAAGGCCATGAAGTTGAGAACGAGGAAAAAATAGGACTGTCAGAAAAACCAGCCTATAAATCAAAACTACAAAGACTCTGTATTTAAAAAAGCTTTTGTTGGGAATGGGGCTGGGACTCAGCGGTAGAGCGTTCACCTAGCAGGTGGGAAGCCCTGGGTTCGATCCTCAACACCACATAAAAATAAATAAACAAACAAACAAAATAAAGGTCTTGTGTAAAAAAAAAAAAAAAAAAAGCTTTTGTTTAAGGGCTGGGGTTGGGGCTCAGTGGCAGAGCACTTGCCTCCTACATGTGGGGCACTGGGTTTGACCCTCAGCACCACAGAAAAATAAGTAAACAAAATAAAGATATTGTGTCCATCTATAACTAAAAATTTCACGATACATTTTACAAAAAGCTTTTGTTTAAAAAGGTTTTGTCTCCATCTTCAGCGTTCTGAATGAGTCTTTGTAACTGGGCACCTACGCCCAAGCGTGTGGTGGCTTTTTGTGTGTGGGGGGGCGTGCACATGCATATGTCTGTGTGTGTTTCTGCGTGCACCTCTGTGTGTATGACTAGAGTCCTCTTTCTCCTTACATGTCCCCTGCTCCCTCCTGCCTACTTATCTCCTACTCTGCCTCAAGTAAGTTTCTCAGACCTTTCATACTAATCAATCAATCAAATACTGCGTTCATAGCACACAATGCTTCTTCTCCATAGCACTTATCAAAATTACAACCAAAATATCCAATTACACTTTTATGTTTAATGATACAAACAGAATTGATTCATTAATTCAATTCTCTTTAAAACTAATTAACTGTCAACTTTTTCATCATGCTATTCTCACAACCAACTACCAGTTAACCTGTGTAATCTCAAACTGATTATAGGGATGGGGGCAACTAGTTCAATGCAGTCAATGTTCTCTAACCTCAGAATCTAACACAGTGCTGTGCTGTATTAGCCTTCAATTAACATTTGTTATATTATAAATATATTATCATTTTCAGACTAACACTTTCAAGAAGTTCTAGGACCACTAAAACACTATTATAATAAGATTCACTCCTAGATCACCAATTACATAATTCCAAAACTGCCCATCTATTTAGGCACTGATTTTTTTTCCTTTCAAGGGGAAAGAAAAACCCAATGGGTTTACTGAGTCTTAGAAAAGCACCTTCCACTTTTCTCCTGTAATATTGAACACAGCACACTTTAAAGGAAAAATTTCTCCAATTAAAGAGGTAAAATGATCAAAATAAAATGTTAAAGATCTGTGTCCACAATGTTTGTGTCCACAATATTTGCTACACTTCAGCAGGTATACGTCAATTGAACACATGTATGTTTCTGGTAGGCCTCAAATCATATTAAGGAAGGAATTTATTAACAACACAGCTTTAATATATTACAAATATCTTGATCACTATCAGTGGTTGACTTTTAATGATAGCAGTCCTCAAAACAGGCACTTTTTCAGTAAGGCACTTCACTTTATACAATTAATGTAAGTAACACATCTTTTTATTGTTAAATGAAACAGAATAGTTATGATCAGTCTTTCTACATGAAATCCTTGACCCACTTATGCAGCCTAATATTCCTGTGATCTAATTTTATGGACTGATCCCTCTGTCCCTTCCCCATATTGCCAAGTTTTGTTTTCATTATCTTACGTAAGTTTGGAATGGAACTGTTAAGAGCAAGGGGGAGGTTGTATACATGGTACAAACAGGATTGATCCATTGATTCAATTCTCTTTAAAAGTAATTAACTGTCAACTTTTTCATCATGCTATTCGTGAACTACCAGTTAACCAACTACCAGTTAACCTCAATTGTTCACGGTGCTATTTACCAACTACCTCCTCCTTCCTCCCAGACTAGCAGTCTGCCTCCCACCTTCTCCATAACTGTCATATTTATGGATAAATATAAAGTCCCATGCTATCATCTGCCAGAGCCCAAATTCAAATCAACTGGCAAGTTCTCTGAACATGGGGGTTCTTTATGGTAATTAGTCAGGGTGAACCAACTGTCCTTGAGTCTACATGGGCACAGTGGGCACAGATGGGCAGTGGTTCCTTCGGGTGCAAAGGGTGCATCCCCACCTCTCCTCCTAAACTAGAGCTCCAGCCATGCCTGCTCTAGCTGTTCCACTTGTATGAGCAGCAACCAGGGCCCACCAGGTGGCTGGTTATGTCCCCAACCCAGCCTGGGTTCTCCTTATTCAAAGCTGTCCCTCATATGATGGCACTAGGAACTCAGCAATGAGAGAAGGGAGCAGCTGCAGTTTCATACATGGAAACCTTAATCAACACGCTGCCAGCCCTCCTGGTCATGCCTGTCCCACCACAGGGCATGTGTCCACAAGTCTGCTAAAAGCCCAACCCCACACATTGAGCTCAGATGGTCTGGCTGAAAAGCACTTGACAAACACAAATTTCAGGATAATACGGGTGTTTTTTTTTTTTTTTCAATCAGAAAAATAATATATATGCTATTGTTCTTAAAATTAGACATCAGGGACCTTATTTGTTTTCTTATTGCTCTTCAGCAAAGCAAATGCTTAGGGATTATTAATCTTCCTCTTTTTGCCAAACCCTAAAGGAAAAGCACAATTTACTTTGATGACATTTGTTTCAAATTTTTTATTTTAAAAAGCCACTGCACCAGTCTTACCCTGACTTGCTGTACTACTTAAAAAAACCGTTCTTTGTGAAAGCTGAATTCACCACGGAGGAGGCCCTCCTATATGACTGAACTGTTTTTCTATTATGTACAACTATAATGGACTCATAAATATATATATTTTTAAAAAATTGAACTGGTTTTGAATTTTCTCAGAAGTCGGGAAAGGGAGTGTCAAGAATGGGACATCAATCACAGCTACCACACCTTTATTTGCATGTCAAATCATGCCACCTTATCCCCCCAACAAAAACCAGGCACCAGACACCACCCCTCCCCACCAAGCAAGACACTGGTAAGGTGTCAACAGCCCCACGTGACCTCAGAGACATCCATTTTGACTGAAAAGTATAATGTTTACTCTTAAAACTACTGTGTATTTTATTTTATTAAATTTTTTACTAATAAAACTGTTTCTAGAGGCAGCTGTGGCAGGCTGTTCTATAAGAATCTGATTTATTAATAACGAAATTTATGGGGTGAGGAGAAAAGCAATACATGGTTTTCTTGCCTGGCTTCATTTCCCCGGAATATCTCAGTGATGAGTCTCCCGCTGGCAGGCATTCTGTAGCCAAGAGGAATAAATAAGACCCTGGGACTCAGCCTGTGAAGTTCTCTCTCTTCCCCTCCTATTCCCTAGCAGTTCTGCAGCTCAGACCTGTTCTTGTCTAACTTGTAAAAGACACATTTTATCTCCCTGACTCCCCATGTGGATAGGTGCTGAGTAGGATACAAATAAAGCCCCTGTTGTCTTTAATTTGGTCACCGATGAGTCTTCCCAGCCTCGGTTGAGTCACCAACACTCAATTACATTCTCTTGGGCAAGAAGTGCCTGCCAGCGTGATAGTCATCCTGCCACAATACTGCACAGGATCACAAGATAATTCACCCTGGCTAATGATTTAACAAAACAAGTGAGTGCAAGTCATATTCTTGAGGCTTAAAAATGAATACTCCTTTATTATAAAGTCTTGCTTGTGAACTCTGTCACCTTAACTGTGTTAGAGAAATTCGATATGCCCTATAGTACTGAATCCTGGTGTGGAACAAATTAGCAGCTCAATAAATACTTGTTAAATGATGGATGTATATCTTATCCTGGGGGTTAATAAAAATCACTGGAGTTAATAAGTATGATTCTTTCCAAAAATATTGTCCTGACAAATAGAAGCAGTACTATAGGGTGAAAACCCCAGAATTATCAAGTCTTAATGCATATCAGGTTTACTGCTCTCGTTTTAATAGAGAGATCATCAAAAGAAAATCTCTCTTATCATTGAAATGTCAGAAGCAATTCTTTCTTAACACATTTATTTCCAAGGAAAGAACCTATTGTCCAAGCTGAGAATTTCTCTCTGAAACATGTCTAGATTTAGAAATAGCTTAACAATAGAGACAGAACCTGGTTCTCTGTGTTTCTTACTACTTAGCTCTGTGCCTTGTAAATAAATAAGCTTTCCTAACTAATTATCAATGCATGTTTCATGCAGTGAATTGAATCATGTCTTCCAAAGGAGACAGCATTGCACTGTGGACAGAACCTCTCCCCAGGGCCAGCCTCTCTTCTACAGAATCTCCATCTTCCTTTTTTCTGACTATATTTCAGCACAAGCAACTCCCCATTCAACCCAAAGTAGCATATTTGTTATACTGTGATTTATTCTTGAATATCAACTATCTCACCCCATCTGATTTAAATTCCATTATTCAGTTTCACAGGTTCTTATCCACTTTTCAGAAAAAAAAATTAATGCATCTTGATGCATAAAGCATGTCCACATCTGTTTAATTCACCAAATACCAACTGTATCCTTTGCTGACAACTGCCAAAGCTGAAATTGTATTGAAAATATCTTAAATAAGCTTGTTTATCAAATGTCAAATGCTAAATATATGCTGCTCCAGAATAATGGTCCTTCAGTGGGAAGATACTTAGCAACCTGGCCTAACTACCAGTTTTCTATAAAACCTAGATTTTACTACTGGAAATGGAAGGAGAGAGAAGCCTTCAATCAAATTGCAAGAGCAGGAGTCAGTGATGTCTATAAGAGTTAAAGGAGCAGAAGAAATTCTAAATGAAATGGTCAGAATAGTCCTAA
Organism: Callospermophilus lateralis; assembly: GCF_048772815.1. Lineage (NCBI taxonomy): Eukaryota > Metazoa > Chordata > Mammalia > Rodentia > Sciuridae > Callospermophilus > Callospermophilus lateralis. The sequence continues at coordinate 15,325,182 of NC_135310.1, forward strand.
ACCCAGGCAAGATGAATTCATAACCTTCAGAAATCTATAAAAAACAGCCCAAGGTTCAGGAAAGTCATCCATCAGACACAGTTAACAGTCCAGACAGAAGTAGGACGTATTAGAGTCTGCTCCATGGGATGTAAAAGGACTTCCCTAGATGCATACTTTCTCTTATAGAGAGAACAAGGGAAATTTCGTCCTTTCTCATGAAAGCTAGAGCCACATTGACAATCAACTTCATTCAATCTTTGGGTACTTGTCAACTGGTAACTGCATACTTTTTCAAGTTTTATATGTTTTAAAACTGGTTGTGACATATAAAGCATATTTTTATTATGACTATAGGACTCCTGTAGGCAATATGAATACACCTCATTGAAATTGGCAGGGCTTTGATTCAAGGAGTAAAAAAACTATTACAGTTGACCCCCAGGACATACAGGTGTATCCAAAAGGACATCCCATTGTAGGAGACCTCAACTTTAGCCTTCCAGAAAAGGCCTTTGGTCACAAAGATCACAAAAACAGATTTAAGTAAAGGTGAAGAAATTTCTGCAAGCCAGATAACAGACCTGCCTTGTAACCAAAATAGAAGCATTTTAAAAAAGCTAGAAAGAAAATTTAGTTGAGATTTTATAAGATGGGATGTCTTATCTAAAACTTTCTTTAGATGTGAAACCAAGGTTTGAGTTGACAGGCGAAGTGAAAAGCAAGTTTAGCTAACCATGTAGGACATGATGAAAGTCAGGATGAAAGCAAACTGTTCTCTTATTGAAATGGTTATAAATTGCTGGAATTCATCCATCCTGAATTCAAAGCACAAGTGTCCATTTGGGGGAAGCAAGTTAACACTATGCAGTGGTTAGATACCACTTCGTGGAAATGTCGGAGATACTAGCCCTCTTTCTATACATGAAAGTCTCAGGAGGGAACAATGGCTTAGCCCAGAGACATGCAATTAGGGGCTGACAAAAAATTAGAATGCAAGACAGCTCATCTCAGTTTTCCTGCCCTTTCGCCTGCTAGCCGGTCCTCAATACTATTAGGTTTGGTTGAATTTCTAATAAAATGGTGATTTGCCTTGTGGATTTGTTGACCCAGTCCCTGATATATGCATATTCTCTAATTAGTTCTTAGTATTGAATTCATTATAAGCTATTTCACTTCAACTTCACTGCACATAATGCAGTAACCTGAATATGCTATCTAATTCTTTCACATTATGTGATGATTTTTAAGGCATTCAGAAGTTACTTAATTCAGTACAATTTGGTAGGAGAAAAAGTCCATTTCAATAAATAAGTGCGTGCGTTTTAAATATGGTAATACGCTGATGATGAAGTTAAAAAAATACTGATTGTTTTTTTAATGAAAAAGTAGGTGCAAGGACAAAGGGTAATCTGAGAAGCTCAAAGAAATTGTGAGCCCTGAATTGCAGAGAATGGAGCCTACGAGAAAGTTCTTCAGAGTAGACAGAAGAAAAGGAAGAAAATTGGCTTGCAGAAAATGAGGAGGGAATTGAAGACAGGGATAAAGAAATGACAGTTATTTTTCACATGATTTTAAAACGAAGGAATAGAACACAGAGCTCCCGAAACTAAAGAGTTTATTTTTCAAGAAGAAAGCACATTAAGACCATATGCAGTAGAGAAAAGAAAAATTAAAGTTCTCATGAAATGCTCTGAATGGAAACAAGAAGAATAATGAAAAATAAAATTTTCCAAGGATGATAGTTTGAAGATTACAAGATTATCGCCTCTTAAAAAGGAATCATTTTTGAACTAAGAAGCTGGTTGTTAAAAGAATTTTCTGGTAATTTGGTGATGCTTCTAATTTTTAGCCCAGTACATGAAAAACCAATCTACTATATGTTATTATTCTTCATAATATTAGATTTTTGAAAAATGTGAAATATTACACTGGGAAAGATTCAGACTTCTTTGGAAGAACAAAATTAAAACTGAAGATAGATGGGTGAACTAAAATGGGGGAAAAGATTACTTTGACAACTAAGTCCTGGTAAGAGGAAGTTGCTCTGCTTAATCTAATGGAATAAACTTCCCAGAGTTACTATTTGTATGCTATGAGCTAATATTTACAATTATTGAATACAAAAACTGGGCTTACCTGCCAAGAGTATCAGTTAAACTATCATTTTAATAATTCTTCCTTGTACCAGTGAATGTCACTATTCAAAATAGGATGACACTTAATGAAATGAACTTGTTAAAAATAACATGTACGCATCCGTGAAATCATAATTATAATTACACAGTTGCTTGTGATCAGCTTTAAAGTTCTTCTTGAAGACAAATGAGCATAATGAAGTCCATCAATGGACCAATGTGTTCTGTTAACATGTAGGGAGGGACATGGGAAGAGCATTGGAAAGAGCAGGGGGGGCCTAAGAAGTGAAGCTCTAGTTGTAAGTGCAGGTCCCACCACGGAGAGGTCAGGGGCAGCGTGTGAAAGGTTCCCAGTAATCGGAGAAGGCGATTCTTCCCCAAAGCCAGTAAATACTCAGCTGGTAAATGGCTACTTTTAGTGCTTTCAATAAGTAGAAATGATATTAAGGTGGATATCCTCGCACTGCTATTGTTCCTGACATGATAAGGCTCTTCAGTGGTGCCCCATGGAAATGTTTATATTGATGCATTACTACTAGGGCATGAAATCCATCAGAAATGTCATGGTGCAAGGTCATGACTGACACCAGGCTTTCCTTTGGAGGGATTAGAAACCTTAGAGTTATTTTTCACCAGCTGTTCACCCCTTCCTTAAAGCAATTCATATTTCAGAAGGGGATTATCTCAATGATTAAATTGGTTTTGATAGTTTTTAAACTATAGTTTTTAATAGCTTTTCATAGTTTAAAAGTGTGAGATGCTGCTATAATCCCTATTAACAAAAGAGATACATTAAACAAAGGAAAGCTAAGCCAACCACATAAAATGAATCCAATCATCAGCTAGTCCTTCGCTTAAGCCAACCAAAGTTCGTTTCAACTGAATTTGAAAATTAAGAAATTTGAAAATTAAGAAATATATACATGACATTCCCAATATAATTCCCAATATAATTGAATATAGTTGTAAGCTCTCCTCCACAGAGCACTTTGGAGTTTGTGCTACATGGTACCCTCCCTCCTTTGCTTCTCCATCTCAATGTCTCCTAAGCGTTTGCATTCTTCAACAGAACTCTGTGATGACAGAAATGTTCTATAGCTGTGCCGTTCAATGTGGTAGCCACTGTCGACTTAGGGTCAGTGAGTACTTGAACATGCCTACTTCAACTGAGGAGTGGGATTTATAATATTATTTAATTTTAACTGGCAGTGGCTGCCTCTCAGACCATGCAGTAGACATATGGGCAGCGACTAAGTCCTGTTGGAAGATGCCGGGCAGTAGCATTGCTCAGGGATAACCGTGGATGCACATTAGAATCACCTGGGACCCAGGACAACTATTCTTGTACCTGCAGCCATCCTCAGAGAGTCTGACTTAACCAATCTAGAGATTGGTGCCTGCTCTAAGTCACAACAGTAAAGTGGGTAACTTAAGAGAGGTTCCATGGGCTGGAGCTTGTGGCACCGTATCTGGATTACATCCTAATGAGGGGCAGCTGGGAGCTGAGAGGGGCGGCCTCCTTCCTTCACCCCCAGAGGTGAGTCAGAGCAGGTTACAAGGAGGCTGTAAAGTTTTGAAGAGCACATTTGAGGGGCCTATGAAGATTAATGGGGAATAAAACAGCAAAGACATGGAAAGAAACAGAACACTCACTGAGCATGAAACAGAGCTATAAAACTTACATCAAATGAACCAGGTGATACATTTATTAAAAATCCTGCCAAGAAAGGCCATTCAGTAAATACTTGATCCTGTTACTAAATTATCCAAATATCTGAGAACAGGATAAACATTGAATCACCCTGGTCCACCCCGCTATGGCCACCCTTTTCTATAAAATATACTAAGACTGGAGCTCCAAACTTTTTAACTGTTCATCTCTACTAGGAAAAATATTTGAGCGAGCACTTCCAGGAGATGTGTATATTTGAAATACATTAATATCCTAGTGTACTACTGTGTTATGCACATAAAAGATACACAAGCCAAAATACTATTTCCTTCATGTGACTTTTTTAAAGTAAGAAATTCTTTTATTTTCTGCCCACACTTTAATAGATCATGTTGTTAATTGCCTGCTTCCAAAACTACTTTGAAAACCACTGCTAAACAATTTGAAGGGATATGTAGAATTGGCTCATTCACCATCTACTGCTGGAGTGGGTTCCAGTACAGGCTTAATCACCACTTTGTAGACACACAGAGCAGCGCAATGTACATCCTTTTTTTTTTTTTTTTTTTTTTTAAGAGGAACCAGGAATTTTTATTTCAAAAAAAGAAATAACGCTACAGGTTGTGCTGATTCTTCTGATGCACTATACCACATTCTGAGTTAAAATGCATGAGGCTATATAATTTATCTAGATTTCACAAAAGATTTTCTAATATTCAGTTCTGAGAACAAGGAATTAATTATCCAATAGCAAGCAAAGTGGATATTTATACAAAGTACCCAATGAATGCAGTGAATTTTTTTCCATGTCTAAAAAATATAAAGATATGGCTTCGATGGAGGAACATGACGCAATGTACATCTTTAAAATGAGTTCCATGCCACCTCTGTGTGTTGAGTGCCAGTAACCAGGTGAACCTGCATCTCCACAAGCAAAGGAATTTATATTTTATAAGTTTTCAAAATGAGTGCTCCCTATTTGGAGTGGAGAATACCATTTGACTTTTACTTACTTATAGCTATTGATTTCCATTATACTCCACGTGAAATTTGCTGCTATCACTCTAGTAGCCTTAAGAGCTGCCCTGTCCTGTCCCATCCAATAGCCACCAGCCAAATGTTGCTATTTAAATTTAATTTTAGTTGAATTAAAAATTTAGATCCTTAGTCTCACTGCAACATTTTATACATGCTCACGGCCACCAAAGTGAGCAGAACAGAATCATTCCATGGCAGAAAGTTCTATTGGACTGACCTCACTGGATATGGAGTACATCCTCCTAGAAACATGTCAGAGGTGAGAAGGATGCTGTCACCAGAGACAGTCCCCTGCCTGGTTCTGACAGTAATGGTCACATTGGTCACAACATTCCTCTGCCTACTCACAGATTCTTGCAGCTGGATTTGTTGATGGCCCCCACCTATAGTTCAGTCCCTTCCTGCCCAAAGCCAGGGAGGTCAGCATTCCTAACCTGTTGGTGAAGCCTATCATTAAGTCCTGCTCTCAGCATAGATGCCACCTTCCCCCAACCCTACCCCAAGGCCCTGGGCAGAGAGCTGTGCAGTTCCCCACACATTCCCCACTCCTCACCTACACCACTCCCTGATGGCTCAGTTGGTCAAGATCCAGAGGTCCTGCTTCTGCCTAAGCTGTAGACGTGAATCACAGCTCTGAACCCATGGCAGCCAGGAGAACCGTCTATGACAACCCTCCTTCCATGGATTTCACCCTCCAGAGCTCTTGCCATGTTATATGTGTACCATCCACTACAGACAGGTCTCCTCCTGACACTAAGGTGTGCAGGCACTGCCGTCTGGAACCTGCTGGTGTTGGTACCCACTCTCATTGTCACATCTACTTACTCCTTGGAGCCAGATGAGCCTTCCTCTTCTTTTGCTGTGCTCTGGCCTAAGAGCGCTCAAGACCGGTCCTCTTCCTTAGTCCTCCAACTAAGGAATTCAGGCTTCAAGTCAGAGACTTTAAGCCATCTCCAAAGATAATTCACTTAAAAAAAAAAAAAAAAAAAAAGGCACTCCTTTGCCTCACTGAGAATGGCTGGCAGATGTCCCAGGAAGTTTGTGTGAATGCAATGGGATTTTTCCACTGAGATTTGGTGCCCCGTAATGGAATAGAGTCCATGACCTTGGTGTGATCAGCACTAAGCACTTAGCAGCTGAGCTAACCGTCTCTACGTTTCAATAGACGCTTAAGGTCACAGAGATTGGGTTGCCTTTTTCCATTTTATCCTCCGAAGATAGGGTGAATTACCTTGATTGCAGAAGTTGCCCAAATAAAAATATTTCAACTTTGAGATTTTTCAGAACAGTGTGTACTCACAGTGGACGTGAAGCAGACAATCAGAATGAGCTACCAGGTATCAGTTACAGAATTCTTCTGAAAAGAAACCTGATGGCAGCAGGACACCTTGCTGGGAAGAAATTACTTTAAACATAAAATCATCAAGCTCCTTGCCAGTCACTGCCTTAAGAAAACACATTCAAATGAAAGGACGGGCCAGACGTTGCTGCTCCACCACAATTTTTTTCTCAGTTGTTTTGAAAGTTTTCGTTGGTTGTGAATCCTCTTTGTTCCTTATTTAACTGAAAACATCTTGACAGAGGCCTGGAAAGGTAACTTGCTTCCCCGTGGCTTCTTCAGGTAACTCCTGAGTGAATAACACCAAGTGTTCCTGCTTCGGTTTTAAGCAAGGAAAGGGAAGAGGAAGGAGTGAGCAGTTGGAAAGTGTTCTTGCCATTTACAATAATGGCTGCCTTTCATCATGAAAACACACAAATGTGCCAGGGTTGGTAGTGCACACCTGTAATCCCAGAGACCTAGGAGGCTGAGGCTAGAGGATCACAAGTTTGAGACCAGTCTCAATAACTTAGTGGGACCTTATCTCAAATAAAAAATAAGAAGGACTGGGGATGAAGCTCCATAGAAAAGCATCCATGAATAAAATCCCCAGTACCATTTTTTAAATGTAATCAACAAATTTTAACCCCCAAGACACCTGTCATTTATTAAGAGAATCATTATTTGTTATTGATGATTAAGTATTATAATGTCAAATGAGTTCAGTCAATGATATTTTTGAGCTCACCTAAAATATAGTTAAGAGCCAAATATGGGATAAAATAGTTAGCAACTGTAGAATTTATCAGCTAGATACAACAATGACAATGTACACAGCATTACAGTAAAACAGCTGCTCAATCTCACTTCTTAAAGACAGGAATAAGCATTTAAAAAAAGAAAAGCAATTGTGCTGGGCATGGTGGCACAGCACTGTAATTCTAGCAGCTCGGGAGGCTGAAACAGGAGGATTGCAAGTTCGAGGCTAGCCTCAGCAATGTAGTGAATCCCTAAGCAATTTACTGAGACTCTGTCTCAAATTTTAAAAATAATGAAAAGGGTTGGGGATGTAGTTTAATGGTAAAGTGAACCTGAGTTAAATCTCCCGTGCCAAAAAAAAAAAAAAGAAAAAAGAAAGAAAAGAAAAGAAAAAAGAAAAGCAACTGCAAAAAGAAAGATCTCTTAAAATGAAAGCAATAAAGGAGAAATGTTATCCCACTAAACCTATCTAACAAATCAAAGTTTTAAAAATTTTATTCCTAAATAATTTATATACACAATTTAAAAGAAGAAAATAAAAGCATACATCAGCCCCCTGCCTAGAGGGGTTAACTGCTATTAACTAACCCTTTGATGCAAATTCTTCCAGAATCAATCATTCATTTAACCATCTTTTTCTGTATTGCTCACAGAAGCCTATATGCCTCAAAATGGTTAGGCAGTGTTTATAACCCATTTTATTCAAGATATATTCCATCTCAATCAATATTTTTTAGATTTCATAACTCGTAATGCTTTCATAGTATTCTGTTTATATGATATATCCTGATTTGTAAATCAATCATCATTGGCTTGATTTTGATAATATATAGTAAGTCATGAAAAAATGCATAGCTTTTGACCCAGAAATTAAAGTTCTAGAAATGAACCCTAAAAAAGCAATTATTGTGATATGCAAAAATTCAGCAAAACAAAACCAAAAAAATACTGATTATAGTCATGTTTAAAATTGTGAAAGTTAAAAACAATGTACATATCTGATTCAAGATAATTACATATATTATAGAATATCCATACAGGAATGTTAATGTAGCTTTCCTAATAATTTTGCCTTGATAGATACCAACAACATGGGACACTGAAAAATGAATAGGCAATGTAATCCCAAACTTGTAAAATTTTTCAGACACATCTGAAACAATTCAATAATATAAATTTTAAAAAGATATTTCTTTAAATATTGGTAAAATGACCTAACTATGAATAATTTTTTACTGAAATTCATTTAAAAAGACTTAAATGGAGAGTCAGAAAATGCTAATGCATGGGAAGACTAAATTTTGTAAAATGTCAATCCCCCTCAAATTAATTTATAAATTCAATGCAATTTCATTAATGGTAGATTCAGAAATTCATTTGAAAGCAAAAGTATATCCATAAATAGACAAAACAATTTTTTAAAAGGACAAAGTCCTTTTTTAAGAAGAGATTATAAAATCAAAGCAATTATAAAGTTAACTGGCTTAGTGAATGGTCTTAGCCATGGTTTTATTGAAGACACAGACAAATAAAGGAAATAGGAAAGAGAGATCAGACTCAGATTCCTTCATGCTCTAGAACTTCAGAGGTAATGGAATTAGCTTTACAGTTCAATGGGAAGAATGAAGTGCTTAAGTATTAACACTGGAAAAAAATTGGTTTATCTAAATGAAAAAAAATAAAATCATAATCCTTCCTCAATTAATGTGCATAATTCTCTTCCAATTTGATAATACACTATCAAATCATAATATAAATTGAAAATTAGGATCCAGAATACATGAAAACCTCTAACCCAACGGTTTTGTACATTTTTCTCACTTATATTTTGTGATTATAGTATTAGGACATTAAAATTCAGAACTGTTACCTGTGTCTCTTTCAGGGATCATATTTTTAATTTGTTCAATTATTTTTGTATACACTTAGTCCATTTTCCTTAAATATTGAAAATGATTTAGAAATCCTAGATGAATTGTATTGTCAACTTAGTTTTTAATGGTAACTATGTCTTTGAATTCCCGTTTCAGGCTTTTAAATTGCTTCTTAACTAAATACATCAAAATTAACCATAACTAATGTACCTTCTTAACCACAGTCATTCATTTTAACAAAAATCTGTATTTTTAACTTGCTAAGTTGGCTAAGTGAACTAGTCGTCATGCTAAAGGAGGACGTAGAGGTAAAACTTTGGATATTTCCTTCTGTACTTGTCCTACTGTCTTCATAGGTCGTTTTTGAAATTGTCACAGTTCTCAGTCTCATCATTTTCAAAATATGGAGTAATTAATAGTGTATTTAACTTTCTAATATTCACTTGTCGCTAGTGTATTGACCTGTCCCTCACTGCTCTGTCCTCCCCATCTTTGTGTGTGACCTACTGGGAGGAGCTGATTCAGGTTTTCACTAAAAGTTGAAAAGTGATTAAGTTTTCACATCTTAAGATAATGTTTTCTGCCTTCAAATAGAAATGTTATCTTGCCCATAAGCTATATAAGCTTGTGATGCTCATGAATGTTCCATATTTTTTCCTGAAATCTTATCTAAACATGGAGAAACAAACTCTTAGAACAGTCTAGCATCTTACTTTTAATACGAAAGCTTCCCATTTTTTCAAATTGAAAAGTAGATTCTACTTCGTTGTCTGGAGGATTATGCCCCAAATCTAAGGTTTTATTCATTGGAGTATTTTTTTTTCATTAACATGCCTAATTCAATGTTCTCCTATTATCATCTAGAATTTAAATCTATTTTTCTACTCTTAGATTCACCAGTTCTGCCTGGGATCTCATCAACTCTCCATGCAACTTAGAATCTACTGAGTTTTGAGCCAGACATATATCTGCAGATGCGCCATGCCTGGACTTCACACCTCCTGATATTTTGAGTAATTCTATCATCCTAAGGATGTTCTAAGCATAATGTCATCAGTATTCTACCACTTTCCTTTTGTTAGTCCTAAACTTTTTTTCCCCTATTTTTTAAAATGAATCTGTTCAACCAGACTCCCATCCCATGATGTTCCACTCCTGGGTAATTCTAGTTCTCTCCAGCCAGCTCAGTCTTCTGTTTGATTATTCTTTTAAATGGCCTTGGGTGCTTTGGTGGAGTATTTTATTTAAAACTCTATTTTTAAAACTTACATTTCTAGGGTTTGTATTTTTTGTTTTTGTTTTTAGCTCTTTGTCCTTGATTCAGACAACTAATTCTTTTAATTGGACTTTAGTCAAAGAAGTTACCTACTACCATTGTTCAGTCCTCTATCTTACCAGTAAACTCAACAGCAAAATTCAACCAGGGAATGATGTCATATATAGACAGATACTTTTCTGACCTTCTAGGGAAAACCAGAAACCAGAATCTCCTTGGGAAGAAAAACAACATCCCTGTGAAGCAAATCAGTTACAGATGCACAACATTTAATTTTGCAAAGGACAGAACTGAACAGATGAGGAAATTCAGCCTTGGAGCAAACGTAGCAAGCTATTCCAAAGACAATTATTATTAGAGAAAATGCTTAACACATTTTTTGGTCTTTCATTGGATGTATTAGAACCATATTTAGAGAAAAAGGGACTGAGACAGAGAATGTCTTTAAAACTAAATACAGCTACTATCTGTCTAAATGAAGGAATTCTGGGAAATCCATGATGGAACTGTCATCAGACAAGGAATAATGTTAAAAAAAAAAACCATAAATAGCATGAAACCCAAATTTTTGGATACCCACACAAAACAAACTAATAAATATAAAAGTAAGTTAAAGAAAAACAAACAGGAATTCAACAGAAAGATATCAGACCTAGAACTTGCTGGAGTCACACCTGTGTTAAGAAAGTAGGAGAGAGAAGCTGAAATCATGTCAAGGATCAGAACATCTCCAACTCTGTCAAGAATGTCAGCTCCCAACAAAATCATCCTATGATACCGAATCATTAAAATCATAAAATCATTAAAATAATTGAATAATAAAAAAATCTTATTTTGGCTTAATTTTAGAAATGGCATTTTTCCCTATTTCCCCAAATCTGTGTTTCTTTGAGTTAATGTACAGTTGTATTTATTTGTTATGATGGTTATAGTATTTGGCTTCATGACTTTTTATAATTAAAGTTACATAATAAAGTTTTTACAGGTCTATGCCCTATATAAACAAAAGCTGAGAAAGACAGAGATAATTATGGTATTATAGTCAAGGTGTTGCTTCAGTCATGCCATGTCATCTGAACAATAGACTATGTCAAGGAAATGGCTTAGCTAAACTCTAAGATAAATTACCTCCCCTCCTGTTTTCCTCTGTCACTTAAACTCACCATCAATAATAAATGCTGAAAACAGTATTATTGTGCTATGAAAAAATAAGAATATGACTGTTTCTGACTGTAAAGATTAAAAATCGAATTGAATAGATACAAGAGATAGGTATGTTTTTAAAATACTAAGTTGTCAGCTTGTCTTAACTTTTTAGAAAGTGAATTCTATTCCCCCCATTCAATTAAGCATGCAATAAACAAAGGTAAATCAAACTCAGGGCCGGCAGGCCAGATGCTAGAGGGACAGCACAATCAAAGGGCAGGATCCAGCTGGCATGGGTGCTCTGCCATTCAGTGCCAGGCTGGACGGAGAGTCGGTGACAGTAGTGAACAGAGCTGAGTGGCAGTTATATCATGGGAAGATATCAGCAACATCTGTATACAAATAAGTCTAGTGATGAAAGAAAATGAGCAGTGACATAAATGATCTAGAAGTCCAAAACCAAAACCTTGTGCAGACTGGAATCATGCCAGACACCAGAACTGGAGGCGAAGCAGCGGGCAGAGGTTGGAGTCTAGGTGGAAACCAAGGAGGTGAGATCAAGCAGGAGTCCAGAGCAAGCATGATCACTGATGGGAAAAACTGGTCTCCCAGTTGAAAGCCATCGCACACCAATGTGTCTGACTTGTCCCCAAGCTACCAGGGAACCAAGAGCTCAGTGCCTGGATTAACCCAGGGGCTCTGACAGCTGACCCTGGATTAGACATTCAAAAAGGGTGTTACAGAAGTTCAGAAGGAAAAGTGACAGCTTATGGGGAGACATGATCCAGTTCAAGAGAGGGGCATCAGTGAACAGGGGAATGAATGACTAACTTCAGGTTGAAGGGAGGCATGAAGAGACAAAATACATTCTATAGTCAATGACCAGTCCTGCTGGCTGGAGCCAAAGGTGGGTTAGGAAAATAGGAGAGAAAACCTGAAAAAAATAGGTGTGACTCAGAGGATGAAGAACTTTGAAGGCCAAGGTCAGCAGGAGGCTGTATTGTAGGTTCCTCAGGGTGAGCTGTGGCATTTTATATTGGTTATCCAAATGGGACCAAATGCATACTAATTACTTACTTTAAATTTTTTCTGTTTAATTATGATGTTAGTACAGTGGAATTGCATTTTATTTGGAGATTAGATTAAGCACAGAAAGCAAAATTGAGTGTAGTTCTCAATGCCCACTGTAACCAACTTATATGGAGAGCTCACTACAAGCCAAGTTCAATATTGAAAGCTTGACATTCATTCTCATACAATATTAAGTAAGTATGACTATTATCATCCTCATTTGACAAATAAAGAAGCCGAGATCTAAAGTGGTTACGGGTTTTGTTCAAAGTCATACACCTGTAGAGAGTTAAACTTTTAATCCCAGTGGTCTGATTCTAAAGCTGAATATTGAACCCACAAGGCTACATCTTATACAAATAATAATCCCTGATATCCATGCCAATTTGTAATTATCAAAATACAGTTTGCACCTTTCAGTTTCAAAATAATCTTAGAAGGCAGCTGTTTTGTCTGAGACTGGAACACACAATGACAGCAGAAACATCAAGGATGCGTAGGAGTCTGATGTGGCAATAGGACACATCCCCAAGAACATCAGTCAGAAGTTGAAACCACAAAGGACAAAAGGCCAGTCATTTCACCTTGCTTGACCTCTGGGAAGAAGGTCAGAACAGTAAGTAAGCTGAAAAACCAGGACTTGTAAGCCAACTCCAAACTTAGGTTTCCTGAGGAAATGGAGGGATTTAATCACCTTGTTAAGTGAATGGTCTCTTTCCACCATTCAATTGCCTGAACTCTGAGGTCAGTCAGTGATCTCCTCTTAAATTCTCTTGTGTCTCCAGCACCTGCAAATTGTAGATGCTTAACAAAAGGTCAGAAGTTGGACTAGTCTTGGCATTTGTTATGTAAAACATTCTACATAGGAGCTGGAGGTGTAGCTCAGAGTCCAGAGTCCTCAGTTTAGCACGCAAGAAGCCCCAACTTCAATCCCCAGGTTCAAGCCCCAAATTCAATCCAGAAAAAAAAAAAAAAATCTTTTAAATTTAAATTGGCAGTTACTGTCAAAATTTTAAATATAAAATAAATATTTATTAGTTTTATAAAACAAGGTGTTTTTTTGGTGTTGTTATCGTTTGTTAGTTTGTTTGGCACCAGGGATTGAACGCAGGGGCACTCAACCACTGAGCCACATCCCCAGCCCTATTTTGTATTTTACTTAGAGACAGGGTCTCACTGAGTTGCTTAGCACCTCGATATTGCTGAGGCTGGCTTTGAACTCACAATTCTCCTGTCTCAGCCTCCCCACCTGCTGGGTATAAAGCAAGTTTTTAAAGATATAAGAAACTAAATATAATTCTGTATGCTTCTCACATATTTTTCTCTGCTCAATCAAGCATAAACCAAACCAGTGTTGCCTCCAGGAGTGACCAGAATTTTTCTTTACAAATTAGTCTCTCTGCACTTTACTTCAGGATCCCTCATAGGCATGGAATATATTTCTGTGATTTCCGAGAAGTCCAGCCTCAAGTGCACTGGTTTATACCCACTGAATATGTTTTCCAGCCAACACCACCAAACTAGCATATGTAATATTGAATCAGAAACTTCTCATAATCACCAGCTTTTTAACCTCTCTCTTTCCACAAGGCAGAAATCAGAATGTTCTACCATCTCTTGATATTCAAGTCTTAATTATATGCATATATTACATCTGTAATAAGAGAAAAGAGCTTCGTTATTGTCTCAAAGTCCTGTCTAAATAAACTTTGTTCTTGAATTCTTTCTTTTATTTGTATAAATAATTTGTAGTAATTTTTGCCTTTTTTATCATGATGATCACTGTGAAGACAGAATCTATTAATTTTTGTGATATTCCCCATTCAGAAGAGACTCACTTTCCATGCTTATTAATGAAGAGAAAAACTTCATCAATTCCAACAAATTTTTCTAGTTGCTAGTTGTTAGGCTAAATTTAGCATTAAATATAAATACGATTGCCAAGCTGTTTCTGATATCCAGAAACTTTGCATACTACCTTTATAGTCTAACCTTTCCATTCTTAATCTGAACTCAAATCTTAAAACAAAATTTAAAATTAGAAAGATACTTTATAGACCACTGATTCTTAAGCCCATGTCTTTTCAAAAGTAAAAACTGAATACGTGTATTAGTCCATTTTCCTATACAATAACAAAATACCAGAGTCTAAGAACTTTACAAAGAGAAAAGGTTTATTTATCTCGAAGTTCTGGAAGCTGAAAGGTTGACCCATTTGTTTAGTCTCTGGTGAGGGCCTCAGGCCAGATTGCATCAGGGTTAGAGTATGTACAAGAGGGACAAGAGGCATCACAGGGGAAGGCAGAAAGCAAGAGTGGAGAGGGGCCAGTCTTGCTCCTTTGTAACAACCCATGCTCAAAGAAACTAACCGGAGTGGCACAAGACCTACATAAGTCCCCCCCAAGGGAAGTGCTGCCAATGACCTATCCACCTCCCATAACACTCCCTCTTAAAGGTTCTACCACCCCAACAACACCACACAGGAGCCCCTGGGGACAAACCACAGCCAAATTTTAACAGGACAGAAAAATAAAGTGATCTTCCCAAGGTTCTAAGTAAAAAGTGAAGAGTCAGATTATGTATTTGATCCTTAGTCAAAATCCCAATTTGACCAAATGACTTTTCAGTATACCAAAACTAGTCTAAACATTTAAAAATAAAAACAAGCTTTACAAAATTTTTAAAAATTATGTGAAAATCTTTGGCCTGAAGGAAAAAAATGTCCCTTTAAAATTATATTAAACATTAAGTCTTTAAAAATTAGCCATCACACCCACTGTGTATATTTATTTTGTATTTTGGTTGTGCAACTATGTCAAATTCATCATTCATGATTTTTTTGAAGAGGAGCAGCACCCTGTGTCCACAATAACTGTTCCTAAGTCACTTCTTGGGCCTGTGGCATATTAATATCTGCCATCTGCATGCATCTATCATCCACGATGATCTAAGTCAGCTCGGCAGTGAGCACAATGGAAAGAACAGTGGTCCAAGAGGCAGGCGACTGGGCTTCTGGTCCAAGTCCCCGCTAGCTATATGACCTGGACAAGAACCATGGGCTGAAAAACAAAGAGGTGGGGCAGGTGACCCCCAAGTTCTTTTCAGCTCTTGGTTTCAATCTCTGGTACCAAAAAAAGAAAAACGAAAAAGAGGCCATATCTCACTTTGAATGTTAGAAGAAATATTGGCAGAGACTCAATTCCAGGCAAAGATTTCAAAGATTCTCTCTTGTTTCTACAATTTGTTTCTGGAAAACTAAATGATTTTTGATATGCTATGAAGGCACTTTCTGTGAATAGAATACTACAAATGTCAAAGTTTGTGGGCAATAGTATGATAGTTGCTACTTTTAATTTAGGTAAGCCCCAAGACCTCAAGAATTAGTATATACTTTTTGTTTCAACTTGTGATTAGGGGAGTGAATCGTTTTTAGAGCCCCTGTTTAAAAATTGTTTCAATTTTGAGACAGAGTCTGGCTAAGTTTTTTATTTTTTATTTTGAGGCAGGGTCTTGCTAAGTTGCTTAGTCTTTGCTAAATTGCCAGGCGGGCCTTGAACTTGGAATCCTCCTGCCTCCTGAGCTATTGGGATTACAGGCATATGCCACCATGCCTGTCTTTGTTTTTGGTTTTTTTTTTTTTTTTTTTTTTTGAACATTGTAAGTACACATAGTATTGGAGTTAATTTTGACAAAATTATACCTACAAGGAATTTGATTTTAATCCCTATCCTCTTTTTTCTCCCCTCCTCTACTGATAGTCCTTTCACTCCTTAATTAATTTATTTTTTTATTGGTACTATCTCTCTCTCTCTCTCTCTATCTCTCTCTCTCTCTCTCTCTCTCCCCCCCCCCGACCTTTGGTACATTTATATATGTATATACCATGATTTTGTTAAATTCATTCCATATTTTCCCCTTTCCCTTCTTCCCTCTCTCCCTCCCATTCTCCTGTTTCTCCTACTCCACTGATCTTTATTATATCTGATCCACTGTGTCTTTATTATATCTGATCCACTCCTCCAATACCTTCTTCCTCTTATTCTGCTCTAGCTTCTATATATGAGAGAAAACATTTGACCCCTGGCTTTGTGAGTCTGGTTAATTTCACTTGGTACAATTTTCTCTATTTCCATCCTTTTTCCTGTAAATAGCATTATTTCATTCTTCTTTATGGCCAAGTAAAATTCCATTGTGTATATAGGCCACATATTTTTTTTGATCCATTCATCTACTGACAGGCATCTGGGCTGATTCCATAATTTTGTTATTGTGAATTGTGCTGCTATGAACATTGTAGTGGCTCTATCACTACAACATGCTGATATTAATTCTTTGGGATGAATACTGAAGAGTAGGATAGCTTGGTCATATGCTGGTTCCATTCCTATTTTTTGAGAAATTTCCACATTGCTTTCCAAAGTGGTTGAACGAATTTTCGTCCCAACAACAGTGTATAGGTATACTTTGTTCCCTACATCCTCATCAGTTTTATAATTATTCATACTCTTGATAGCTGCCATTCAGACTAGAATGAGATAAAATCTAATGTAGTTTTGATTTGCATTTATTTTCCTAATTTCTTGAGATGTTAAACATATTTTCATATATTTATTGGCCATTTGTGTTTCTTCTTTTGAGAATTTTTTAATTTTGCCCACTTATTGATTGGGATATTTGTTATTTGGTTTTTATTTATTTTTTCATAGTTTTTTGAGTTCTCTATATATTCTGATTATTAATCACCTGACAGAGAAGGAGATGGCAAAGATATTTTTCCATCTTGTAAGCTCTCTCTTCATTCTCTCAATAATTTCCTTTGCTTTGCAGAAGCTTTTTAATTTGATAGCATCCCATTTATTGATTCTTCATTTTATTTCTTGAGCTTTAGGGGTCTTCTTGTGGAAGTAGGTGACTGTATGATGGAGTATTTATGTTTTCTTTTAGCAACTGTAAGGTTTCTGATCTAATTCCTAAGTTTTTGATCCACTTTGATTTGACTTTTGTGCAGAGAGAAAGATAGGGATCTAATTTCATCCTTCTACATTTGGATATCCAATTTTCCCAGCACTATTTCTTTAAAAAGCTGTTTTTTCTCCAACACATATCTTTGGCACCTTTATCAAATATCAGATGGCTATAAGTATGTGGATTTGTCTCTGTGTTTTCTATTCTATTCCATTGGTCTTTATGTCTATCTTGGTGTAGATATGGTCATTCTTAAAAAGGTAAATGATGAATTCCTTTTTCCTTCTTTAAAAAACAAAAAGACTTCTAAATAAGCAATCAAATTATTCAAGTATAAAAATATTAGTCAAGGTTAAGTTGATATCAGTTTAAAATAGCCTATTATAACTGCAAAAGATTTTATGTAAGCATTATGGTTTTTCTAAGCATTTCTATGTAAGCATTATGCAGAGCAAAAACTGACAGTCAATAAGATAAAAAGTAAGATTTAAAACATACCACTATGAAAAAAAAATCACTTAATCATACAAGAAGGTAGCAAGAGAAGAAAAAAGAAAACATGCATGTAGAAAACAAATAGCAAGCATAAGTTCTTATTTATCCATAATTATTTTTAAATATAAGTGTCAAATTCTCCAATCAAAAGACAGAGTGAGCTCCCTGGTGGTCTTTTACTTGGGATTTGGCACTCTCACTACCAAGGCTTGGGTTTGATTCCCAATCAGGGAAGTCTTTCTTCTAAAAGCCAGGCATGCTGCACACATCTGTAATTCCAGTGCTCTGAAATCTGAGGTAGAAGGTTCACAAGTTCAAAGCCAGCCTCAACAACTTAGCAAGATCCTAAGCAATAAAATTAGGCCTCATAATCTCAAAATAAAAAATTTAAAAAGGTCTAGAACCAGTGCCATGGTGCACACCTATAATCCCAGTGTGAACCACTCAAGAGGCAGAGGCAGAAGGATTGCAGGTTCAAAGCCAGCCTCAGAAACTTAGCAAGGCTCTAAGTAACTTTGTGAGACCCTGTCTCAATAAAAAAATAAATAAATAGGATTGGGGATTGGCTCAGTTGTTAAGCAACATTTGGCTCAGTCCCTACTACCAAAAAGAAAAAAAGAAAAAGTCAGAGTGGCACAGTGGATTAAAGAAAAAAAGACCCAATGATATACTACCTATAAGAAATACACTGCACCAATAAGGATCCACAGATTAAAGGTGAAGGAATGAAAAAAGATGTTCTAAACACATGGAAACCCTAAGAGAGCAGGGGTAACTATACTTATAGTAATAATAAACAATCAATATAGCTAAGAATTGATTGTGATAACTAACAAAATTAGCAAATCATTAGTTAGACTAAGAAAAAAGACAATAAAAATGAAAGAAGAGACATTACAAATAATACTACAGAAACACAAAGATCATAAGATACTACTATGCACAATGATAAACCAACAAACTTGGTAATGAAGAAGAAATGAACAAATTCCTAGTCACATAAAACTAACCAAGATTTAAGCATAAGAAATAGAAAATCTGAATAGACCATAATGTATAAGAAAATTAAATCAGTTAATAAAAAGTCTTCATCAAATGAAAGCTCAGAACCTTATAAATATACTGCTGAATTCTTTCAAACATTTAAAGAATTAATATGAATCCTTTT
The DNA here is from genome assembly GCF_048772815.1 of Callospermophilus lateralis. Classification (NCBI taxonomy): domain Eukaryota; kingdom Metazoa; phylum Chordata; class Mammalia; order Rodentia; family Sciuridae; genus Callospermophilus; species Callospermophilus lateralis. The sequence goes on from NC_135310.1 coordinate 15,344,081, forward strand.
CAAACTCTTTGAAAAAATTGAAAAGAAGGAAATTCCTACAAACTTTTTTTACAAGGCCAGCATTATCCTAATGCCAAAGTCAAACAAGAACAGTATAACAAAAGAAAATTACAGATCAATATCCCTGACAAATTTAGGTGCAAAAATTCCTCAACAAAATATTAGCAAAACTGATTTCAACAGCAAATTGAAAGGATCATTCACCATGTTCAAGTGTAATTTACAGGGACAAAGGTAAAATTCAACACATGCAAATCTACAAATTTACTACATTAAGAGAATGAAGGGCAAAAATCACATAATCCTCTCAAAAGATGAAAAAAGCATTTGACAAAATTCAACTTTCTTTCATGATAAAAGTTCTCAATAAATTAGGTACAGAAGGAATGTATTTCAACACATTAAAGAACACATAGGGTAAGCACACAGCTAATACTATACACAATAGTAAAAAGTTAAATGTTCTTCATCTAGGATTAGAAACAAAATAAGGATGCTGACTCTTACCATGTCTATTCAACATAGAGCTGGAATTCCTTGCCCTACCAATTAGGTAAGTAAAAGAAACAAAGCCATACAGATTAGAAAGGAGTATTTGAATTTTCCTTGTTTGCACTTTACATAATATCAATATATAAATCCCTAAAGGTTAGACAAACCCATCTGTTAGAATTAATAAACAAAGTCAATAAAGTTTCAGGATACAAAATCAACCTATAAAAATCAGTAGTGTTTTGACACACCAATAATGAACTATCCCAAAAAATAAATCAAGAAAACAATTCCATTTATAATAGCTATTAAAAAAACTCTAAGGTATAAATTTAACCAAGAAACTGAAAGACCTATACATTGAAAATCAAATATTGATGAAAGAAACTGAAGAAAATACAAATAAATGGAAAGATACCCCATTTTCATGGATTAGACAAATTTACATTATTAAAATGCCCTTACTAGTTAAAGCGATCTACAGATTCAGTGCAATTCTGAGTGAGGAGAACAAAGATGGAAGCACCACACTACCTGACTTCAAAATATACCAAAAAGCTTTTGTAATCTAAAAAGCATGGTACTGGCATATAAATGGACCCATTGACCAACAAGAACAGAAAATCCAGAAATAAATCCATATATTTAGCAACAATTATTTTCAATAAAATTTCCACAAACACAAGAGAATCTCTTCAATAAATAGTGCTGGGGAGTATGCATATTCAAATGCAGATGAATGAAAATAGACCCTTACCTCACACTATATGCAAAAATACTGTAATCCAGACATTGAGCACACAGATTCGATCCCAATAACTCAGGTGGCTGACAACATGAAGATCAACTTAGCAACTTAGCAAGTCCCTGTCTCTAAATAAAAAGGGCTGGGGTATAGCTCAGTGGTAGGGCTCAATGGTAGATATTACAAAAGAAATACCAAGATTAAAGACTCAGATATTAGACCTAAAACTATGAGACTTCTAGAAAAAAAAAAAAAAGAGAAAACTTCCATGACATTGGTCTAGAGAGTAATTTTTTTTTTGACACAATCTCAAACCAGAGACAATAAAGGCAAAAAAAAAAAAAAAAAAAAAAGATAAGTGGGATTTCATTAAACTAAAAAGTTTCTGCACACCAAATTAACAATAAAAGAATGAACACAACTTTAGAATGGAATAAAATATCTATAAATCATACCTCTGATCAGCAGTTAATAATCCAACATATACAAGGAACTCAAAAACAAGAAAATTGGTGATACAAGTGAAAAATGGGCAAAGGACCAGAGCAGACATTTCTCAAAAGAAGAGATACAAATGGCTAATAGGTTACTGAAAAATATGAAACAATGTCCAAAATTAATTAACCATCAAGGAAATGTAAATTAAACCTACAGTAAGGTATCACCATGAACCTATTACAGTGGTTTTATGATTAAACTCATGTGTGAAACAATGCAAGAAATTTTAGAGGTGAAATGATTGAGTTATGAGAGCCTTAACCTCAAAAGTAGATTAATCCACTGATATGAATTAACTGAGCAGGTAGGGTGTGGTTGGAGAAGGCAGGTCACTATGGGTGTGCCTTTGGGGTTTATATTTTGTTCTTGGTGAGGGAAGCTCTCTCTGCTTCCTGGTGACACATCCTAAACTGCTCTCCTATGGCACATCCTTCTGCCATGATGTTCTGCCTCACCTTGGGCCCAGAGCAATGGACTTGGCTGACCATGGATTGAGCCAAAATAAACTTTTCATCCTCTACATTGTTCCTTTCAGGTATTTTAGTCACAGCAATGAAAAAGCCCACTGGAAAAAAAATGGCTATTACCAACAAGATGTTGATGAGAACTTTGAGAAAGGAAAGTCTTACACACTGCTGGTGAAAATGTACACTAATATAGTCATTATGGAAAATAATGGAGATTTCTCAAAAAGTTAAATATAGAACTATGATGTGATCTATCAGTTCCACTAATGGGCATATATCAAAATGAAATCAGAATGTCAAAGAGATATCTTCACTTTTGTGTTCCTTGCAGTATTATTCACAATAGAAGAAGATATACAGTCAATCTAAGTGTCCTAAGTGCAGCCCACAATGGAATACTACGTAACCTTCCAAAAGAGACTGATTGGCAAGAACATGGATGAACATAAAGGACATTAAGTGAAACAAGCCAGATACAGAAAGACAAATACCACATGATCTCACTTATGTATGGAACCTAAAATGTTGAACCCACAGAAACAGTGTAGAGTGATTGTTGACAGAAGCTGGGGGTAGGAGGGAGGTGTTGAGGAAGATGTTGGTCAAAGTATATGAAAGGTCAGCTAGATAAGTAGAATGAGATCAAGAGATTCAGTTCACACAATGGTGACTACAGTTATTAACAATGCGTGGAATACATGAAAATCATTAAAACAATCAATTTTAAGTATCCTCACCACAAAATTTTACAAGTTAATGAATGTGTTAATTAGCTTGATTCAGCAATTCCGCAATGTATATACATTTCAAAACGTCATGTAGTATATAATATATATTTGTCAATTAGAAATAAATACAAATTTTAAAAATGTAAATTGGATGTTAGCTCAAATAAAAATAAAGTTCTGTAGTTAATTTTAGAGATGTAATTAACTTTTACCAAAATGTTAAAAGAGTCTCATATTTAATTACTATTTCATTTTCCATTTATAGCCCGTAATAACACACACACATATACTAAACTCACATCAAAGTCAACTAGCAAATTCCAGCATACCAGAAATTATCCCACATTTTCCAGAAGTACCGGCTCACATATATTGCTGGATTTCTGCCTTATCATGTCCATTCATCAGATGTATATATATAAGACAGGCATGAAAATACAATACACATCTGTTTTCTGCACTCTAACACAAGCTGTTAGGGATGCTACATAATGATTCTCACCTTGAATAGAACAGTAGATATACCCTCTCCAACTCTAAGATCAAATTATTCTATTTGGTTTACAGTCCACAATCTAAGCAATTCACATTTTTGCTTGAAACAGATTATAAAAAATATCCCAAACATTCCCACATTTGTCACATAACTCTGAAAGTTCCTCTCCTTCTGCCAATGAACTCAGACATTGACTTGCTGTGGCCTGCTGTGTGCCATCAAGAGATTCAAGCAAAAGCTTCAGATGGGCTTGAGATTTGCCTTTCTTTGTGCCTGTACTGTTAGCAGTAAGAACATGCCTGGATCAGCCCACTAGAGGAGGAAAGATGTATGAAGCAAAACTAAGTCTTTCCAGTTGCTCTAGCCAAGACAACCAGCTTACCTACAGACATGAGTAAGACCAGCCAATATCATCAAATGCTCCAAGCCTATCTTCCTGATATGTGAGTAATAGATGCTTCTTGAATGTCATTGAGATCTGAGGTGGGATTCTGTCATCTAGCATAAGCTTCTATATAGGTTTCATCTTCTAAGCCAAGATTCTCTCCAAATTAGAAAATCAGGATCCTTAGTTATGACTCTGCTCCTGTACTTTCAATTTTTTTCATTCATTTCATTAATTCAAGCATTCAACTCTTTCTTTTTTTGCTTTTTTTAATTGATTTTTTAAAAAAATAAATGACAGTGGAATGCATTACAATTCTTATTACACATATACAGCATAATTTTTCACATCTCTGGTTATATATTAAGTATGTTCACATTAATTTGTGTCTTCATACATAACACTTTGGATAATGATGTCCATCACATTCCACCATCCTTGCTAAGCCTCTGCCCCCTCTCTTGCCCTCCCACCGCTTTGCCCTATCTAGAGTTTGTCTATTCCTCCCATGCTCCCCCTCCCTACCTCACTATGAGTCAGTCACCTTATATCAGAGAAAATACTCGGCATTTGTTTTTTGGGGATTGGCTAACTTCATTTAGCATTATCTTCTCCAACACCATCCATTTACTTGCAAATGCCATGATTTTATTCTCTTTTATTGCTGAGTAATATTTCATTGTGTATATATGCCACATTTTTAATCCATTCATCTATTGAAGGGCATCTAGGTTGGTTCCACAGTTTAACTATTGTGAATTGTGCTGCTATAAACATTGATGTGACTGTGTCTCTAGTATGCTATTTTTAAGTCTTTTGGGTATAAACTAAGGAAAGGGATAGCTGGGTCAAATGGTGGTTCCATTCCAGGTTTTCCAAGGAATCTCCATACTGCTTTCCATATTGGCTGCACCAATTTGCAGTCCCATGGGCAGTGTATGAGTATACCTTTTCCCCCACATCCTCACCAACACTTATTGTTGCTTGTGTTCTTAATAGCTGCCATTCTGACTGGAGTGAGATGAAATCTTAGAGCAGTTTTGATTTTCATTTCTCTGATTGCTAGAGATGATGAACATTTTTTCATATTGAAAAATATGAATTGTATATTGATTGAATTGTATCCCCTTCTGAGAAGTTCTGTTCAGGTCCTTGGCCCATTTATTGATTGGATTATTTGGTGGGCATTTTTTTTTTGGTGTTTAGCTTTTTGAGTTCTTTATATACCCTAGAGATTAGTTCTCTATCTGATGTGTGAATGGTAAAAATTTGCTCCCAAGATGTAGGCTCTCTATTCAGCTCACTGATTGTTTCTTTTGATGAGAAGAAGCTTTTTAGTTGAGTCCATCCCATTTATTGATTCTTGGTTTTAATTCTTGTGCTATAGGAGTCTTATTAAGGAATCTGGGGCCTAGTCTCACATGATTAAGACTAGGGCCTACTTTTTCTTCTATTAGGTATAGAGTCTCTGGTTTAATTTCTAGGTTCTTGATCCACTTTGAGTTGAGTTTTGTGCATGGTGAGATATAGGGGTTTAATTTCATTTTGTTGCATATGGATTTCCAGTTTTCTCAGCACAATTTGTTGAAGAGGCTATCTTTTCTCCAATGCATGTTTTTGGCTCCTTTGTCTAATAGAAGGTAATTGTAATTTTGTGGGTTAGTCTCTGTGCCCTCTATTCTGTACCATTGGTCTACCAGTCTGTTTTGGTGCCAATACCATACTATTTTTATTACTATTGCTCTGTAGTATAGTTTAAGTTCTGGTATAGTAATACCACCTTCTTTACTCTTCCTGTTAAGGATTGCTTTAGCTATTCTGGGTCTCTTATTTTTCCAGATTGCCTTTTCTATTTCTATGAGAAATGCCATTAGTATTTTGATCAGAATTGCATTAAATCTGTATAGTGCTTTTGGTAGTATGGTCACTTTGATAATATTAATTCCACCTATCCAAGAGCAAAGTAGATCTTTCCATCTTCTAAGGTCTTCTTTGATTTCTTTCTTTAGGGTTCTGTAGTTTTCATTGTATAGATTTTTCACTTCTTTCATTAAGTTGATTCCCAAGTGTTATTTTTTTTTTTTGAGGCTATTATAAAAGGGATAGTTTTCCTCATTTCCCTCTCAGAGGATTTGTCACTGTTGTACAGAAATGCCTTTTATTTATGGGTGTTGGTTTTATATCCTACTACTTTGCTGAATTCATTTACTAGTTCTAGAAGTTTTTACTAGTTCTAGAAGTTTTTCTGGAGCTTTTTGAGTCTTCTAGGTATAGAATCATGTAGTAAGCAAATAGTGCTAAGTTAAGTTCTTCTTTTCCTATACGTATCCCTTTACAACTCTTTCTTGATTGCCTATTATATGATGGTACTAATGTGAGTGCTCACAAAAGAGTAGTTCCCCTTTATCTGCAAGGGATATATTCCAAGACCTCAATTAGATGCCTGAAACCATATTTATAACTAAAACTTATACATGGTGTTATTTTATACATGCATTTCAATTCTAAAATTTAATTTATAAATTAGACACAGTAAGAGATTAGCAACAATAACTACTAATAAAATTAAATAACTATAAAAATATTTTGTAACAAAAATTATATGAATCTGATCTCTCTCAAAATGTGTAACTGTAATTACACTTCTTGAGATAATGTGAGATAATATAAAGCCTATGTGATCAGATGAAGTGAGGTGATACAGGCATTATATCATCATGTTAGGTTATTGGTTCTTTAAACACAAGCACCGTGATACCTTGGGAATTAATCTGATAACTGAGATGGCTACTAAGTGACTAACATGAAGGTAGTGTATACAGCATGGATACACTGACAAAAAGGATGATTTATGTCCTGAGCAAGACAGAAAAGGATGACACGAGATTTCATCGTGCTACTTAGAAAAATAAGTAATTTAAAAATTATGAATTGTTTATTTCTGGAATTTTCCATCTAATATTTTTGGACTATAGTTGACCATGGATAACTGAAACTCTGAAAAGCAAAAAATAGAAGGGGGATGCATAAGATACTGAGAGTAGAGCAGGATATGGGGAAACAAACTGAATTATAAATAGAATAAGGTTTTGCCTCATTGTTAAAGTGATATGGGACACAGATTTGAGAGAAGTGAGTGAGTCACATAGATATACAGGGGCAATGGCATTCCAGGGAGAGGAAAAGAGAAGGGAGCCAACAGGCATAGAATGGAGTGAGTGAGAGAGAAACAGGAAAGGAGGTGAAAAAAGGAGAATTTAGGGGACGCAGATGGCATGTGTTCTAAGGATTTTTATGACATCAACTGAGAGGAGAAGTCACTCAAGGTTTTGAGAAGTGACAGAATCTAGTTTGGTTTTGTATCTGTACAAAGAATAGGCTGTAGGGAAAGCAAGGAGGACTTCCATAATAAACTGGGAGAAAGATGGTGGTGTTTCAGATCAAAGTGGCAAAGGTAAAAGTGGTAAAACGGGCTCAGATTTTGAAAGCAATTGAAGTTACAGCCACCACAATTTTCTGAAGATGGGGTGTGGGAGAAAGAGAGGGATGAAGGGCCACTCACATTTTTTGAACTAAGTAATTTGAAACATGGAGTTATTTGCTAAGATGGGAAAGATGACAGATAAGGCTTTACTGAGGGGAAAGAGCATGGATTCTGGTTTGGTGAAATGATTCTGAGGTGTTATAATTACCTAGATATCCAAGAGAAGGAGACACATACCATCACGTACCAGATGCACATACAGTCAGTGACATGGGAGAGGGTTTGGGCTGGAGGTATGAATTAAGGAGTTATCATCATATAAATGGTATTTAATACCATGAGACTAAATATCAAAAAGGAGGTAAGGAAAAGACAGAGGAGCAAAGAGATCCAAAAACAAGACCTTGGGCCACTCTGATACTAAGAGACTAAGAAAAAGAGGAGAGACAGGCAAAGGAAATCTAAACAGAAGGACTAAAAAACTAAGGGAGTGTACGGTACTACAAGCCACAACAAGAGTGTGAATTAAGGAGGAGACAATGATCTATTGTGTCAAATGCTGCTTATCTATCAAGAAGATGAGGCCTGAGGATTGACAGCTAAGAGTTCACTGGTGACGCTGACAAAAGAAGTTGGTGAAGCAGTTAGTAGGACATCAATCTTTTAATTGAGTTGATCCCCTCACATTTGGTCAAGTGTGTAATAAAGTGGCTTGATCTACGTTAAAACATCGAAAGATCACACTGCCCTTACAAGGATCATGGCATGGCCTCTATGACACTTCACCCAACTGAACTAACAGTCACAGAAGCCAACCTGCCTTTGTTCCTAGGCAGCCAAGGGAAGAACAAAGCAGGACATCTCTTCCATTTTTACCAAATTTTGGAGAGAAAAACTAAATATTCATCTTATTTTTTCATCCATGCTCAATTAATGAACATGTAAAATTTCCTTTCTCCATGGAATTTTATGACTATAGTTTTTGTACCTGGGTTTCTCACTGATCTTATTTTCTGACCCAAATGTGGTCACTACCCACCTACACATTTCTTCAAATTCCACAACGCGGAGTGAGTACGGACACCTTCCACACCTGCTGCTACCACTACTGCTGCCACTATAACTAAGGCAGACATGGAACGTTGTCCACAGGAGAGCTGTGAGCCTGTTAGGCCAGATTCCCTTAGCTCCCCAGGTCAACAGATCACTTGACTCTTGGTGTCAACATGGTAACTGGAAGAATAGAGTAAGATGATTTATTTTACTCTGGATTTCTTTTCTCTGGATATGTATATGTGTTTGTGGGCATTTATTTAGTTACATGGCACTCATATTTTTTTATCAATTATTTTTCATGCTAAATGTGAGGCAGAACATGGTGAATAAATGTGCTAGAAAGAACTCTGAGTCTACAGCCTAGGATTAATTCTCCTGCTAAGTAATTCAAAGACTTTGATCAAGTCACTTAATCTTTCCTGGTCTTGGTCTTCTTACCCAGAAGATGAAGGGGTTACGTTAGACCAGTGGTTTGCAAACTGTGCTTCTTAGAGCTATTCAGTTCCAAAAGGTTTCTCATAAACACCATATTGGGCGAAGAGAAGCTAACAACCCAGTCTTTATCTCTTTCATATACATTTATCTATCTCATACATTGACAATCTGCTTCTACTTGTGGAGGGACAGTTTGATTGCTTTAAAGTGCTGCCAAAAAATCAGAAATATGTAGGTTGCTACTTAAAACAACCAGAATCTCTTTGGTAAAGAAGGATTAACTTTTCTTGAACACTTTTTAAAAATTGAATCCTAAACATTAACTCCCAAATCTCCCTTTTAATAAAACTTGGATTCATGTGCAGCTGCCATTTTCTGCAAATATTGGTCAATCCAAAAAAGGTAATTCACTCTTGATTTTAATTTATTGATTTGGTTGTAGCATCTTTAATATTAAAAATCACTTATTTATTCTTGGTTACAAGATAGCTAATATAGGAAATTCTAATACCAATCCCTGGTTTGAGAGTTCATTTCATCAACAAAAATAATTGTAGTAGTGATAAATATTTAAAAACAAGGAAATATATTTTCTAGCTATTTGTTGGGCTTTGGGGTTATTCTGGATACATGCCTATATTTCCCCATTTATGTGAGTGGAATGCTTTTACCTTATTTCAAATCTGCAACATTACTAGTACTATGCTATTTTGATTACCATGGCTTTAAAGTCAGGTAGTATGAAGTCTCCTGCTTTCTGTTCAAGGCTATTTTGACTATTATGTGTTTATCATGGTTCTGTACAGATTTTGCGATTGTTTTATCTATGTCTTTGAAGAAAGTCATTTTGATAGGGATTTCATCAAGTCAACAGATTGCATTGAATAGTATGGACATTTTAATAGTATTCATTCTGCCAATCCATAAACAAGGAATATCTTTCAATTTTTTGTGTCCTCTTCGGTGTCTTTTATCCCTGTTTTATAGTTTTCATTATAGCTCTCTTTCATCTCTTTGGGTAAGTTTATTCCTAGATGTTTTAAATTTTTTGTAGCTATTGTAAATGGGAGTACTCTCTTGGTTTCTATATCAGATAGCTTGCTATTAGTCTATAAAAAGTTATAAATTTCTGTATGTTAATTTTATATCTGAAAGCATTGCTGAATTTATTAGTTCCAATAATTTTTTGGTGTCATCTGTGGGTTTCTTTCATATAGGATCATGTAATCCGCAAACAGTGATAATTAGACTCTTCTAACTTAAAAGCATTTTCTTCCTTTTTCTGCTTCAATGACTAGGACTTTCAGCACCATGTTGAACAAGAGTGGTGAAAGTGAACATTCCTGCCTTGTTCCAGATCATAGAAAACTTTCAGCTTTTCCCCATTCAGTATTCTGTTGGCTGTGAGCTTATTATATATGACCTTTGTTATGTTGAAGTACATTCCTGCCATACTTCCTTTAGAAGAATGTTGTTATGCTGAGGTACTTAATTTCATACTTCATTCTTCATGAAAGAATGTTAACTCTCACCAAATATCTTTTATGCATCTATTGAAGGGATCATATGGTTTTTTGTCCTTATTTCATTGATAAATTGTATCACACTTGATACATTATATCACATTTGTTGATTTGTCATGTTGAGCCTGAAAGTGAATCCACACAACCACAGCCAACGGATATTCAACCAAGGTGCTAAGATACACATTGGAGAAAGGACAAACTTCTCCATAATGGTGCTGGGGAAACTGGAAATTGGTTATCTATGCACAGAAGAATGAAACCAGACCCCTACCAATCACTCAGTAGTTACAAAAATCAACTCAAAAAGATTAAAGACCTAAACGTAGGACCTGGAACTATGAAAATACTAAAAGAAAACATAGAGAAAACATTTCCAGACATTGGAATGAGCAAGTATTTTTTTAACACGATCCCAAAAGCACAGGCAACTAAAGCACAAATAGAGAAATTAGATTACGTCAAACTGAAAAGTTTCTGCACAGCAAAGAAAACATGCTAAGTGAAATAAGCCAGACTTATAAAGTCAAGGGTCAAATGTTTGCTCTCACTTACAGAAGCCAGAGAGACAGAAATGAAAGAAATATTGAAAAACAAAAAGTTGGAGGGACCTCACGAAAATAGAAGGAAGACCAATAGAGTAGAGAAAGGGGATCAAGAGGGAGGGGGAGGGAGGGCCATGGGGAGTACTGGAATAACACACGGGGATAACATACGCTATGTCTATGTATTTAGCAAAACACACCAGAATGAATCATAAATATATGTAATTATAGTTTTCTAATTAAAATAACAGTTATAATATTAGAAAGAAGATCTGTAGATGAAAACAAGCAGCCCAGGGGATACAGAAGGGGAGGAAAGGGAAGGTACTAAGGAATGAGATTGATCAAATTTAGTTGTGTGCAAAAACAAATGTAGCATAACGAATCTATTATGTAAAATTCTAATGTGCTAATAACAATAAAAGAAAGAAAAATGACAAATAAAACAACAAGTGCTGATGTAAACGTGAAGAAAGGGGAAACCCTTGCATACTGTGGGTAGGAATGTAAACTAATCATTATGGAAAATGATTTGGAGGTTGTTCAAAAAAGTAAAAGCTGTACTGCCATATGATCCAGCAATTCCACTACTGGGTGTACATCAAAAGGAAGGATGTATGTTGAAGAGACCCCTGCACTCCCACGTTTACTGTAGCATTTGTCTTCACAAGAGCCATGAAACATGATCAACCCAAGTGTCCATCAACTCATCAGTAGAGTAAAGAAAATGTGGTACATAGATGCAGTGGAACACGATTCAGCCTTTAAAGTGGATAACTTGTCATTTTTGTCAACAAGGATGAAACTGGAGAGATCATCATGGTTACTGAACTAAGCCAGACACAGAAGACAAGGGCCACATGATAGCACTCACATGTAGAATGTGAAAAGGCTGATCTCATCTTAGAGCAGAGAGTGGGACCCTGCTTGGCAGAGGTGGAGAGAGTAGAGGAAGGGAGGGACAGAGCGAGGTTGGTTGGTGGGTCCCAATTACAGTTAGATAGGAGTAAGAAGTTCTGTTGTGCTAGTGCATCTCGGGGCAACCATAGATAATGATAATGGATTTTGTGTTTCAAAAAACTAGAAGTGATTGAAGGTTTTCACCATAAACGTTTGAGATAGATATGATTTCTCTGATTTAAACATAACAATATATCCATGAATCAAAACATCCCATGGTACACCATAATAAGCACAATCGTTATGTTTTTAACATGTCAGCTTAACAAACAAATTTAGACTTTAGAAATACATAAACATAAAGAGATCAAAACAAACATAAAGTCGAATTAGAGCAATGTTTTAGTTTTTTTTATTGTTTTGAAATCGTCCTAAACATTAGATTGCAAGATTGTCATCAAAATAAAGATGAGTTGACAACTACTACTTTGTCTTAAATTTCTTTTAATATGTTGTGATGAAATAAAACCAGGATAGTTAGTGCAAAAGTCCTGCACATCAATTAACATCTTCATGCCAACTTCCTGGACTACAGAAAAGAGAACCTTGCCAGCAACTTGCCTCTGTGTCTATTGTAGGGAAAGAACTTTAATGAACCTGTGTAAATCTCTGGCATCATAAAATGATAATCATCATTTTATATAACCTCATCATGCAACTATATCCAGTGTATGACATAAAAATGACTTTAAAAAAGCATATGTGTCTGAGCCTAGGTTTTTATTCTTCAAAAAGGAATTAAACAATTTTACCTAGTGGAAGTAATGAAATTGTGTTTTTCTTCCAATAGAAAAAAAATAGCAGCATTCAGACATGTTGTTCCTTAGTAAGATAAGAATTATTTTTGACAGAAAAGATAAAATAGCTAATGCTTCTATGGTAACTTTAAATTTATAAAGTATTTTCCTGTGTTATGATTTGTGATCTTCATGACAAACTGGTTGAGTAGAAATTATTTCATCCTACGTCCAAGAGCAGTGAAGCTCATAAAAGTGATTTAATGGGGTTGCTCAGCTAGTCTGGGGAGGGGTCAGTATTGAAGTCTTCCCTTTTCTTGTCAAATTCATGGGTAGCAATATATACTTTGAAAGTCAGATGGGCTGAGTAATGTTCTGGGTTGGGCTAAACCCAGGAGAGGTTGGCTAAAGCTCTGGACATCCATTCTGATTCTTCATTATTTGAGCCATCTTCCAAGCTTGTCAAATCTCAGATTTTCTGGATTACTATTTACCACTTCAAATGCACCTTTGCAATGTGTCTTCTTTGTACTATGAGGATACTGATGGAAGAGACTAGGCTTATTCATATTCACTTCATCCACAACAACTTGCATGTAAGACAACTGAAACAGATACTACTCCAATGAATTAAGTCAATTCACTTTTGCAAAATATTTTTATTAAACACCTACTTTGTGACTTGCTCAATACTAGATCAGTCAACAAGACAGAAAGAACTCCAGACTGCCTCACAGAGTTTATGAACTAGAGAAGACACACTCTGAACAACAACAGAGATGGAATCTCAGAGACATTTGCTGTGGAAGCTAGAATACAGGACCCAACCCAATGCAAAGGAACAGGAACTAATTTTCCAGAAAGAAAAATTCCTGAACTATTTAATCTGCATTCTTAAGGCTGAAGGGAAATGAGGCAGACGAAGAAGAAAAAAAATACTCTAAGATGGAAAAACATCCCCTGAGGCCTATCTTAAATCCCTCATCTCATTGAACTATCATAACTCAGAAGCAAATCTAATCATGGGATTTAGGCAGGGAGGACAGTAGGTAATCAACAGATTGATTAAAAATTTTTTCATGTGGATAAATCCTGCTCTCTTAGATCTTTAGAATACATCTTCACAAATGTATTCAGCCTTGCTATTAAAGCAGAAGGTATGTTATGTGATTCTCTGAAGCCAGAATTTTTATTTCATATATAGAGATTTACTATTCTGTTGTAGCTCAGTAGTAGAGTGCTTGCCTAGCATATGTGAGGCACTAGGTTCGATCCTCAGCATCACATAAAAATAAATAGAGATTTACTATTCTAATTGGCGACTAGCCTGGTTAAGAAACTGGATTGTTAATGAAACTAGTTGGAAAACGTTGTAAAGATTTATTTAGTCACAGCTGTTTTTTACAACTGCAAATTTTATAGTTAGTTATTACTGTACTTCCAGTTGTAAATTAAGTCTTTATTCATTGGGATTTCCAAGGAGTTGTTATACAAGGTGCCATGAGGTTATATGTGCTATGAGGATATATTTTATAATATCCCATATTATAAAAAACACAATAAATTATATTGCTTTATGGAAAGTACTTTATTTTTAATTTTTTTTTAAATTTTAGGTGTAGATGGACACAACACAATGCCTTTATTTTTATGTGGTACTGAGGATCGAACCCGGGTCTCGCCTGTGCTAGGCAAGCACTCCACCCCTGAGCCACAATCCCAGCCCATGGAAAGTACTTTATACATGTAATTAAAACGTGCTATTCTTGCAGCCTACTGTTTTATGGTAAAACTTGGTTCAAAACTCATGTATATACATAAACTTCCAGAAGGACACATTTTCATTATATGTGGATAAGTACTGAACAATCATTGAGTCATCCCAATGGGATATTGTTACATAATGAATTATGTACTTGCAAATTCATATTTTGAAACCCTAACTAACTCCTAGGACCTTAGAATGTGACTGAGTTTGGAGATGAAGTCTTTAAAAAGGCAATTAAGATTAAACAAGGTCATAATAGGTAGGGTGCTAGTTCACAGGCCTGATGTCTTCATGAGAAGAAGAGACAGCAGGAGTGCGTGGGCAGAGAAAATGTCATGTGAGGACAGAAAGGTGGCAATCTGCCAGCCAAGGAGAGAGGCCTCCAGAGAAACCAAACCACCAGCACACAGACCTCAGACCTCCAGCCTCCAGAGCTGTGAGAAGATGAACTTCTGTCATTTCAGCCACTAGGTCCAGGGTGTTTTGTCATGGTAGCCTGTTATGACTGAATTGTGTCCTCCCAGATTTAGATATTGAGGCTGTAGCCCCAATCTGACTACCTTTGGAATAGGGTCTATATAGAGATAATTAGGGTTATGTAAAGTCCTAAGGGTTAGTCTCAAATCCAATGAGACTGACATCCTTATAACAAAAGGAAAATACACCAGGAGTGAGTGGCAGAGAAACGGCCATGTGAGTGAGATCATCCAAAGCCTGCAAGAGATGCCAACACCAGGAACATATTTTCTAGCAACTTGACCTTAGACTTCTTGCCTCCAATAATGTGAGAAAATTACTTTTTATCATTTGAACCAACTAGTTTATTTTTGCTATGGCAACTCCAGAAAACTACACAGATACATATTTTATGGTCATAAATATACATGTACAAGTATATGCATGCTGACTGTCCAGGTAGCATCAAATTATTTAGATTTCTATTTGAAAACAGTGAGAAAGATTTTATTATGACTTTACAAATTGGAATTTTTGCAAGATTAAAAATGAGGATGAATAATTTATGTTTTTGTAGCCAGACTGTATCTGAATATTAATTAGAAAAAAGAATTGTTTTCAAGAAGTGAAGTCAATGTATGGATACCTTCAAATTTATAAGCAAAAAATATTTAGGACCTATTCACAAGTTTATTATTTCAGCTTCTAGAGACAATAAAAAATCTTGGACTTATCTTACCTACAATCGCCAAAGAATATTACATTTGGACTCTTCTGTTTCAAATTAAACTTTTCTTATATAGCCATTATCTTTTATCATTTATCAAGTTACCTTAAGAAGCTTTTTGTGGGCTTAATTAAGTATGACTAATTTTCCAATGGTACAAAGAAAAATTAATTCCTTAAATATTTAATCCATTTATGACTCAAAGTGTCATTTTCTGAATGCGGCTATTCAATTCTTAGAATTAATTACCCTTTGAATTAAAGCTGATTTTTCAGACGCTCAAGACATATAGTCACATCTCATAACACTGCTTAAATTCAACACTTCATCTGCTCACCTAGAAAATGTATTCTGAATGCTGTATTCAAAATCACAACCTGACCATGGAAAAAGGCTTTTTTTTTTTTTTTTTTGTAAGTTGGTAATGACCAAGTGTGCCTTCATCCTCACCTCCATTCTTACTTAGGTTTCCCTCTCCTTTCCCTTCATCCAGGTGTGAGTGAGTTAAAAGTTAGCTGCCTTCTATCTGCAAAATCACTGTTCTTCTTCATTGTAACTGTGTTCTCCTCAGCTCATCCTGAACCTCGCCTGCTTCCGAAAGTCGTTCCCCAGGGAAGACAGTAGACCGCACAGTCATTGACCCCTCCCTGCCTCCTGTATCACTGTGGAACACGGAAAGCATCCAGGACTTAATTACACAGCGCCTATTTGTTCTCCCCAACTATGTTTGAAGGCTATCCAAAACCAGGAGCAATGTTCTTCAAGAGGACATTCCCTAGAACACACGGGGATCTTAAATAGGAGCATCTAACACCCCCCAGAAGTGGACTCCAGATTCCCATACAAGAAAACTGCAGGACTGAGCACGAAGCACCGGGAAACCACATGTACACACTTGAGCAGCCACACAGGAAAGATAACCACATGGGCACGAATCCTGAGAGCTCGGGGATCCGTTAGTGCTCAGTGGGCATTTAACATCTCAGCACTGAGATTATAAAATGTGCTGCTTGACTCAAGTTCCAAAGGTGAACAATCCCTCTGACTGAAATTCAAATCCCCTAAGGTACATCAAAACATCGCACCATTATAAATTAGTATTTAGTGCTCACATGTACAAGTGTGAATCGAGGGGGAAGTTTATCCTTAGATACCGTTTTCTAGCAATAGCAATAGAATCGGTAACTGAAAAAATATTTCCAGAATAATTCATTGAGCAGTCTTCTTTGCCTTCCACCACTCCTCCCACACACCTTTGATTTAAAAGACAATTATTTACATTGCAAATATGGAACACAAAATGGCATGTTAGAATTTCTAGTTCCAGCCACTTTCAATTGCTTTGAAATAAAATACATTTGTTGAAAAGAGAAATAGGAAAAAAAAATGAATTAAACACACTAAACTCCTGGTGGCTATGTAAATGGAAATCGCCAGCCCTGGACAGTAGGCAAGTTCGGCCAGAATGGGCACCACGGCAGGGTACCTACCACCTTTCATCATCCCCACTTCATAGCATTTTCGGAGCCGGCAGGCCTGGCAGCTCTTCCTCCTGTTTTTATCAATCGTGCACTGGTTGGTAGCTGGACACATGTAGTCATTATGCCCTATTGAAAGCAAGAGGACAGAATTAACATTATTTCAAGGACCTTACAGGGAAACTGCTGGATGATGTTTTCATATCACTAACTTGGCTTTCCCACGTTGCCACCTTGATCTGCCCTCCTTCTCTCCATGCTAAGTGCAAATAAACCTCAGCTGGACTTAATTTCTACCTCACCAGATTGCTCCAGGAGGTCTTTGGACAATCACCTTCTGGAAGCTCACACAGCCTAGATAGAGCTGTATCACGTCTCACCTGTGCCCCAAAGGTCAAGGTTCTCGGTGGGTGAGATGTTTTGTCTGGGTTTTGTGTTTTTACCCAGGCCACTCAATAAAATTGCCCAAATAGAGCTGCTAGAAATCAGATTTTAATAATGACTTTCAAAGAGGTCCTTCCTAAAACAGAAATTAAAGGATCTTTAATTAGATACTCAAATGAAACACAGAAGACCTAAATTCAAGCGGGAGGGTGCTGGTTGTCCCCAAGGTTCATCCTTGAGTTAGTCGGTCACTTACTCACTGGAGGGTAAGCAGAGCAAACTGCTGGACAGCTCTGGGCCTCCCTTTCCTTCTCTCTAACCTAGAGACGATATGGTGTCCACTACCTAAATTATTCTGAGACTCAAATGGGAGAATACATGTCCACGTGCTTGCATCCAGTCAATCACAGGAAGTTTCTACTCTAAGATTCAGAAGTCACCTCCACTTCTTTATCCATTAAAAGAAGTCTGGTTTGTATTGTGCAGAATATTAAACTTCAGTAATTAATAAGTACTTTTTTATATAAGTCTAATTGTCTTAGGGAAGTATCCTGAATTTAGACTAATATGTACTGTTTAAAAACATGTTTCCCATTCTCCCACCCCCTAAAACTGAATGTATACATACCACCCTCTAATTCAGATTTTCTGCTAAAGTCTTTATCTTCCCATTTAGTAAGGACGAGATGCATCATATAATGAAAAGTTTTAATACAGATCTCTTTGTTCTTTATTCAACATAAGAGTCAAACTTGATTAAATAGGGTGGAGGGGGGGGGCTTGACAAGAAATGTTGGCCTTATAAAACTTGTTCCTCCATCTTTAGATATACATTATAAAAGTTACTGTATAAACAGACTTCAGCTCAAATTATCATCTGCATTTTTCTATTGCATAATAAATAGAAACCAGAAAACTATTCAATGGAGTTGTAAACTTGGAACTTTGGCAAGAGACCACACACTGCCTCAAATATCCAGGCACAGATATTATTTTTAGAAATGTCCTTATTAATAAGGACAAATTGTGGAAGTAATAGAGCCAGGAACGAAATTTGTCTGAGCAGATGCTAACTCTAAGCAAAAAGTGCATTTTTCTGGTACCAAAAGATATGGTTAGTGTTTGGTCTTCTATGGGGTTTATTCAGAATACATTAACGTATTTTAGCTCAAAAAATGAGTATACATTAAGTTAATAATGACTTATGCCAAATATTATGTTGACTCGCTTTCTCCCCTAAAAGCAGGTGTTTTGCAAGCCAGAGGAAGATGGGAGAACTGAATAGGATGACAGGCCAATTGGCTAAACCTTCTATTTGGATTTGTTATCCACTGGATATGCTTATCTTTATAGAACCAAGTGAAATTCTTCAACTAACATGTTTAATATACAAAAAGCACTGGATTTGTGCAGTTGAATTCATTCCTTAACAAGAATAAAAACAGATGCACAACGGAATCACTTCATAATGCAAACCTATTTTGACAAAGCTGGGTTTTCTTTTACCTGAAATACATTAAAAAGCATTGATAAACTGATGAGAAGAAATATTTAATAGCACATATTTGATATCTACAATTAAAACAAATTCTTCTTTTTTAATTTTAACTTGATATTTTTAGATACACATGATAGTAGGGTGTATTTTGACATATTATTCATACATGGAGTATAACTTAATCGAATTAGGATCCCATTCTTGTGGTTGTACATGATGTGGAGATTCACTGGTGGTGTATTCATATACAAACATAGGAAAGTTATGTCCCTTCTTAACCAAATACCAACAACAACTATTATTAGAAGAAGAAGACCAACAAAATAATATTTTTTTCCTTAATGAGTATAATTTGGTCAATGGGTGTTATTAAGGCAATTGATTTAATTTGCTTTAAGAGGAAATTCTTCTTTAAATCTCATTTAATCTTGTGGGGAAAATACTCCAGAAAAATCCTATTGAAGTACTTTTTTAAAAAGCCAGCTTACACCAGTGATATTTGCGAAGCATTCGTGTGTTCACTGTAGAGACCCAAGAATCTGCATACCTGTGACTAACGGCTGAAGCTATGAGTCATGTTCAGGTGAAGTTTTTTTCCAAAATAATAATCACTATTTTCTTGTCCACCAAAACACAAAAATGATAACTAGGGATGTAACTCAGTGGAAGAGCACTTGCCTAGACTGCACCACACCCTGGGTTCAATCCCCAGCACCGCAAAGGTAAAGATCAAAAGTAAATAAAAATGAGAAACCTTTGGGGGAATCTATAATTTGAGTAAAAGGAAGTAGAGGGACAGCAAACAACCAGAGAGCCAGAGAGTGGGGGGAGAAGACACCTGTACACAAGAATCATCAGGTTCTCGGGGAACAGAGGATTCACATGAACTTAGCCATCAGCATGTCTGAGTTCTTTTCTCTTGATTTTTTCTTTTTCCTTCTCTTATTCTCCCCCTTTTGGTAGCAGATGATTTTTTTTTCTTTGTTACCATCACTCAGAAAGTCTACATTTGTTAGTTATGAAAATAAGCAATTACCCATAATCAGAGATTTAAAAGGAATATGAACACAGGCCATATAAAATAAGCAGTAACATGAGAGAAACCCACTACTGTGGGTCTTTCCTTTTACCACCTTTTCCTTGGTACTTTCTTGACAGTCATCTCAGGCCGAGTTTCTTTCCCAAACTTCAAACCTCTATGTCCACCTGCCCTCCGTCCATACAGACTTGACTCACAGACTCTTCAGAATGAACTTGTCCCAGTGGGATTGACTGTCTTCTTGCCTCAGCAATGTGTCCATACCCACCACCCCACCACAAGACCAGAAAATGGGTGTTATTCTAGATCTTCCCTCTTCCTCAGTGAACCCTCCCTCCATACCCCTCATCCTACACATGTGCACAGACACATGCACAGAGAAATCAAATCCATTATTTTCTAACTTTTTCAAAGCAGACCAATTTCTTCCCATGCTCACCCTCACTACTAATGTCTACACCATCTCCCATCTGGATCGTCACAACAGCCCACTGTGTGATTCCCTGCCTCCAACTTTCCCCTGTCAACCTTCTCACCATGTAGCCAATGATTTTTTCAAAATCACACACCATGCTACCACTATCCTGAATTATATTCTCACTTGCCTCCAAGGACTAAGGATAAAATCCAAAAATCCCAACACAGCTTACAGAGCTCTTCCCAGCTCCTCCTCAGATTCTCTCCACACTCCCTAAGCATTCCTGGGTTCCAGCCATGCCTTCTGTCCAAACATGTCAAGCTCCTGTCACTCTCAGGGTTTTGCAGGGGCTCCTTTTCCTGGTGGATACTGCACCTTCCCTACTCTTGCATGGGGGTTCCTGTTCATCTTTCAAGTATGCATATGAGATATGGATTCCTCTGAGAAATCTACTCTGCCCCTCCAATCATGCCTAGTTTATGTCCTATTAGTACTTACTACATTGGACTTGATTGCTTTTCTCAATTCCTGGATGTGGTTTAGGCATGACAAGGATGGACCATATCTGTCTCATCCATTACCATGTGCTCAGCGCATTCTCAGGCACACAGTGGAGTTTAGTGAGTCTGTTGGATGACTCAAAGAAAGATGCTAATGTTCTGTTGCCCCCTCCTTCATCCTGTCTGAGGAGCACAGGCTTCTTTTTGTCAGGGTTCTATAAAGAAAGTAATGACTGACAGAAAAGCAGTCATCAAGAACACAAACAATAATAAAGGCTGAAGAAGATGTGAAGAAAGAGGAAACCTTTACCCTGTTAGTGGGATTGTAACTTAGTACATCCACTATGGAAAGCAGTATGGAGGCTCCTCAAAGAGTAGCATGGAACCACCATACAACCCAGCTATACCACTTCTCAGCATTTATCCTGAAGAATTAAAATCATCTTACTTTAATGGTACATGCATACTATCTATGTTCATGGCAGCATAATTCACGATCGCCAATGTACGGAACCAGCCTAGGTGGCCGTCCAAAGATGAACGGATAAAGAAAATGTAACATACACACAATGGAGTTTTATTCAGCTGTAAAGAGAAATGAAATTATGTCATTTTCAGGAAAATGGATGGAACTTGAGAGTATCATGTTAAGTGAAATAAGCCAAACTCGAAATGTTTGCTCTCATATATGGAACCCATAGAGTAAAAAGGAAACTAAAAGTTGGAGGAATCTCATGACAATTGAAGGGAGATGGGGAGAATAAAGGAGAGGGACCAGAGGAGGAGAAGAGTAGTGAAAAAGGGGAAATACTGGGGAATGATATTGACCAAATTATATTGTTGTATTGTGTGCATGTATGAATAGATGACAACAAATACCACAATTATGTACAACAATGATGCACCAATTAAAAAAAAAAGGTGTGGAAAAAAGGAAGCAATGACTAAGAAGATGATGACCCTGAACAAAGTAATGGCTGCCACACCTCAGGATCCCAAAACTCAGGCCCGTGAGAACAAGAGTAAAGATGGCGGAGGGAACAAAGGAGCTTAGGGAGGGGAAGCTGCTCTTCAACTCTGACTGGGGCCAGACAGGAGCACAAAGGTACAGTTCTTCCCCAATGAGAAGGTCAAGAGCTACATTAAACAGTGTGTGACCCGGGAATTATCTTCATTGTGACGCTGCACTGATATGAGCGAATTTTATGATTACAGACCCTGCATCTAATAGAAGAAAAAGTAGACCCAAATATTCATCATATTGGACTAGGCACTGGTTTCCTTAACAAGATTCTGGAAGCTTCTTCTCAGCAAAAAGAAAAAGAAAAAACAATGAGGTGAAAAGAGAGTCTACAGAATGGGAGCAAATTCTTACTACACACACATCAAATAGAGCACGAATCTCCAGGATATGTAAAGAACTCAAAAAACAAACAACCCCATCAATAAATGGGCTAAGAAACTGAGCAAACACTTCTCAGAAGAGGATATACAATCAATCAACAAATATATTTTTAAAAATGTTCAATACCATTAGTAATTAGAGAAATACAAATCAAAACCACTCTAAGATTTCCTCTCTCTTCAGTCAGAACGGCAGTTATTAAAAATACAAGCAACAATAAGTGTTGGTGAGGATGTGGGGGAAAAGCTCACTCATACACTGCTGGTGGGACTACAAACTGGTGCAGCCTATATGGAAAGCAGTATGGGGATTCCTTGGAAAACTGGGAATGAAACCACCATTGGACCCAGTTATACCAATCCTTGGTTTATACCCAAAGGACTTAAAAACAGCATACTACAGGGACACAGCCACATCAATGTTTATAACAGCAAAATTCACAATAGCTAAATTGTGGAACCAACCTAGGTGCCCTTCAATAGATGAATGAATAAAAAATTGTGGTATATATACACAATGAAATAGTACTCAGCATTAAAAGAGAATAAAATCATGGCATTTACAGGTATATGGATGGAGTTGGAGAATTTCGTGCTAAGTGAAATAAGCCAATCCCAAAAAAACAAAGGCCAAATGTTTTCTCTGATAAGTGAATGCACATCCATAAGAGGGATGGAGTAGAGCATGGGAAGAATAGAGGAACTTCTTCGGATAGCGCAAAGAGGAGGGAGAGGAACAGAGCAGGAATCGGGGTAGGAAACATGGTGGAATAAGATGGACATCGTTACCTTAAGTACACGTATGAAGATACGAATGATGTGACTCTACTTTGTATACAACCAGAAAAATGAAAAATTGTGCTCCATTGTGTACTATGAATTGAAATGCATTCTGCTATCATGTATAACAAATTAAATAAATGAATGAATAAAATTAGAAAGCTAGTAGATACCCAGACATACTAAAGATTACAAGGGTTCTTGTAGAATTTTATTAGAGGTGCACTGGTGTGATCACTATCTCCAAACTAAGGGAAACAAACAAAAAATAAAAAACTG
The DNA here is from genome assembly GCF_048772815.1 of Callospermophilus lateralis. Classification (NCBI taxonomy): domain Eukaryota; kingdom Metazoa; phylum Chordata; class Mammalia; order Rodentia; family Sciuridae; genus Callospermophilus; species Callospermophilus lateralis. The sequence goes on from NC_135310.1 coordinate 15,367,363, forward strand.
CTTCATGATTTTACAAAATCCTACAAGATTAGCCCTGGTTCATCTCATACCACAGAATACATTTAGCTGTAAAAATAATGAGTCTGTGCTGTTATATTCCAAAGAAAATAAAAATCCTCATAAATAAATTACAAGGTCAGAGGACTAGTAGGAAAGAATGAACACCTTGATTGAAGGGTTTCTTGCACATAAAAGATATAGACTGCTAAATGTCTCAATTTATAAGAGAAGCTAAAGTTCAAGTGTTCTACTCATGGCTTAATAGCTAAATATGAAAATATTAAAAATGTTTGCTTCAATCATAGCCTCTAAAGCTGAAGATCATTTTGGCAATAAAATAATACAGGTCTGTTGACGTATGTGTGCAGTGTAGTTATTTTTCCACCATTTTATTACTTCCTAAGTTTCTGCCATCAGAACTGTATTTGAATGGGGCTTTCCAATGTCCTTATCTCCAATTGACACATTTCAAAGTGCTCTACAGCTCACAACACTCCTAAGGAAGTACCCACACAGATTTAATTCATGACCTCCAAACGTCAAAATATATGATATCAGCTCTTATTTTATGATTTTTTTATAAGTGAGCTCACTAAGAATATATACAGTACTCTGAAAAAAAAGCATTAAAATCAAGGAGGTTTTCATGAGATTAGGCAAGAAGCTAATTATGAAAACTGGGAAAACAATTTGCACCATTAAGGAATAAACACTTAACACTTCTTATCAACATGTGTAAGCATTTAGCTAACAGTTCATATTTTAAGGCACATAAATCAAAATGAATTCTCAAGGATAAATTAACTCTCCAATTTTAAGCATCCACACATCAAACAAAAACCAATTATACTAATCCTGAAAACCTCATTGAAGAATTCAACACAATAACATTTTATTTTCAAAGTCTTTTTCTCTCGTAACTAATGTAGCTACCATCTATAAAGCTTGGTTACCTTTCCATTCTCTTTATTAAAGGCTCTTATGGACTATTTGCATAAAATTAACAAGTTTATTAGAATTTAGAAGTTGTGTACAAATAGTTTAAATTGCCAAATAAGATATCAATTCTGGATTTATTTCCATGAATAATGCATATCATTTTCACAACATTGTAAAATCAAAAAATCGTTCACCAAACTATCCTAAATTGGGGAACATCTGCATTATTCTCTAGATACTAAGGTACATGAGACAAGTCAAACACATGGTTTTGAGCTTTTGCACTTGAAAATATAATAAGAATCCATTGGGGAATGAATGGACAGAGCTCCGTTGCACAAGGTAGCAACCAGCAAGGCCTGAGCAACTGCATTTTGTAACAGAGTTTTCCGTAAATGGAATTCCTAAGGAGGCATACACCTCTTCCTGCTTATTCCTTTCAAACCTGTACTACTTCCTGTCTGGAAGCCCTGTCAGGGGTTTCTCTGATATTATAAGAAAATTGGCCTTTGTATTTACTAAGTTCATGTGGCAGACACTTGATACTATATGAACTGTATCATTTAATCCCCCAACAACTTTATGAGGAAGGGATTATATTAATCTCCATTTTACCAATGCAAAACTTTGATATATCAAAGTTTTAAACTCTGTTCAAAGCCACATAGCAAGCAAGTGGCAGATTTTTTTTAAACAGGATTGAACCCAAGGGTGCTTAACCACTGAGCCACATGCCCAGCTCTTCTAATTTTTTATTTTGAGAGAGAGTCTCCCTAAGTTGCTTAGGGCCTCCCTAAATTGCTGAGGCTGACCTTGAACTTTCGACTCTCCTGCCTCAGTCACAGAGTGGCTGGAAATACAGACATGCACCACCACACCCAGCCACAGATGACTTATGAACCAAGTTCCCTCATCTTAGAGATTGAATTTGTTTCCATTCTAACAGCCTTCACACATGGTAGGCTTGACTTCCCCAAAGTGCAAGATCTTCACTCAAGAACCATCATCTACTTTCCAGAAAGTGATCATGATAGGATCCTCCACAACAACTGACCACAGAGTGTTCTGATTCTTAGGATGTACATGCAAAGAAAGTAAATCATGAGGAGTTAAGACAGCCAAGCCAATGCTATTGTCTTCTACTTAATATATCTGCAAATTACACACAAAAATCAAACTAATATTGGATTCTTTGAGCAAATTTTTTTTTTTACTTACATCAAAGGGATGAAATATACAGTCCAACTCTCCTGGACATGACTGTACAGGGAACAGAAATCTTCCCCTATATTCAACTCAGGAAAATATGGACCTCCTGCATTAACTGCATCCCCCTGTCTCAGGAATGATGCCATATATTGGTGGTGCCAAACACATTATTCATTGTCACCAAGGGAAGAACAGGTTCAAGCAGTGATATTGTCAGGGCCCACTAACAAAAAGAAAATGAAGACTAGCAGGGATTTGTCATAGAAATAAGAGTTCAAAGATTTTTAAGGGAAAGTAGGAATGTATAACTGTCATAAAAAATGAAGGATTCAAAGAAAAATTATACCAAAATATGTACTAATCATCTTTGAGTAGTAAAGGAGATGAGGCGGAGAGAAGATGTGAAGTTTTAAATACCTTTGCCAAATATTTAGAGCCAAGGGGAAGGGGAGGAGAAATTCAAAGAGTCTGATGGTTTGTGCCAAGATGTCTTGAAAGTTGGTCGTACTGTTAATCAGAAAGAGGATCTGATCTGAGAGTGGGGATAGGAAGAAGCATGGGACAATTTTAAGCATTTTATAACTGAGATCTCAATAATACACCAACCAACTGTGCAGGAGGCCATAAATTCAGTATTAAAGCTTGGAAGTCAGATCCAAATGAAGTTGGAGGCCAAATTACCTAACAATTCCTCTTTCAGGAAGATACTCAAAAGAACTGAGGGACTGGAAATGTAGTTCAGTGCTAGACTGTGTAGTTAGCATGTACAAGGCCCTGAGTTCAATCTCAGGACTAAAAAAATTAAGATTATAAAAGGATTGAGAGCAAGGACTCAAAATTCCATGCCTATGGCAACATTACTCAAAGCGACCCAAAATGAGAAATAACCCAAATGTCCATCAACAGATAAATAAACAAAATGTAGTATGTAAATACAATAGAAAGAAAAACAGTAGAATGAATCAGACATAACTTTCCTATGTTCATTTATGAAGTGAATCGCCACATCATGTACAACTACAAAAATGGATTCCTAATTAGAATAATTTATACTCCATGCATGTATAATGTCAAAATATACTCTATACATAAAAAGGACTAACTAAATAAATAAATACAATAGAATAGTGTTCAGTCTTAAAAAGAAATGAAATTCTGACATATGGTTTAAAATAAATGAACCTTGAAAACAATGCAAAGTGAGAAAAGCCAGACCTAAAGGACAAATATTCTCTGTTTCCTCTTGTCTGAAGCATCTAGAAGAGACAAATTCATAGAGACAGAATGCAGAACAGCTGTTCCCAGGAGTTGTGGAAAAGTGGGGGAGGGAGGGTTACTGTTTGATGGGTACAGAGTTCGAATTTGAGAAAATGAAAAAGTTCTGGTTTCACAACACAAATCAATTAATGCCACTGAACTTTACTTTGAAAAATGATTGAAGTAATCAACTTTGTTATGTTTATCTTGCCACATTTTTTTTTTTAAAGTGAAGTTGGAGTTGTATGAAGTATCTCCATGAGGAGGGCAGGAAAAGGAATCAAAGTTACATGCTGTGAGTCTGCCTGTTCCGATCCCCTTCCTTGCACCAATCTGGCTTTCTGTCTCATCTGAACGACACAAGGAATGAGTGAGGTTACTCTAATTCCCAGTTACAGAAGTCAGAGACTGAGACCCCAGGAAATCGACAGGTTGAGCAGGGCATTGGCTTTTCCATGGTGGACCATGATTAAAATCCAGGTCTGTCTCATCACTCGTCCTTTTCCCAGGAATACTACCTTGGTTGATGAAATGGAAAGAACTCAATGAATACTGATTCAGAACACATAAATATTAAGTTATACTTCATAACAAAAATAGAGTACCCAACGGAATGACTATATCATCAAAAGGGATTTCAGAAGCAACAAGGTATTTATTCCCAGAACCACTGGTGGTAACACTTCCATGATTATATCTCCTAAAATATGAGAGCTCAATCCCATGACAAGTATTTATCAGTGGATTTGGAAGATGGGTAATAAAAATCTTTATGGAAAATGTCTTAGCACACTCCAGCATAGAATAAGAAGAAAGAGCAGAAAGCAAAGTACTGATGAAATAAACAAGAAATTTACATCCTGTGGAAGAAGAACTGCAGTATTATGTTTGGAAATAAATTTTGACTCAGATATTAAAGCAAATATTCTCCGATTTACAGCCAATGCAATGTGCCAAACAAAATGAAATAAAATTTGGCTGTCTTGATGAACACATTCCTAAAAATCCAGCAAGGACATTCAATGTGCCATGATTTGAATGATTTCACAACCACATCTGTACGTAATGGCATCCAAATAAAACCAGCATGCCTTAATAATGCCTCCCAAATTATATTTTTACACCAGTCAAATCTAGTTAATCTTATCAGTGAAAACATTACCTCCAATTGGCATTTTGTTTTTATTTTTTAAGTGAAACAAAAAAATACTATTGTCATCTCAGAATATTTTTAAAATAAGATTTAAAAAAAAAAGAAAGAAAGAAAGAAAGAAAGGAATTCTAGGAAAGAAAATAATACTAAAAAGTTTCTTTTTCTAAATGAAAATGAAGTAATAAGGAAATCTTTGTCCTCACAAGACCCTAGTCTGTTAAAATTTTGGCTGGGGTGGGAATGACATGACACCCCCCCCCGCCCCTTTTTGCCCAACCTCTTGATTTCATCTGCAAAACCACAATTGTTTTAAGCACCTGGCACAGGATCAAACCAACAGCTGCAACAGGGGAAAACATAATGAAATCAGTGACCACCATCTCATTGTCATACTCAAGACAATGAATGGCTTTCAAGAATGCCTCTCAGAGCTCCACAAATAAGTGCTGATCTACATCTCAGAAAAAGACCTTCTGAAAGTGCTCCTTCTGGGACGACAGATAAGCATCAAACAAAGAGCAGAGAGGTGACAATTGGTGAGATTAGTTCAATGGCAGGTGGCATTCAGCTCCCCTTTGGATTGCTCTCCTTTTCTCTGTTCAATGGTTTCCAGAAAGTTCTCCAAGCTTTTTTTTTTTTTTCCTCCTACTTGGGCACCTTTCAAATCCAAACTCTGGTATGTTCAAAAGTAGTAGAAATAACTTCAAAGTATTCTTGTCTTCAGCTGAAGAAGCAAGGAAGAAGAAAATGATCTGGTGATCACAGCTTGAGGGTAAAACTCAGAGACCCTGCACAGGGCCGTGTTTCCTGCCCTGGATCTCTGGAATTATGAATAAGCACATTTCCCCACCCTCTCATTTCTGGGTCCTTTTGGTACTTTGGAACAAAATGGAAAAGCTGTTGACTAAGACTTGGTGTTGAAGGTCCCTCAACTGCCACATCTCAAGGTTCCCTTATGGAACTTTGACCCTCTAAGCACTAAAATAAGTGCTTTCACCCATCTTCAAGGTCTCCCCCAAGTTTACTTAGTAGGTGAAGTTCCTCCCAGGCATCCTGACCCCAGTAACAATGAGGACCTTCTGAATCAATAGGCAGAGGCTACTGTGGCACATCTATAGCATGAGTTCAGTCGTCCCTCCCCTTTTAAGTTTGTTCAATTCTCTTTTAAAATAAGGAAACAAAACGAGAGCTAATCTGTCAGATTGAGAAATAACCACTAACATTTTTTCAATTTAGGTAACACTTTCTCTTATCTAGTAGAAACAAGTGAATGTTGGTTTTCATTCATTTTTAGGGGCATTGAACCATTAGAAATGTTTGTTTGATAAAAATAAACCAAATCTGTGTATAGGGAGAAATGTTTTCCACGAATGTGTATTTATTTGCATGGAAAATTTAACCCAAGAGTATAGACAATCTCTTGTATTTTACAGTCCTCGTGGTTGGGGGATAGATTCTGTGACATAAGCTGCAGAAAGTGGCCCTGGAGCCTGGCAGAAGGCAGAGTACATGTGGTTGCTCAGGCAGTCAGTGCAAAAGTGGTACTAAAACTCGTATTTCCTGGGCATCCAGACCACTCCAGACTGTGTGGTCATACTGCCCTGCTGGGAGAATTATTCCAGACAAGCCTCATCACAGCATTGCAAAAGAAGTGTTCTCATTTCTCAAGGATATTTAGCTTCTCAGTCAACATTCCACTTCACATTTTAGCTGAGGAGAACAAAAGAGCCAGAAAAATCTAGAATCTCTTTGCTTCCCTTTCCAGAACTAGTCTCAGGAAAGAAAGAGGCCCAGCTGTGTGGCCTGAACATGCTATTTAATGTTTGCAGGCCTCACCTAGGTCTGCCTCTGTGAAAGGAAAGATGGGAATCTGCTAATCATTATGGTCCACTCTAGTTCTAAACCTTCTTCTTCTCACTCTGCTGAGGTCCACATTTTATATGTCTTCTTGATATTCCAGATTGGTGAGATTTTTGCCACTTCCAGTAAGTGGCTGCTGTACCAAACTATAGGGATATAGGCATATTTGGGGAATGCTTTAGTGTTAGAAGTATCAGACTTGGGTTTGAGGCTCAGGCTCCTTGTGCTCCTGGGCAAGCTAGGCAACCCCTCTGGGCCTTCTTATGCCCTAATATGATTCTTTTTTGGGGGGGTGGGGGGAGTATGGGGGATTGAACTCAGGGGCATTCAACACCTGAGCCACATCCCCAGCCCTATTTTGTATTTTATTTAGAGACAGGGTGTCCCTGAGTAGCATAGTGCCCCGCCATTGCTGAGGATGGCTTTGAACTCACAATCCTCCTGTTTCAGTCTCCCGAGCCACTGGAATTACAGGCATGCCCCACCGTGTCCAGCCACTGCTGCCTCTAGTATGGCTGCCATATAGACGGAGGAGATAATAGATACAAACACTGTGTCAACCATTAAACTTTGTAACAGTAGCAGGTATCACTCCATAATATGGAGCCTCAAAAGAGAATGAGAGCCTACATGAATTGATCTAGAAAGATCTCTAATCTAAGCTATTCAGTGGGAAAAGTCAGGCACAAAATAACGTGTATGCCATAATGTTATTTATAAAATGTTACCAAAATATGTGTGCATACAAAAGTAATTTTCAGAAAACGTAATAGTGTTTGCCTATTGAGAAAGGAACAGTGGATTTGGTATGAAACAAGAAGACCTTAACTTTTCATGACATACCATGTTGGATTGCTTTAACTTTTAACTTTGTCTACTAATCTGCTGATGTTTATTAATAATTAAAAAGAAAAAATAGGACTGGGGATGTGGCTCAAGCAGTAACGCACTCGCCTGGCGGCGCTGGGTTCCATCCTCTGCACCGTATACAAATAAAGATGTGTCCACCGAAAACTAAACAATAAATATTAAAAAATTCTCTCTCTCTCTCTCTCTCTCTCTCTCTCTCTCTTAAAAAAAAAGAAAGAAAAAAATATATTGGAAGTTTTTGAAATCAACACCAGCCTAATGTCAATCTTCATTTTCTTTTCTGGCTCAGCTCCCATCCCCTCCAATCCCCTCCAGTGGTCATTTCTCTTTTCTCTTATTTCTGATAAACCTTGTTCATCAAGAGGAAACTATCACACTTCTCTTACATAGAATTTTTTTAAAAGGCTAAGCACAAGCTGTGTTTTCCAGCTCATCCGGCAAAGAACAAGCAGAGGTTTCTCAAGGATATTTAGCTGTTCTGGTCTGTGGGGTCACAAGACCATCTGAGTGTGAGTCTCCACCTTTCCAAGCTGGGCCATACAACCCTTATTTCCAGCAGACCCAAATCTTTATCCCTGAGAGGCCTTGGTGTCCTCTACATAGAGAGGATGGAGTCATCCTAAACTTTAATCCTACACCTAGTGGTATAACAGGTAGCATGTGGGGCTTTGCCCCATTATCCACTTGGCAATCAAGACTAATCCCAGACAGCTCTGTGTTCCCCTTCCATTGCCTGCTAACCTAGAAGGACAATGGTCAGAGAGCAGTCCTCATTCCAAGGTCCCTTCCAGAAGCACTCCTCCTTTTATGGGAGACCACAGAACACAATAGTAAGAGCCAGGCTCTGCAATTTGACTAGTTTCAACCTTGGATTATTTTTCATATAAACCTCAGTAATTACAGAGTTGACCTCCTAAAATTTTGTGAAGTATTAAATGATATTAGATGCATGTAAAATGGGTAACATCAAGCCCAGGGCAGGGTAAACCCTCATTAAACATTAACCATCATTATTATTAGATGCTAAATCTCCACATGGCACAGCTCAGGGACAACATCTAAAAGACAATAACTTCAAGCCAATCTATAATAACCTATCATTTCCTAGTATACAATCTGGTTTTACCTGTAAGTAATTCTCTTCACATCATATAACTTGCAAGGCTGCATTTATGCAGTCAAGTGTAAATCATATAAAACTCTTGGTCACATGCAAAAAAAAAAAATCCTCCATAGTCAGCAAAAGGCTAACTGTCAGAGCCTTATGAAACTTCTAAGGCTTGAAAAAGCAGGCTGAAATGTAAGAAAAACAGCCATTTATTCAATCCTCTTGACAAACTACGTCCAAACACCTATTTAAACAACCAAGAATTACATTCTAACTTGTCCAGAACTATGTGAAAGTCATAATATGCCTCTACTATAGATGATCTAACATAGACTAATAATTCACTTCGGGGCTGTAAGGTAAATGCAGTTACCTCTTCTCTTAAAAAGTAAAAGGTACATGCTCACCTACAGTCTCGGGGAAGCCCAAATCTATGAAACCCATCCGTGAACACAGAATGTATTGTTCCCTGATTCTTGTTACTGGAATTTTCCTAGGTGCTTACAATTGAGAACAAGGAAGACAGACTATATTTTATTTAACAAAATATATTTCAAGAGGTGTTAAATTTGGCATAATTACTTCTTTGCAATCTACTCTCTTTCTACTGATTAATAATTTGGTGTCATTCCAAATTCCCATTTCAAAGTAGCAATTATGAAGGTTATTATGAAGTTTGATTTTCTTTTTTAATTCACTAAAAAGGCTAGGTTTATGTGGAAGCAGAGCCCACTTTCTGAGAATGATCTCATGAAAAGGAAAGATTATATTCTTGGTGTCACTATCAAAAACACAGCAAGAAAAATAGGGTAGTAAGACTCACCTAGTCCCATAAAGTATATTTCACTAATCTGTAGAAATAACAAATTTCAATTTAAATTGTTGCTCTCATTCTGTACTTTGCAGTTAAATACTATCTTCATTCTTTAAATATATTTTAAGTAAGGAAATGCTAGTTAGAAACTTTATCCAAAAAATGATTCAGCAATAAAAGAAAAATGAATTCATCCAAGAAATTTTCTCAGTCTCTGCTATATATAAGAAGAGATGTATTTGTGTACTTGATATTACAGAGACTCAAAAAAACTACACTTGCTCACTTTTTTTTATATAAGGTATTGAATTCAGGGGCACTTAAACATTGAGCCACATCCCCAGCCTTTTTTATTTTTTATTTTTGTATTTTATTTAGATACAGGGTCTCACTGAGTTCCTTACAGCCTCAATAAATAGCAGATACTAGCTTTGAATTTGCAATCCTCATGCCTCAGCCTCCTCAGCTGCTGGTATTATAGGCATTGCCATTGTGCCCAGCCTGAAGCTTAACATTTTAAGGTAAAAAAAAAAAGCATAAGTGATAAAGATTCCAAGTCTTTATTAAAAAAAAAACTCTAATCTCTTGTTTTTATAGCACAATGGTAACTAATTTTCAAATTCTGGTTTTGAGAAGTAATGGGTATTTTTCTATGTCTTACTTATTTCATGTAGTTCAATGTCCTTAAGATTCATCCCTTTGTCACAAATAGCAGCAACTCTTTGTTAAGAATAAATCCTATCAACCAGGCACAGTGGCACATGCCTGTGATCCCCATGGCCTTGGAGGCTGAGGCAAGAGGATGGTGAGTTCAAAGTCAGCCTCAGCAATTTAGAGAGGCCCTAAGCAACTTAGTGAGAATCTGTCTCTAAATAAAAAAGGGGCTGGGGTTGTGGCTCAGTGGTTGAGTGACCCTAGGTTCAATCCCTGGTTACCCACCCCCCAAAAAAGAAGAAATAATATTATAATACACACACACACACACACACACACACACACACAGTTAAGGAGAGAGAGAGAGAGAGAGAGAGAAGGATACAGATGTTGGTCAAAGGATAAAATGTTGTATGTAGGACAAAAAAAGTTTACAAACCCAGAGTACAGCATGGGTGACTGTAGTTAATAATACAGTACTATACACTGGAAGTTTTCTGTGAGTAGATCTCAGGTGTGCTCACCACACACAAATTATGGTAGTATATGAGATGTGAAGCAATGGATATGCTAGCTCAAATGCAGTTATTATTTCACTATGCTTGTGTTTATCAAAACATCATATTATACACCTTAAACATATACAACTTTTTTAAAAAAAATAAATTTAGAAAGACATAAGAAGTAAAGATGTTGTAGAAATCAAATAATGAAATGTTAAGTTACTTGCTCCACTTAGCTTCAGAATAGAAAGAGGGCAGAGACCACTCGAGGTCATAATGATGATGATTCTTTTCAAAGCATGACCTCTAATCACTGCATCATCCAGCAATGTCAGAACCACTGTGGCATTTATAATTGAGGAAACAGAAGTTCAGAGACACTGGTTTTTGAAGACCAAAAGAGGAGTAGCCAGAAGGAAGATAATTGGCTCATAATGACCTCACAGGGCTTACCCCAGGAACCAACTCTGTGCATGTGACTCTGCCCCCTGACAACATGCAGAGGGGTGTCCCTGACCAAAACTAGGCCAATCAGAGTGCTTTCACAATATTTGTTAGCTTGAAAAACGGCACAGGATGTGAAGCTTGGCAGCTGTTGCCAGTCCTGCTTCCCACCTTAGGGTTCATGTAGATTTACCGATGGAGAACACGAAGCTGTCACAGAGAGGAGAAGAGGCAGGGCTGGGTCCTGACCTGCTCTGAGACCCTGGGTATTTTCACTTAGCTCAATGAAGTGAAAAACAATGAATTTTTTTTATTTTATTTTATTGCTCCATCACCTTTTTGGGTAAAGTTTTTAACTAGCCTTTCTTCACTGAGACCTGCCTGCACTCCTGTCCTGCTTGCAGTTGACCAAGACCCTCAAGTGACCTTCCAGCAACATCTTTTCCTTTTCATCTCCCCTCCATCAGCAAGCTAGTCTGAGTTGCTCACTCAAAGCTATAAGTCCTACAAATTCATGAAGTGATTTTTCTAAGACTACACAGATAAGTTATAATAGTGACAACTATATTTCCTTGAAATATAGTAATCTATGACATATGTTATAGTCATTTTATTAAGCACATTTTATAAATTGTGACAAAATATGATCCAAAACTGCAAAAATACATTGAGGGTAAAGAATAATTATGCTATTTGGCATCTCATAAGTCATGGAAGTTGAAAATAATAGGCAAGAAAGGAAAAAGAAAAGGTTAATGAACAGGAAGCTGTTTTACTGAACTGTCTTCATCCACTGCCACAATGGCAGGTGTAGAGCTTCTAGCCATATAGAGAGGCCCCTTGTAGAGGACTTTTTTAGGAGAATACTCCTGTGACCTGATTCATACATCTTTTATAAAAGTTCACCACACTTAATTGGAAACAGAAACAAAGACGATTTTGAAGAAAACAAGTTTCCACTAGTCTTGAAGCAATAAATCAATCTGACCTGTTATTTCTTGGTAAATGATTCTGTCTTTAATACCTGCTGCTTTCATTTCAAATGCACCAAGTATTTAAACAGCTTCATACCATGAACAATATATATAATTTCTAATCCAGTTATAGTTTTTAGCTAAAGTGTAGTCCTAAACAAGATGGCACCGGACCAGGTCCAATTGTGGTCTTATTTCTACTTAAAATACTAAGCTAAACTCCTTATAAGATAAATGAAGCAATTAAAATAATATATTCATTCATAGGTAAAATACCAAAAACAGAGAGAAAAGGATTAAGAGGCAGGGTAGTGAGCCAGACGGATTTCCAAGTTAGCTCCCTTCCAGAACTATTATTCACTGATCTACATATATCATTTGTTCAAGCATCAGCTTCAGTGTTCTTTCAGCCATCCTGAGTCAACATCTCAGAATCACATCATATCTTTTCCTCAAAGGCCAGTCCAGTGGACACGGTGGCACATCCTTGCAATCGCAGTGGCTCAAGAGGCTGTGGCAGGAGGATTGCAAGTTCAAAGCCAGCCTCAGCAATTCAGTGAGGTCCTAAGCAACTTAGAGACTCTGACTCAAAATAGAATACAAAGAGGGCTGGCGATGTGGCTCAGTAGGTTCAATCTCTGGTACCAAAAAAAAAAAAAAAAAAAAAAGAATCCATTGTTAATTGTTGCCAGTTCTACTTTAACCAGCCTTTGCCTCTCCTTAGCAAGCAGCCTTTTTCCTCCATGTGGTAAGGACGTGGCCACCATCATTTGTTACTTGCACAACCTGGGACCCTCTGTTGGTCCAGCAGGTCCATCCAACATTCTGTACCACTCTCCTTTTTTTTTCTTTTTTTTTAATATATTTTTTTTATTTTTTCATCTTTCATACATTTGATTCATGTGAGTTATGCTTTTCCATTTTTACCCAAAATACAAATTGCAGAATCACATCAGTTATACATTCACAATGTTTACATAATGCCATATTAAGTGACTGTTGTATTCTGCTGTCTTTCCTATCCCCTACTATCCCCCCTCCTCTCCCCTCCCATCTTCCCTCTCTACCTCATCTGTTGTTGTTCCATTCTCTCCCTCCCCCCCTTCCCCTCACAACCTCATATATGTGATTTCGTATAACAATGTGTACCACTCTCCTTGACTATTTCAATGGTTTCTTGACTTCAGCCCATTCCAAAGCAAACTGCATAAGAGCAAAGGGACTAATTTATTATTTTTTTAAAGAGCTCCCTCTCAAAGAGATGCAAATGAAAGGCTTTAAAAAGTCTTCATGGCTTTTAAATTAATTTAGATAGAGAAGTTCTAGCATTATGAGAGTCACCTAAGAAAGATTAATATCTAAAATTAAAATCACTTTGATTTTCAAAACTTCTAAGAGACTGTAACAAAACACTCTGTTTCTGATCTTAGGTAAGAAAAAGGTAGGTCATCACAGGGCCATATGAACACAGAGAAAAGGCTCTTTGTTCATCTGGTCACACCATTGGTCCTGCCCTGGAGAAGCCATCAGCCACCAAGGCCAAGCTCAGAACTCCCTGGGATTTCAGATAGTTCAGCCCCAGAAGACCAGAGCACCAGCTTCTTGTCAATGGGGAGTTTTCTGTCCCAAGGGGTTCTCAAAGTTCTAGATTTACAGCTAATAGAATAAGAAGAAAGGGAGGAAGAAAGAGAGAAGGAGAAGAAGAATCACCGTTACTGCAATGATTCCATTATAGTCCTATATAATGTTTTGCTTTCAATTCTTCCAGCTGCTTCCAGATGACCTTTTCACCCTTTGCCCAACTACTTTCAGAATTAAAAAACAAAATCAAAAAATATAATTTGCAAATGGAGAAGTGGGAGCAGAATGAATTGCTACAGTTCACATCATAAGTCAATTTAGGTGCCACTGGTCCCCAGAGCTGGAGAAGGGGAAAACAAGCATTGTCTTTGGACTGAGGGACTGTTTCTAGTCCACGTGTGCAGTTGGCTTCAATCCATGACTGATAACAACCCAGGTCCCTTCCAGACAGCTGTCTTCCCCCTTCAGTGGATGTATGGTTAGGGTCAACAGTCACTGAAATATGTCACCTTGCTGGTCAGGCCTGCAGCTCTAGAAATCTAGATTCCTACTGGCATTGTTCACACAACAACGCCTTCTGCCTCCTCTTCTGTGATTTCCCAACAGCTTGGAAGGAATATTCTATTGGCCTCAGCTACCTGTGTCCACCTGATACAATTTCACCTGGGCTACTTGAGAATGAAATGAAAGCTGTATTTTAGTCTAAATTGAGAGTAAAGACATGTTGAAAACAAAGTGCAAAGACTTTGCACTTTGGTAGATTCACAATACTCTTTCTCTTCTAGAGAAAGAACAAAGAAAATGCTAATGTAAAATCAGCTAATCAACTGCAACGTTGATCTTTTACATGATGTTTCAATTACAAAAATAAAAGATGTTAATTGTAGACAATAAGAATATAGATAAGAAAAAAGAACCAGATTTATTCCTAATCCTATCATTCAGCAATTAGGCACTATTTTTTAAAATTTTTAATTTGTTTTTTATTAGTTATACATGATAGTAGAATGCATTTATGCACTTTAATATATCATACATAGATGGAATATAGTTTCTCATTTTTGTGAGTGTACATGTGGCAGATTCATATTGGTCATGCAGTCACAAATATACATAAAGTAATAATGTCTGTTTCTTTCTACTGTCTTTCCTGTCCCCATATCCCCTTCCCTCCCCTCCCCTCCTTTCATTTCCCTCTATCTAATCTAAGGTAACGCTATTTTCTCCCCACCTTTATTGTGAATTAGCATCCGCATTTTAGAAAAAACATTTGGCCTTTGGTTTTGGGGATTGGCTTATTTCATTTAGCTTAATATTCTCCAACTCCATCCATTCACTGGCAAATGCCATAATTTCATTCTTCTTTAAAGCTGAGTAATATTTCATTGAATATATATATCACACTTTCTTTATCCATTTATCTATTGAAGGATACCTAGGTTGGTTCCATAGTTTAGCTATTGTGAATTGAGCTGCTATAAACATTGACATGGATGCATCACTGTAATATGCTGATTTTAAGTCCTTTGGGTATAAACCAAGAGTGGAATAGCTGAGTCAAATGGTAATTCCATTCCAAGTTTTCTGAGGAATCTCCATATGGATTTCCATAGTGGTTGCATGAATTTGCAGTTCCACCAACAATATATGAGTGTACCTTCTTTCCCCACATCCTCGCCAACAATTATTGCTGTCTATATTCTTGATAATTGACATTCTGACAGGAGTGAGATGAATCTGAGTGTAGTTTTGATTTGCATTTCTCTAACTGCTAGAGATGTTGAACACTTTTTCATATATTTGTTTATCAATTGTATTTCTTTTTCTGTGAAGTGTCTGTTCAGTTCCTTAGCCCATTTATTGATTGGGTTATCTGGTTTTTTGGTGTTAAATTTTTTGACTTCTTTATATATCCTAGAGATTAATGCTTTTGTGGAAGTGCATGCAGTAAACATTTTTTCCCAATCGGTAGGCTCTCTCCTCACTTTATTGATTGTTTCCTTTGCTGAAAAGAAGCTTTTTAATTTGAATCCATCCCATTTATTGATTCTTGATTTTACTTTTTGTGCTTTAGGAGTCTTGTTAAGGAAGACAGATCCTAGGCCAACATGGTGAAGATTTGGGCCTACTTTTTCTTCTTTAGGTGCAGGGTCTCTGTTCTAGTGCTTAAGTTTTTGATATACTTTGAGTTGATTTTTGTGCAGGGTGAGAAATAGGGGTTTAATTTCATTTTGCTACATATGGATTTCCAGTTTTGATGATTGCCAGCACCATTTGTTAAATAGACTATCTTTTCTCCAGTTAATGCTTTTGGCACCTTTGTCCATTATGACATAACAGTATTTATGTGGGTTTGTCTCTGGGTCCTCTATTCTGTACCATTAATAGATTGATACTTTGTACACACATTTTCAAAGTTTATAAATGCTTCTTGCTCTATGTGTGTGCATGCATGTGTGCATATATACATTTATGTATATACCTATTTATGTGTGCATTCATACACATACATAGACATACAGAGAAAAGGAAGTGTTTACAAGAAACCTTTGATTCAAACTCTTTTTTCTACCTTATAGTCAGAAAAATTAGGCCCCTAAAAAGCATTTTATAAGCAATAACTATCACATTAGGCCCTTGACAATACTTTCATTTCTAGGGAAACATATTTAAAATCAAAGAGTGTGAGTAGGATGCCCTTACTTATTTCAGGGAGGAGACATGGGAACAAAATTAGGAGAAAGGAGAATACCCTGTCCCTAAAGTTGCACTAGCACATCCCATGTGCTTCCGACTTCTTTCCTGGACTTACAAAAAGTGAGGAAGGACACAGAACAGGTAGCACAATGAAAGAAAGTGTTTCCAGGACCTAGACTCACATTTGCTATTGTCTCCTGTTGAGACCAATTGCATGGACATTACTGACCTTAAGAAAAAGTATCACACTGAGCGTGGAAGAGAAAGGAACTGAAATCTTTCAAACATCTTTTAATGTAATGCAATTGATAAAAGCTGGCCAAACAATTTTCTACCTTCTCTGAGACCAGTTTTACTGGCATCATATTAAAAATTAAAGAGTGTATCTAAGTTTGTCAACTACTAATTGCTCAGGTTATAGAAAAGTTTACTATCAACTCTTAGATGAAAAAGGCTCTAGCCAATTTTAAAACAAATATCTCACAGAATTAAAATCAGGGGAGAAACCAAGAAAACTGCAAACATAATAATAACCGGGTCTAAATCAGGCCTACCTAAATAAATCTTTACTTGGAACCAATTATTTACCTAAAATCATCAGAAAAAACATCAAATACAGTATGTTTACCTACATAATTTCTGCATTATATATTACTGCAGAAGAGAATGTCCAGGTTGTGTTGATATAATTACCATGTTAAGCTTCAAAAATAAGTGGAAATATTCTATTACCCACATCCTACAAAGTATAACCAATCTCTAGA
Source organism: Callospermophilus lateralis (assembly GCF_048772815.1). Taxonomy (NCBI): domain Eukaryota; kingdom Metazoa; phylum Chordata; class Mammalia; order Rodentia; family Sciuridae; genus Callospermophilus; species Callospermophilus lateralis. The sequence goes on from NC_135310.1 coordinate 15,384,190, forward strand.
TACATAATAAACTTGTTGCTAAAGATATTCATTGGGAATATTTAAAAATACATTACAAATAGTTAAAAACCTCCTCTAAGTTGCTATCTGCTACTGCACAGTACTGACCATGCAGAATTAAGTATGCAATTAATAACTAATAACAAATCTCAGGTTACTTGCGATGAAGTAGCCTCTCTTCATGGTTTTCTGGACAGATCAGACACCTTCTGCTCCACAAAGGCTTCTAGCCTATTCTAGAGTATTGTGTTTATACCCTACTCTCAATTCATACATCCTTCTTGAAATACTCCTTTGCTCCTTTCTATAGCTTCAGTACAGCCTATAGTGCTAAATTTAACCTGGGTGTTCAATTAATGTTCCAGCTGAATCCTTCATTGGATTGGAGGGTCTACGGATGATATGGTTTGCATTTCTCACCTTTCCAAACTAAAACGGTCATTCAATAAATATCTATTCCAATGAAATAAAAAAAATTTAAGTTCCTGTTAAGTTAGCCCTCTCTGAAGAAGAGGATGCAGGGAACTTGAGCTGGGAAGTCTCCAAGAGCATTCAGAGTGCACATGTGCTAAGGGGAGAGAAGTAGGAAGAAAGGGGAACTGAAGTAGGAGAGTGAGGGCAAGGCTTGCCTGCAGGTGCTGGTGGACAGGGAGGAATGACCAATGTGCTAGAAATCAAAAAATAAAGAGAAAAATCCTCTCCATGGTGATTACATTACACCATCATGAACTGCTTAACAGTAGTGTCAACATACACTAGTGATGGTTTTCAAATGAAATTCTTTATCAGTAATTCTGAAGTGAATTGTGAATTTTTATTATCTTAAAAACCATAATTTCTTTGTGCATAACATTTACAAAAATAAACCTAATTGATACGGCCATCCTTCTAGATCTTTGTGCTTAGATTTTAATCACAAAATAATTCATATTTGTAAATGTAGTCTAACCAGCCACCTACAAATTCTTAAATCTGGTGATTTCTGAATAACGTATTTTACAATTTCAGCACTATAGATATAAGTTATGCCTTACCCTCTTACCTAAAAAAGCTCCCTTTTCTGAAAAAATAACACATACAAGAAAATTCTATTTCATAAATCTACCATCCACTTTATAAAACTTTTACTTGCTACTATGGTAATTCTGCATTTATTCATAATATTCATTTGGATAAAATTTAAAATCCACTTACTCTTTCTTAAAGAAAACAAAGAATATATGCCTATTACAGAGAGACAGTGAATTTAATAATTAAGTTTTTTTTCTTCCTCTCTTTCTTAGCAATGAAAAAAATAAAATCTCTTTATTTCAGCTAAAGAATACAAAAATGTGTGGGAAACAATAAGAGTACTTTCCCCACTGTATTTTCTTCTTCTCAAGTAAGTATCTTCCATATTAAAATATATCAAGAAATAAATCTGCTTTCTAACTCATATACAAATGCAGAATTAATATAGTAGCAAGAAAAAGTTTTTTAAAGTGATGGCAGATTTATGAAATAGATTTTTCTTTCATGTGGTATTTTGCAGCAAATGGAGCTTTTTTCAGGAAAGGAGGTGAGGTATAACCTGGATCTATAGTGCTGACATTGCCCAATATGAATTCAGAAAATATCAGTCCATGTTTAAATGCATAGTTTTCTCTGAATGAGTATCAGAGAAACAGACCTTTCTCTTTAAAAGGATATAACGGTATCAACAGAAGTTTTCCATGGAAGAGGAACCAATCTGGAAGGATTAGACCACAGACCACTACTGTAAGGTTTTGCAAGAACAGTGTCAGCAATAATTCTGAGGGCTAGTTGATGCCCTTTGCAAATGTGCCCATTAAAGCCTATCTATATTTTTTGTGGGAAATTATTGTCACTCATAAATGGGGCTTTCTAATGGAATTGCTGATGAGCTTAACCACTGTATATGAGCACAAACTACCACTTTAATGGAAATAATCAATGCCATGACCAGAATAGAACCACTTAGTAGGGAAATTGGGAATTTAATTTCAATCAGGTGAACAAAAAGTAAAGAAGAATGCTTGAAGTGGTAGCATAAAAAACACCAGCGATTAAAAACATTTGGAACCTTTGCTTACCCTTCAAAGGCATTTGTTGCCATGGTTTTTAAAGACCTCTGAAAGCTTCAGCTGTGTCCACAAAAGCTGCCAAAAAAATAGGGGTTCTATACTGATTTTATTTGTCAGAGGCATTTTGTCTTAATTACCTCCAAGATAAAGATTGCCTGGCCAAAGGGACAGAAAAGAAGAACCGCTGTCATTTCACATGTAGGAAAACTGTGATTTTACCTTTCTGAGACTTTCTTCAAATGCACACATGCAGGTGCGTACACACATGTCTAATTTTTTACTATTGCAATAAGAGTGACAAGCACTTAAAAGCGATAATGGGGATTCTTGCATGGAATGAGGATTTCAGATCTGGATTCTCATGGTGTTTTTTTTTTTTTTTTTTTTTTTTTTTCTTCCTCTGAGGAGAACCAGGAGCCAAACTTGTAGCAAAGGAAGCCTGTCCTTCTTTCTCATGGCAAGGAATAAGAAAGGAAGAAAGGGGCTGAGATCCTCAGATTACTTAAAGTCCCCAGTGACTTTAAGACCTCCCACTAGGTTCTGCCTCTTTATCAATTTATCAATACCTGCAGGTAATGCTTTCTCCAAAAAAGATTCATTATAACAACTTTCACACAAAAATTCCATGACAGTGCATCTGTGTAGACACTAAAGACCTCCTGCTCTTCAGCCTCAATACTTTTATTTCTCTGTTGCATAATATGCATGTTACCATAAGAAGAAAAATTGAAAATTAAAAGTAGAAACAGTAGAAAGACTAGGCAAGCTCTTGGTCGGAAAAGTGGGCTATGAACTCCCACAATACAAACAATTTGAAAAAAAAAAAAAGTAGTTCTTACTTGAGCATCATAAAAATGCTTATATTTGTTCCTGTGCTTCAGTATGTAGCTTACTATCTTGGTACCAGCATGTTCTCTTTTCAATTATAATCTCCTGGAGAGCATTGTTTGTCCCTGTTCAGCTGATTTGTGATTTTCTTGTTTAGAAGGGTCTTGTGCCTACTTTTATGAATAAACATGTTTCATACAAGGTTTTGGTAAAGTCCAGGAAACTCTTTTAACATATTAGAGTCTCTGCTATGGTTTGAATAAGTGTCTCCCAAAGGGTCATGTGGTCAAAGCTCAGTCCCCAGCCGTGGGGCTACAGGAAGTAGAGGCACCTTTAAGAGGCAGAACCTAGTGGGAGGTCTTAAAGTCACTGGGGACTTTAAGAATCTGAGGATCTCAGCCCCTTTCTTCCTTTCCTGTTCTTACCATGAGATGGACAGGCTTCTTCTGCCACAAGCTCCTGCCCCACTGTGTCTGCCTCATCACAGGCCCAAAAGCCAAGTGACCATAGACTGAAACCTCCAAAACTGTGAGCCAAAATAAACCTTCACTCTATTTCAGGTGATTATATCAGGGACCTTTAGGTATTAGGTAATGGGAAATTTACAGTTATTTCTCCATTATTAATAATGTACAACCTTCAAGGAATATTTAGACCATTCTTCTCATCATGCTCCTTTAAAATTAATTGAAGAAATTGATTCAAATCACCCCTGAACTGTCTGCACAGTGCTGATTCTGTTTCTGTGGCTGCTGGATAATTCCATCTGCAGTCCCAGCTACATTCTCAAACTCAGCATGTCTAGAATTCAACTTACCCTGTGCCCCTACTAATTGGCCTTCCTCTTGAATTCACAAGTTCATTCATTTCCAAGGTCACTCCCCCTCTGTTGGAACATCTTTAACTCCTTTCTTTCCTGGATAATTCATATTTAATCATCTTTATACAATGTATGATTTTTTAACCTTCCATTTTATTCCCTTTTTCCCATTTTACAATCACTGAAATGTCCAAATTTATGATGTACCTAAACTGACAGAACATCACCCAAACTAGTCTTTATGCTTTCATTTGCTCCCTTCCCTGAACTTTCCTACATGCTTGAGGAAGGCTAAACTTCATTAAAGAGTACTTCATCCTATGATGGTTTTATGTTGCTTAAAGTCCACAAACCAAGCTTCACCTTCCTTTCATTCTTTGATTTATTCATTTAGTGACTCCTATAATACAAAGCTTGATTTGGTCCTTACCTCTGAAAAGCTAATATCAATATGGGAGAAACACAAATATATGGATTTGATGGAACAAAGTTTTACGGAAGTCAAGAGAGAAAGAAAGAGAGAGAGATCTTTTTGCATGAGCATCAGAGGTTCTGATGACAATTACTTTTGACCAGGAGAGGAAGAATTCTTATAGGGAAATATGAAAAGACATGGAATGATTGCATTTGTAGAATAGTAAATAATCCAGTCTGTCTAGTGTTGGCTTCATGCAAGTACAAGCAGTTACTTAAAAACAACTGGAAAGACAAGCTAGATAAGACAGTATAAATGTTGAAATAGCCATCTAAGCCATGGGTTATTCCATGGTCACAGAAGTCTTCAAAGGATTCTAGACAGAGGATTTATATGATTAGTCATTTGCTTTAAGAATATTAACAGACTGGTGATGTGCAAAACGGTTTGCAAGAAGAAAAAGCAAATGAAGACAAACAGAAATATTGAATTAATGTTTGGTCCTGGTTAAAGGTTAAAGGACCAACTCTGAATAAAGGGAATTGCATTTGAAAGATAGACTCAACAGAACTATGCAATCATTCTGATTGGTAACATCAGAGACACAGATTGCAGAGAGAAACCATGGAGGTAACTAACTCCAAGTTTGAAAATCTGGATGCTGGAGACAGTGGTGAGGTTTGGGACCAATACATCAAGCAGTCAGGAGGAGTGGTTGGTAGCAGAGGGAAACACACCATAATCACTGAGAAGCCAAGATGGAACAAGAGCCAGACTTGAGAGGTATTTGCTTTGCTGTGATACTTTGGGCCTTATATATTGTGTCAGTTTCCTAGGCTTGCCAAAACAAATGAGTGCCTTGAGTAACATAAAGTTGTGTCCCACAGTGCTGCTGGCTAGAAATCTGAAATAAAGGTGTTGGCAGGACCATGCTCCCTCTGAAATCTGCCAGGGAGGATTCTCCCTTACTGCTTCCTAGCTTCTAGTTGCCCACCATCTGTGATGTTTAGACATGCACCACTCCCACCTGCCTTTCCATTGTGCATGGCATTCTTTCCTCTCTGTCTGTGTCCACTTTTCACTCTTTTCATTAGGACATCAGTCATGTTGGATTAAGGGACCACTTTACCCCAAGATCTGAATTAGTTATATCTGAAACAGCTTTATTTTTAAATAAGGTCATATTCTGAGATACTAGAGGTTCAGACTTTAGCATATTCTTTTAGGGACACACTTCAATCCATATCAGATATGTAGGAGATTCCCTAGTAAACTGTGTAGAGAAGAGGAGGAGGAAGAGAAAGCAAAGATTGCAGACCTTTAGAATACACTTTCACAGCATCAAAGAGGGGAAACAGGGACAGAGTACAGTAAGCCCTCTGTTGTCTCAAGGCTGAGTTACTCAATTTCTTGGTTTATCCTATTTCACATTTCTGAAATTATCTTCCAAAATTCTTATTGCCTATGAAAAATCCTCCATTTCTTTTCAATCTTATATCATATGTACTACTTGCATTACACTTTTCTTGCCAATCTAATCTGCCTTTTTAAAGATCCTCTAGAAGTTTTTATCCATCATTCTTTTGACCCCAGTATCCATCATTCATTTGACCCATGTTCCATTCAGTGCAAGTGTGTCCAACAGTGCTAAAGGCAAAGATGCTAATATCAACCAGAAATCAGCTCCCATTGAGTTTACATCCAAGTTTGTGTGGGAATATAGGGAGGAGGTACCTGGTGCAGACAGACAAAAATCAAACAACTGAATAAACAGGGCATCTTCATAAAGTTTTAAGGGCATTAAAGAAAAATAATCTGTACCATAAATAAAAAAAAACAACAGAGTGAAGATACAACCATAAAACAAGAGAAATTTTTTTGCAAATTCTACATTTGGTATGGGGTTAATGTCCAGAATACACACAGAACTCAACTCAATAATATAAAAACAAATAAAAAAGCAAACAATAAATTTCCCAGTAACCTGATTTTAAAATAGATAATAGACATTTTTCAAAAGAAGACATACAAATGACCAATAGGTATATATATATATTCTGATCACTAATCATCAGAGAAATGCTAATCAAAACCACAATGAGATATTACTTCATTCCAATTAGAATGGTTATTTTCAAAAAATACAAAGGCTAAGTACTAGTGAGAATATGGAGAAAAGAGAACCCTTCCACACCTTTGGTAGATATATTAAATTAGCAGAGTCATTATGGAAATCAGCATGGAGATTCCTTAAAAAATTAAAAAACAGAACTATCACATGATTTAGCAATCCCACTATTGGGTATATATCCAAAGCAGCCAAGTGATGGAATCAGTGTAAGTGCCCATCAAATTTTGAAAAGCTAAAGAAAATCAAAATCCCTCTCTCTCTCTCTCTCTCTCTCTCTCTCTCACACACACACACACACACACACACACACAATGGAATATTACTATACCATAAAAATAAGGAAATGTTGTCATTTAAAATGAACAGACCTGAAAGACATTATGTCAAGTGAAATAAGCCAGACACAGAAACAAATGCTGCAAGATCTTACATGATATGTGAAATCTAAGCAAGTGGTTCTTACAGAAGTTGAGAGTAAAATGTCGGTTACCAGAGACTAGGGAGAGGGAGTAATGGGGAAATGTTGGTCAATATACTAAGTTATATTTAGATAGAAATAAGAAGTTCTGGTACACTATGCACAGTAGAGTGACCACAGATAATGATAATGCATTATATATTTCCAAAGAGCCAGAAGAAATTATTTTGATGGCTATAAGAAAGGAGGGAAAAAAATAAGAAAAACAAAGTAAAGGGAGAGATAAAGAAAGAACAATAGAATTTGACTGTTAGTGGGAGAAGAAAAGAGAGAGACAAATAAACAAAACAAAACCAAAACTAACCACATCAAAAACCCTAACACTCAAAAAATAAGGCAAGGAAAATTAACTATATTTTTTAAATGAGAGAAAATGAGAAAAAAGAAACTAATATATGAATGTATGTATGCCCACAAACCAAACAACAAAAAAGAAAAAAAGAAAAGAAAAGAAAAAATCTTAATGAAAAATGATAGAATAAGAATTGTGTCCACTGATGTGGTCACAATAGTCAGATAATGGATGGTCACTGTCTATATCACCCCAGTGTCCTTCTTTCTATTTCTTCATGGGTTATGTACTGAGAGAAAGGGGGCGGGGAAAAAAGCAAGCAAGGCTGTGGGTTTTAACCCCTTCCTCTCTTCGTGTTGCTCACCAAGCTGCCAGCTAAAGAGGCCTAGGATTGATGCTGGTTGAAATAACTCTCAGATTCCCCTCTCACAAATATAAGGAAGGATGGAACGGGAAGTACTGTTGATTGGAGTTTTTTTTTTTTTTTTTTTTTTTTTTTTTTTTTTTTTTTTGGTTTGGGAATTTTGGGGGATTTTTGTTTTGTTTTTTGTAGAAAAGGGGATTTTGAATGTTTTCATCACTAGTAAATGATGCATGCTTGAGGAAGTAACATTTACTCTGATTTGAACATTATGAAATGTATACATGTATCAAAACATTGGGTACCCTACAAATAAGTAACATAATTGTTCTGTATAAATTGAAAAAAAAAAAAAAGAAAAGAAGACAGGGTAAGGGAGCACTTAGAAAACAACACTTCAGGGCAATGGTCTGTAGGGATCCTTTTAGGTAGGACAACTGAGGAAGACCTACCTGAGGAAGTGGTTGTGGGCTGAGTTCTGAATGACAGGTAGCTGGCCAGGGAAAATCTGGGCATTCCAAGCAATAGAACAGAGAGAAAGAACCACACGTGTTAGGTTCTGAAGAAGGAACGTGTTGTCATGTTGGGAGAAAAGAAGGAAGTCCAGTGTGACTGGACCACCATTAATTGTGGAGAAGTAAACAGTATTAGAAATAGGTAGACTATACAAAGGGAATTTTACTCTAAGTTCATTGAGAGTTTTAAGCTCAAGATCATATGGTTTGGCTAAGTATCTAAAAGATCTCTTCTGCTGTTGCATGGAGACTGTACTGCAAGGGGGGAAAGTATAGAAATGTGGAGAAAAAAGACTTCATATTTTTCTGTGCATATATTATCAGGATCCAAATCACATCTCTGAGGAGATCACCAATATAAAACAGTGACATGGTGCAAGAGGAGCCCCCACGCCTACCTGTTCACTAACTCTTTCCAGATAGAGCTTCACCTACCAAGCAGAAGGCTGGACACTAATATGAAAACTAATTAATCTTGAGTGAACAAGTGTGAGTTGTCAATCCTGGGATAACTGTGTTCTCTCTCAACAGAGCTCTACAGACTGGATGGAACCAGCTAAGTGGACCTTTCTTTAGAAAGTAAGCCTCTGCACACCTTACGCAGCTTTTGCAGGAGCTATCCAGGGTCCTGGACTAGCTTACCCCAATGCTTTGTGAGGTCCAGGTGGACTGTGCACTCAGTTATCCTTGTTGGATGTAAGCCCCCCACTGCATTGAAACATAACGGGATTCCACTCTGATCCCACATTGTCCCATCTCAGCTCACCTGTGGGTTAACACCTGCCTTGGCCATGTATATTGGTCTAATGTTGAGTGACTTGAATACATAGATAGAATATGAAGTGGTAGTATAGTTAATGGTGTATAGATAGCCTTGGGCCCTGCTATGGCTCAGGGTTTCTGAAATAATAATGTAAGAGAAGTGAACTCAGTAGTACCATTTTTCCTTGGAGAAGCACTCAAAGATAATATCCACTACCGAACGTATAACTAGATCTGCTTATGTAACTTATTCCATAGTCTCTATCTAAAACACACCTTAAGGCATATTCCAATGCCCACAATGATTACTAAGTTCATAGAATATTCAGTTTCATCCTTCTGACTTTAATAGCATTCTTAACTTTGCTTTTTATTTTTTTAAAAAAAATGCATTCAACTGGAGGCCATTACTCAATTTCTTAAGTAATCAAGTTTATAGACTAAGTAGTGGATAAAAATTTGTGTGCTTTCAAGTCAAACACTTTACCTCTTCAACCAAAACACTTAGAACATGACAATAATCTGATGTATACTCACTCCTAGCTCTCTTCTTAAGTAACATGAAAAACAGGGAGAGCTGCAGCCTCTTCAGAACTTTCCACCTACGTGCCAGCCCCTCCACTGTCCTTCAGTGTGTTTGAGGGGCAGTGTGATTCATAAAGAGCCACAAAAGTTCAGTAAAACCTTTAGTTCCAAGTTATCAAGACTCTGATGAGAAAAACAGGATTGGAAACATTTAAACTTGCTCTGGCATATCCCCTTGTAGCAGCACAAACCAACACAACATATGAAAATAGCATTAAAATGGAAAGGGAATCAACAGCCTGGAATGTCTCTGTTCAATTTAATAGCAAATGAATCTTGTGAAGTTTTATTCACAGAACTCCCTGCACTCTATCTTCCCTCCTGACCTTTACTCATATTCTCATTCTATAACTAAACATTCTGTCCTTCACCTTGCTCACTTATCTTATCCTTCAGACTTAATTCTAATCAGGAAACTTTCTCTGAGAGCCTTACTCCCTGGGACTGAGTCAAGTTTAGACTTCTGTAAAACGCTGCATTCACCTGGAGCTAGACACTTGTCACACTGCAATTTAATTGCTGGTTTATTTATTCACTTCTACTTCTACCTTATAAGCTCAATGAGAATAGGGACCAGGTCTTTTCTATTATTGCATCCCCCTGGGCTTTGCATAGTACTTTTCCTAGTAGAAATATTCAATGAATAAATTAATAAATTAATTAACTTAATAGTTTTAAGGTCCCTCTGTATCTCTAGAAGTAATAATTTTGCCTTGTTTCTAGATTTCTTCCAGAATTTCGTACTCAATCTTCACCCCATGGAAGAAATTTTATATATATGACCACACCATAATATATAAGAACTTTCTGAACCTAGATAAAACTCTCATTTTTATATGGTACAATTTCAATGAAATTCTATTATTTAGTCTGTGAATACAAGATGGAGATGTGTGTGTGTGTGTGTGTGTGTGTGTGCGCGCGCACGCACATATGTGTGTGTGTAAAGTATCAAAGAGTAAGCAGAAATTATTTTTAAAAATTGAACTTGAGGTAAAAACCATACCAATAAGCAGATTTTTCATTGATATTTTTTAAGTGTATCTTTCTTTTTTCTTATTTTCTGGTCAGATGTCTTAATGCCTGGAGATACTACTAAATATGATGGGAACTTGTGTAGTTTATTACTAATGTTGAAAAAATATGATGAAAATAATTTGTAAGAAAACTGCTATTGTTTCTTGGAAGACAGCCATCTCTACTTTCATTTATAACTGACACTATTTTCTTCTCTTACATTTGTCTATTATTTTTCCTTATCTTTTTCATAAAGTAACACTTTATCTATACTAACTTACTATACAATTATGTCATGAGAACCAGTACTTTTGTTTCCCCCAAATAAACTTCCCAAACAACTCTAAATTCTGTGGGATTATGAAGTATGTCTTTCACATTTTCTATTTCCCTCAGAAAAGTACAGAATAAGTTCTCAATAGAGCATGAATAATCAGAACTTTAGATTTAAAAAACACCCATTTTTTCCATAAACTGTGATATGTAGACTAAATAAAATCAAATAAACATTAAATCATGGATCAGTAAATGATGCTCTACCAGCTAATTCTGGTCAGTTGTCTATTTTAACAAAGCTTTATTGACATATAGCCACTCTCATTTATTTACATATTGCCTGTGATTCTTTGCAAGCTACAGTGCCAGAGGAGAGTACCTGTTATGGAGATTGAATGGCTTGCAGAAACTAAAATAGTCACTATTGGGCCCTTTAAAAAAAAGAAAACTTTGTGGACCCCTGCACTACTCTAAAGCATTTTTACTGATGATGGAAATAAGTCCCTGATATTTTATGACTTACCTAAGTATATAGCTGAACCTATTCACTAACCTTACCTTTATCAGATACATTTTCATTATTGGATTAAATGCTTAGTAAAAATAGTATTTTAGATTATATAAAATCAAATCAACAGTAAAACCACAAATGAAGATGTTTGTCAGACTTTTAAGTATTTATACTAACCTTAACCAAGATATAAATTTTAAATTTAATTTTTCTGAATTATGATAGTATCAGCTAGTAAAATTAATAGTGTGTATACACACACACACTTATGGATTTATTGCCAGATAATATCACTAATTGTTATAAAAACACTGACAAAAAAGTACAAGTCTTACAGCAGAGTTTTAAAGATGTTGAAAGCAGTAAGTGTCAAGAAAAATGCTTTTTAAATGGATCACATTGACCTCACAGTCTACTCTATTAAGATATGAACAGCTTTTAAAAAAAATTCCACTGGCAATGGAAGGAAAAATAAATAATATGTGCCATCCCTCAGTTTTCATGCCATATAAGAGCTGTGAAGAGCCATAGCAGAAAGTTCCTGAGAATCACTTCTTCTGTCAGTGTCTATTAATTTAGCAGACTCTAGTTTTTAACAAGTTACTTAAGTCTAGATTTCTGGAGAGGGAATTGTGAAAACTCTCTCAGAAATATCCTTAGTATCTATAGACCAAGCTTCACAGAATCTGAAAAAGTAAAGGGATAAGAACAGAGAAAAATATCCCCCTATTAAAACAAAAGGTAAATTCAGTAAGACTTTTTGATAAAGGATCTGTAGAATGGAGATTTTAGTAGTAAAAATGATAGACGTCTTCCTAGGTTATCCTGTGAAATACCACAACATGGACAACCCTGGAGTAGACATAAAATGTAGCTGGCACTATATCAGAGAAATTGCAATTGATAAACCATATACAACAAAAAGATTGAGCAGGCAGCAGAATGAAATGTTACAGTTGGATACTTAGTAACTACTTGGTACTGATGCTATATCCCCTATTTCAAGTCACTAGATATTTAGTCTGCTCATAGTAGCAAAAGGTCATTCATCCATTGAGACAGGAAAGAGATCGAAGAGAGGAAGGGAACAAGCTGCATAGAAATGGTCTGGACTAAAGATCAGAACAGAATACTAACCTGGACAAGGCCAAGGTAAGATAACTATGCACAAACAATATAGTACATAAGCTTAGTTGCTTGCAGAACAGGAATGTCCATCTGCCAACTCCCAATCAGGGCAGAGATATTTCCTTTTATTTCAGAGACCCAGCTACTACAGTCCCCCTCTATAGAATTTGTGGAGACTGTAGGAACCTTGCCAAATGGAGGAAGCAGAATTACTCAACCACAGCTTCCCTGGCATCTGTCAGCTCCTGTGAGATTCCATTTCTTCTCTGTATTTCTACCAAAGATGCTAGTGGGACCCACTGGTGTTAAGTAGCTGATTGTGTCTTCCTTCCTTGGTCATTTCTGATCTTTGGACCAAACATAGAATAAGTTGATTTCAACACACTATTACCTTGAATACTCCTCTTGAAGAAAGCCTTACAACCCTCACAGGACCAGACTCCATAGTGGTAGCCAGAGGCATAGTCATTGCATACTGCACAGTAGCGAGTCTCCTTGGCAGATTCCAAGGCCAGGCTTCCCTTGTCACTGTTACTGGTCAATCTCTCTCTGCCACTCTGGCGACGATTATCTGAATTTGGCCTGAGGGAGAAAAAGGGAAGAAAAAGGTGAGTCCATTAGCATCAGAAAAAACAAAATATGTATTCTCCTCTAAAGAATAAGAGGCTTAGGAGATGAGCAGATTCACTTTATCCTGACATTTTGAAATAATGAATCATAATGTAAGCTAATCTTTTGTTACTTCTTGCTGTTTGCTGCCACAAAAGGTGTTTGCCTACTGTATTAACCTTGAGGGAAAAATTGTTTATTGCAAACTTGCTTAAGAAACAGACTGTCTACCCCTAAAAAAATGATAAGATGAAATTAGCTGGTTTCTAATAAGCGTCTTCATTTTCTCAAAACTTACAATTAAATCAGAACTGTTAAAGACGAAGGCTCATTCTGATTCTAGACCACAGAAAGGGTCTTTAGGAAATAGAAACAAAGCATAGGATAGCTGGAGCATTGAAATTCCAATGAATTGGTGAACAATGTAGAATACATGTCAAAAAATCAACAATATAAATGTTTATGTTACTGTTACCAAGTAAGCCTGGGTATGGATTTTTAAAACTTGACTATAACTTAAGGGTGCTGTTCTCCAATATTCAAAGTCCTCTTTAAGAACATGTAGAATGAGAAGAGTAGAGGAAGACCGATAGTTACCTCCACCTGTAATGATTTCATGGAAGAAGCATATCCCAGAAATGAAATTGAAAAATAAACAGAAACAAAGCATGGTGCTAGGAGAACCAAGAAAATGGGAAGTAAAAAGCTTTAAGAATGATTCGAGGGCACTTAATAATGCCAAATGGAACAGAGAAGTCCAAGGAAACAAGCCCTGATAAAGTGAGTTTGAATTTGACTAAGAGAACATTCAGCAAGGAGTTCTGGGAGAAAGGGTAGAGGTTCCAGCCAAACCCAGTGTGGACGCAAGGGGAGGATGTGAGAGGATGAATGAGGGCCATACCTTGGAGAATCTGATGGGAATGGCTAAAGAAAGACTTCGTGTAGTATTTAAAGAATATAATGCCCCCCAAAAGGATTTTTATGGTGGAAGAGGTTACAAAGCCCTCATGCAAACTGAAGAGAATAGACCAGCAGGGATAGAATGGATGAAGGCACAAAGAGAATAAAAGAACAAAGGCAAGAAGGAAACTAAAGAAGCTGTCCAAGGAGCCACCTGTGGGAAGATACCTTGAAGAAGACCGGAAGAAAGGAGGTATGGGAAAAAGTAGATGAGAATTTCGCATTTCTCATCTGGCCAGGTATAGAAGCAGAAGTTAGGGTGGCCTTGGATTTTCTAGACATGTGACAACAAATACAGGTTGAGTGTAAGGGATTGGGGGTGGAGGGAGGTTGGCCAGAGGGCAGCACAGTGCCTGGAATGTAGCTGGCACTCAATGATACACATAATGAATGAAGAGTGTCTACAAGGTGATTGGGAAATAGAGGTTGGCAGATATTGTAAAGGTAGATGGGATAAAGGTTTCTACAAGATTTTCAAAACTAACCTAAGAAGAGATATAGTAAATTGAAGATAGAGGTCCCAGGATCTCGTGGTTAAGGAAGCTCCAGAATCCTTCTTCTATTTGCCACTCAAACAACCAAGCCATGCTGAGTTCAACCGATTCCCCTCTTTACAGCCCTTTTTTCTTGTCACTCAGATTTTATAATCCTTACCTGCCCTTCTCACTTACTAATATTGTACACAATTTTTGTGTGTTTTCAACTACATTTGTCATAAAATTCACAGAACATTGGTCCCTTGGGTTAAGTACATCTGACTTTGCCATTTTTTTTCCATTTGGAATAACTTAGCTCTGAGGTTGGCAGCCTCAAATAGGAATTCTTTATTTTTTAATGATCCTGAGAGAGCACTGGCCCTCAGTTTTCAATCCTAGTTCATATTTCGTTACCCATCTCTTTCCATTTCACCACTATGCTGCTGAATGCCCCCCATCAACCACAGATCTTTTTACGGTTTATTTACTAATGTCTTATGCATGATTCAAGTCAGTAGGAAGCCACTGTGAATATTTAACTATAGGAATTCAATCCCTTGGGGGTGTGGGAGTGGATAATGAGAAAGCATGAAATGGATAGACATACTGTCTTAGAAACCTTATTAATTGTTGCAGGCAAGTACCTAGGTCAATGCCTAGCACACAGCAAGCATTCAATACAAGTGTGGTGAATGAATGAATGAATGAATGAATGAATGAAAGGTATGCATGGGCAACTATTCCAAGATGTCAAATATACTCCCACAATTCTCATACAATAAAGCACAATTGACTCCCAAATCAAAACAGCTTTTAACTTTCAGTAGTCAACAGGTGGACTGGGAAAGGGGAGACATGCAACAGTTTGAAAAAACTCTCACATAAACATTGTAGCCTAGAAATATAGAAAAAAAATAAGAAAAAAGGGTATGTCATGAATGCATAAAATATATACATATGTAATAGTCTATTTTATCACTACCATAAGTTTTAAAAATTTATTATGAAAAGTTAAAAGGTATCCAAACTTAGCCACAAAAATACAAAATCTAGTTGGCACCAGGTGCAGTACAGAAATGTAAACAAAGGTAAAGAATTAAAACATAATTGCATAAAACTAACTGTATACACTGTACTACTGTCATAATTTCATAACCACTTCCAGTTGCAGCTAGCTCAAGTGTTGCCAATATCCACGAAAAATACTCATGAAATGCATATGGCAGTAAAAAAGAGAAATCTCATAATTCACGAGTAATTTTCATCACACATAATACATATAATATGTAAAACGTGTGTTCCAGTTTAAGTCTGTTTATATTTTATGGTTTAAGTCTGTTTATGGTATCGCTAAGGCTTCTGGTTAAAGAGAGGCTTCTAGTAGTTGGATTTGGCGCAGTCAAAAGTTATTCTTGGGATTTTGATTGGCAGCAGGAGGACAGAGAAGCCCCAGGGAGCCCTGAGCAGTCCCTCTGCCACCTCTGGCTTGTCACCATCACCCCTGTCCGGGGAACCATAACCACTACCAGAGCTGCAAGGCCCAAGCCCGGAAGGCGACAGGTGCAGTGGCCACCAAACGCCGCACCACGGACAGCGGCGCAGGAGCCTGGCGCGGGCGGCCGCACATCGGCGGCACCTGCCGGTGGGGACACAGCTCCCGCAACCAAGGTTTGGGTCAAATGGTTCAATGGAAGAAAAGGACATGGTTTCATTAGCGGGAATAACACAAAGAAAGATAAATGTATATGCCAGACCGCCACAAAGAAGAGTAACCGAGATGTCCCTGGTCAGGGTGGGAGGAGAGACGGCGGAGTTGGATGCCATTGGGGAAAAGCTTGCAAGGCAGCCCATGTTACAGGCGCTGCTGGAGCTGCAGTTCAAGGCATTAACTATGCGACAGGCATGACCATTATATGTGCTATCCACACAATCAACAGCAGAACTCCAGAATAGAGAGAGCCGAGAGAAGGAGGGACCCGAGCGCTCCCAAAGTCCGTGCCCAACAACACTGGCCTACCACCGGCCCAGATCCCCACCTACACGTGGAGACCCCAGGGGCATGGACCACAGTATTCCACCCCTTCTGTGCAGGGAGAAGCCATGCAGGGCGTTAACAGGGGACAAGGTGGACCAGAAAGACAAAATACGAGCCATGGCTATAGACAGGTTGCTCCAGGCTCTGTTCACCAAAGGCAGCGTGGGGAGGGCCACAATGAAAAAGATATGGAATGTCTTTACCTGCTGGTCAAATAACTCAAGCTACATAGTCCATACAGCATAGGGGTTTTACTATTTTTACCTAAAGACATGTCTTTTTAGTAATGAGAAATGTGTTCTTTTTAAAAGCATAGGTTTTTCTTTAAAATTTTGTTTCATATATGATCAAATTGAGTCTTTTAAAGAATTTTATTTTTAATGTGTAATAAAAAGCTTACAACTTGATTTTTTAATAAACAAACTTTAAACTCCTGGTAAATAAAAGTCTTAAATAATTTTCAAAGTTATATTCAGATATTTTAACTGAACAGGAGGTCAGCACCTCTAACCCCTACATAATTCAAGGGTCAGCAGCACTGCATTTTTTTAAAAACTGTGGTAAGATACACATAGCTTAAAATTGACCAACTTAATCATTTTTAAGTGTATGAGTCAGCAGTGTTAACTATTTTTACATTGTTGTGTAACCATCTTCAGAAATGCTCCACGTTACAAAACTGAAACTCTAAACCCATTAAACTCCCAATATCCCCCTTCCTTTATCCCCTGGCAACCACCATTCTGCTTTCTGTTTCTAAGAACATCACTATTTCAGGTGCCTCCCATAAGTGGACTCATTCAGTATTTCTTTTTGCTGTTGTTGTTTGGTTTTTTCTTTTTTGGGGGGGGGGGGGGGCGGCTGGCTTGTTTCATTTAGAATAATGTCCTGAGGTCACTGTGGATAATTCTGCCATAAACATGCATGTACAAGTATATCTTCAAGACCCAGCTTTTCTATTATTTTAAATTTATGCCGAGAAGCAGCATTCTTGGACCACCTGATATTCTGTTTACTATTTTGAGGATCCATCATACCATTTTCCATAGTGGTTGCACCCTTTTCTATTCCCTCCAAGGCACAAGGGCTCTGAGTTCACATGTCCTTGCCAACACTTGCTATTTTGCCCATCTGTCTTACAGTGGCCATCCTAGTGAGTATGAGAGTAATGCTGCGATTTTTTACATCACCTTCAGCATTGTGTTCCTCCCCTGCCCACCACTCCTAACCCGCACAGACTTAAAATATCTCAGCCTTTCTCTGGACTCTCTGACAGGTTTTTTGGTACTTCTCTTCTGCTATTAGCTACATTAATCCTTCCTCTGATTTATTTTCAACTTCGTAGCTGTCTTCAAAGTTCCTTGTGTCTAATTCATCTTTGTAATGCCAAGTGCTTAGAGCATAGTGTCTCATTCAAAAGAGAGACTGAATGAATATTGATCACAAATAATTAATCCATAACTGGACAAATGATGTGGTCATTTTCACAATATAAATGGAGTAATCAACGTTGGTTTTTAAGGTTTTGGTAAAAATTTTAATAGCAAAAGCCCATTTGCTATTAAAAAAATTATAATAGCAAAAGTTATAAAAGTAGTATAGATGTTTACTGTAAGCAAAATGTCATTCATTATACACTTTAACCTTTCAATGATTCTGGATTATTGAATATCGACTGCAAACATAAGGCATAAAAGCAGAAGGCATATAAAGAAGAAGGGGGGAAATAGACCATACTTACTTTCCGTAAAGCAACTTTTTAGCCAGAAATCCATGGTACAATATTGTCATAATATGACAATATTATATGCTGTATGAAAACTCCCAAAACATTGTGAAAAAGAGACTCAACCAGATCACCCTAAAAGTCAAGTGGGACCTTCCCACGGGTTGCAGAGCCCAGGGGCACACTGCAGTTGTATTCAAGTTTTCTTGAGCATCCATTGGGCCAGGCTAATTGGGCACAACTCTCTCTAGACAGCTGTGTCTTCTGAACACAGAACTCAGCCTGATCATCTTCAGTGGAAAGGAACAAAGTGGAATGTGTCCATGTCTGGGCTCAGACCTGGCCATATGGGTGGATCAGGCACCAACCTGCAATTATCTGAGTACCTCTAGTTAGACCAACCCCAGCAGATGGGCCTAGTCATGAGTCCCAGTCTCATCTCATCTCTTCTTGCTGCTCTCTACCTGGCTTTGGCCCACTGCTCTGTCACAGACCTGGTCTTGCTAGCCTCACACCTCCTTTGCAGGAAGGGCCAACCCCATATTTAAGTCAATGCTTCTTCCTCTCCCTTCACCTCAGAGGACCCTATTTTCACAGGACCAAAATTTCATGTTCAAAATGTCTTCAGGTCCTGCTTTCCTGGTGGGAGGCTTTCAAGTCCTATCCATGTTCTTAGCTCTGGATTATAAATGAAGGATGCACTAATTCTTTAGCAAAATTGCTAAAACACCTTTTTTTTTTTCCTTGTAAAGTTCTTACCCCTTTCTCATTGAATTGTAACCCAGTCATTACAGCTTTTTATCTTGGAAACTTTCTCATCAGACCCAGATAAGAAGTTGAGTGGATTTACTAAGCTCCAAATAAAGAGGCTGAACATTGTTCAGTTTTTCTAACACTTTTCAAGACTGTCTGGAAAGAAGCAAGACAGAAGCTTCAGGGTGAAATGAAGGCATGTTTCATGTAAGTAATACATAGATAGAGCCCTGAAGCATACAAGTGACCAAGGAACAGAGGAAAGGCAGAGGAACAGGGACCAGAGGCATGAGAGACAATGCTGAAAAAAAAAAAAGCAGCAACACATTTACCTATGGAAATTGGAAACTCAACTGCCTTGACTTAGTTCACTTTTCATTTCATCAACTGATTTCTAAATATTTCCAAAGGGATGCCTCACTGATATTACATATTCAACATACTCAACATAATTAAAAGATTTATCTGAAGGCATTCATATAGGTGGACCTATATGAGTGGACCCACTTGGACCAAGTATAAACACAGCATGATAAAAAAATATTAACCAAGAAGATTTTTAGTAATCAAAGGAAACTTTTAAAGCTCAGTATAATGAAATACTGTTGTTTGTCTAACCACATATAATGGTACCAGCTATCCAAAAGCATTATTCTTTTTGAGTAACCAAGCATTTTTTAAAAGTTTGAAAGCCCTGGTTTCTAGAGGAAATATTTTTACAAAGCTAAATTAAAAGAACCAACAGATGTCCACTCCCTAGAAATATGGTTTAATTAACTGCTAGTGGAATAACTTCATAATTCTCCCTCACCAGATGAAGTACCCAAAGCTATGCACACTCAATATTCCCCAGAATTTTCCTTCATGGCAATTACCACAAAATCCAGTCCTATATTTGGGTATTATTGATAGGTGTATTTCCCCCTTCACCAATAAACTCATTTGCTCCCAATTTTAACTGACACAGAGTAGGTCTTAATAAATATTTGCTAAATGCACCTCCCACATCTATCCCACCACCACATTTAGTCGATTATTTCTTCAAAACACTCTGCCTATCCTTCTCTCCATTCCTTATTCTCATCATTCATATCTGAGAAATCAGTAATACTCTGAATTTGAATTAATTGTCCCCCTCCCCCTTTTCCTCAAACTCATCCTGATAGCACTGCTTAAAAACTTCTCCCTGTAATTTTAGGGGAGTTACTAACCTGAAAAACACAAGTTTAAAAAATAATGTCAACACATTAGAATTAAGCCCGAATTCTTGAATTCCCTGCACCAGGTAATATTGTTTTCTTTGTATTTGCCTAAACAAGATGTAACCAAATCCACCCTTAGGAAATTGCTCATACTATGTCCCCCTCATATTTCCTGCTTCCCGTCACCTATACGCATCTCATCCCTCCTAGAAAACTAAGCTCTATATTCCACATCATCCATGAGTATCCAGCTCACACCAGTTCCAGTTTGAATTCTTATACAATTTACCTCGCCCCCTCATCCCTACACACCTAGTTGGACATGGACTTGGACCTCTGGCAAGTATTCCACTTACTGTGCAGTATTTTCTGCCTCCACAGGGCTCCTTAGGCAGTGTTCCTCAAGGTTCTTCTACCCTTGGCCCTCTGCCATTCTCAGTTGACTTTTACTCTCTGTGGGATCTCAGAAACATGTGTGGTCATATGCAACTGCCATCCCACACCCCCCCCCCCCGGACTTCAGACCGCATGCTAATTATCTCCTCTATGCTCTGCAGCTTCCCTTAAATGAACCAAAGAAACCTCAAGCTCAATGCATGCAAGACTGTTTCCCAGAGAGCCTACTCCTAGGATCCACTGATGCATTCAAGCCTGTGCTCCTGCCTGGAACACCCGTTCCCCACACCTGAATAACCCTTATTCATCCTCCTGTCTCAGCTCAAACAAGTTCCTCCATAGCTTTGCCAATGCATCAGCCTAGTTTATATAAGACCTGGAGTCATCCAATTACAGCAGAAGTCTTTGCACTCCCCACTGCAAATGCTCGGCGGGTCTCCACCCTCCAAGAAGAAAACTCAAAAGTTCTTTTGGTGCCCTGGAAGGCCCAACATAATGTGATGCTGCCTGTTATTCATTGCACCCCTGCCCTTGCTCCCCAGTTTCAGGTGCCACCTGGGCTGCTGCTGGACAGTCACACCATGTGCTCCCCCTCCCACGCCCTCCCCATGCCCAGCTCCTCCTGGTCTTCTTCTTCCCTCAATGCAGCTTCACTTCCTTTCCCAGCACCACCTTCCTGGTCAGTTTAGATTAGGCTCCTTCTTACTTTCTCTGCTCTGCACTGGTTGGTTTCTTGTCTTTACAACACCTAACACCACCCAACATCAAACCTGCCATGTGAGGTGTCCCACAAAAGTTTCTGTTAATGCAGGAATGTTGGGAGGTGAAATGATTAGATTATGAGAGCTGTAACCTACTCTTGCCATCTTAACTGGAATGGACTGATGGGTGGTAACTGTAGCAGGTGGGCGTGCCTGGAGGAGGCCAGTCACCAGGAGCATGCCCTGAAACGGTGCATCTTTTTGCAGCCCATTGCCCTTCCTCTATCTCCTGACCCCATACATGGAGCCATGCACCTCCACCATGGCCTCCCACCAGGATGCACTGCCTCATCTTGGGGCCAGCTCAGCAGACTCAGAAAACCATGAACTAAACCTCTGAAACTGTGGGCTCAAAACACATCTCTACATCGTTCTTGTCAGATATTTTGGTCACAGCAACAGAAAAGTTAACTAACATACCTGCTCCAGATATGTTTATTTCATTGTGTATCTTCTTCCCAGAAAGGTAAGCTTGATTCCACCAGCACCTTGAAAACAGCCCAGCACAGAAATAGTTGTTGGATGAAAAAGTCCCTAAATAAATGAGAGCTGCAGTGAATCCACACTTTGCTGTCTTCTGCTTAGTTACGTATCATAGCCTATGAGCCCTTACCTCCACCATGGCGGGCACTGTGGCCACCTTACTTGCCAGGGTCTGCCAGCTCCTCCTGACTGCCTGACACTAAGTTACTAATTTGCCATGTGAATGACTGCAAGTTACTAATTTGCCCTGTGAATGAGTGGAGGGTCATGGTGAGTCTTTTCCCACTCCTCCCCACTCCACACCTTCCATGCCCCCACATCACACATCTGTCCTACACACCAGAGCAAGAACGAAGGGCTCTACCTTGAAAAGTGGACCCCTGTTCAAAATCCTTCCTGTGTCCTTATCATCTCTGCAAGACTTCTTAACCTTCTTTGGCTGAGGGAGCCCAGGAGAACCCTCTTATTTACAGACACACAGGTTTCACTTATAATCGTAGGGTGTTCACAGGCCTCCTGAAGACCATGAATGTCTTCCCAAGAAGATTTCAGCCTAAACCCGCTGGTCCGTGGGATACACACAGGTTCTTTAGCACCAGCCCATTGTGCCCTGGCAACTGTGACTCTCCAGCCCTACCCTGTCCTGCAGGGATTAATTTTATGCATTACGCTTCCCAAACCAAGCTACTACAGCTCTGACCTTCGCCCACACAGTTTCCTATTTTGGTCAAAAGGCAAAAAAAGCTCCTGAGTAAAAAATCCCTCCTGCTCAGATATCAGCCACTGCCTCTCTAAACAGAATGAACCTGTGCTGACCGAATATCAAATATACGCTTCATCATCATCTAATTGTGAATCTCCAGGAAGGAGACCTACTATAGTCATGGCTGTTTCCCAGCTTCCAACACCATATGATGAATAGCATGAATTGGTGGTTGTGGGAATGAGTAAAATTCTATGTTCAATTATTTTGTGTCTTGCTTTCCCAGTAGGGGGCTTCAAGCTTCCCAAGAATACAGATGCTGTATTATAAGTATTCATATCACCCCCAATTTGTATCCCCTGCCTTTCTTTACACATGGAAAGTAACTGATAAATGCTTACTGAATAAGTCAATCAATAGACTTAAGAATAACCTGCAAGGAGCATAGCAGAGTGTGTTTCTCTAACAGAATGATGGATAGAGGGAATAAGAAAACAATTATTAATGCCTGTTTGTGGAGCAACAAGTCCATCTAAATATGGTTTCTTGGGCAGCTGTCTCTGCTCTGATTATCCACATGAATGGGCATAAGCTGGGGATGCTTCATGTCATGGGTTGATTTCTAATTTCTCTACAATTTTGTATCTTGACTTTATATGATCTCTATTTATTTTCCTGGAAGTAGATAAATATTGCTTAGAAGAATGGGCAGGAATGGACTCTATCTAAATTGGTGGAATCTGGAAAGGAAAATCCTGAACCTCCTTTAGAAAAATTTAAGTGAGTCCTGGACCAGGTCTATGCAACTCCCTTAACCAGGTGGCAGTTGTGTGCCGGGGTAGGCAAGTTATCAATTATTTTCAGCTTGACAAAGTGGACTCTTTTAACACTTTTAGAAATTATTCTAGCTCCTCTACACTGTGTTTCTGAAAACTTAATATGTATCTATCTCTTGCCTCAGATGATCCCTTTAATGAATTTAACTTATATTTTTATTGTGTCTTTTAGTTAATATAAAAAAAAAAGCCAGAGAAAGTTCTTCCCTAAAAAGTGTATAAGTAAACTTCTTCCAAAAAAGACTAGTGATAAAGCAGTGAAGGATGCTCTGTGGAACTCTCTAGGGAGAAGGTGGCAGCTGGAGTTCCAGCTGCCGCCCAATTTCTAGACCACTCCCCAGACTTCTAGGAAATGCCACGTGACTCTGGATCCAGAAGACTAGCAAACGGTCACACTACCTGGATGGTAGTGGCAGGCACTATTTTAAGTGTTTTATGAATATTATTTTACATGGTCCTTAAAACCACACTAAGCAGTACTATTAAAACTCCAGTTGCTTCAGAAATGAGGCAACACAGGCGCACACAGATTAGGTAACCCATCAGAGTCAGTCAAGAAACTCTGGAGCAGAGGGCCCTGGAATTTGACCCCAGAGCCCAAGCTCCCCACAAAACACAATCCCCAGGAGCTCCACCCAAAGTCATTGCAAGCCAAGTGCAAAGTGCATCTGGGAACAAAGTCATTGCCTCAGATCTCATCCCTACACTCATAAATCCCTTTAGAAATCACTGCGGATGTTTCTCACAAGGCCAGCAATACTTTTTTGAGGGAGAATGGTAATTTAACTTGTAGGGCAAAGGTTGAAAACTCTGTTGAATTCCATGAAAATATAGTTAATGGAGCTAATAAGTCCTACAGGAGAAGGGTTTGATGAAAGTTTGAATATTTTCTAAAAAATGTGACTGCAGGAAATCATCTATTTTCACTCAAAAACAAACAGAAAATTGTGTGTCATTAATGCTCATATGCAAAAGTTCTGAAATTCTTTATGCACAAAGAACATTAGCATTCATCACTCAAGAGGTAAGGCACTCCGTAAAATGTCAAGTGGTTTTCCCACTCACTTAAGAAAAATATCTTCACCCCAAAATACATGCAAGTGTTGATTTTCCACACTAATGGGAAACAAGAATAGCCTGGTATAAAGTTCCCTAAAAACCCCATTTAGTCAATATCTTTTTATCTTCTCTGAGCTACTAATGTGTAGCCAAATTACCCAATTTGAGCCTCATCACCTCTCCTTTCTCTATTCACTCACATCTGTTACAAGTGCTAATGAACGATGGGGAGAACTAAGGGCTCAGAGATGCAAAGAAGCAAGGTATACAGGTGAGACAGAAAGGGGTCAAGAGGCAGCAAGCAACAGTTGGATTCCACGCCTTAAAAAAAAAAAAAAAAAAAAAAGATTCTGATTTCCAGTCTAACTTCTACAGTCACTATGACACTGTATTGGGAGAATGATAAACGTTTTGACACCCAGAATTATTAACATTTATTCAACAGCATTGAGAGAACAGCTCCCTGTGCCCAGCCAGAGGGTATAGCATGAGAAAGGACAGGAACAACAGGAGAGGGAACGTGGGGTAGCAGGCCACTAGTGGAGGGGCGCAGAGGGAAGACAGTCAGGCCAAGCTCTGTCCTGGGAAGCAGATGACTGGGGGAGGAAGGCCTAGGCCCTGGGGAAAACACACTGCAGGCAAGAGTCCTAGACCCACTGACACTTAAACACGGAATGTCAAGGACTCAAAACAGCGCTCTTTAAACAATGGCCTCTGGCTTGCTTTTGAACGTTATCTATAAATCATTTCATTTATGATCCCAGCCAAGAGATAAGGCCAACATGTCATCACATAAAAATCCCACACAAACATGTCCAGAATTGCAAATGGAAATTTTTTGCCCACAAAAATTATTTGGGAAGCCGTATGTCATCAGGGATCACATTGCTGCAAATGTAATAAACTTCAAGATAAAGTAAGGAAGGCAGGATATTGTAGTGAAGAAGTTCTAGACTGAACCAGAACTCTTTAGTTCTAGACAAAACTCTGCCAATAGCAGCTACATGGCCTAAGAAAATGATCTAAACTCTGTGGATCTCCATTTCTTTGCTTGTAAAATGAGAAATCACAACAGGGCTTTCCGAATTCTTTTTTGGCACCACAATTTTGTGACCATGATTCTAGCCCATGCCTCTGACCCAACAATAACATCTGTAGCCAGCTAGAATTTCTTCAATGGGTCCCACGAGAGAAAAGCTTATTTCTCAGAACTCTTTTTCCTAAGAGTAACAAAATGCATAAAACACGAGCTGGGATGAGGGGTAGCACCACAGTGGAGTCTTCTCGGAGCTGCCCTAGCCAATTAATGGTAACAAGCAGCCATCTCAGCATAGGTAGCTGTCAGTCATAGCCACTGGGTTTCTAAATGTTCATATGACTTCCCCTCAAAACTGTAACTTTGGTAATGCAAGGTAAGAGAAAACAGAAAGAAAAGGGAAGGAAAAAATGGAGAAACAGAGAAAGGGGGAGAAAAGTTGTATATTTGTCTTGTTCTCAGTTCTAAGAGCTCTATCATCCATGATTGAGATGGAAACTTGAAGAAAAAAGAGCTGAGACAGAAAAAGACAAAGTGAACTATAATTTGACTATCATGGCATTGCACACGTGACTGGGAAAAGTTCCAAAGCAAGTGAATGATCTCAAATAGGAGACGATTTGTATATGGTAAGAAATAAACACAGACTCTTTTGCACAGAACAAATTTATCAGTGTGGCAAAGTCGAACCTCTCAAAGTCTTCATAGACCAGAAATTTTGAGTAGATACTAAGGGCTCTCTTAGACATGAAAGTCAAAACTAAATCTTTAAAGTTCAATCTTCTTTGGTTTTCCCGCCCACTCTACAGAAAGCAGGCTCAAAGAACAATCATTCTATTGCTACTGAAGCAAAAAAGGATAAAGTCTTTCTTATGTCTCAGAAGACATAGTCAAGCACTATGTGGTACAGTGAGGACATTTGCTGAGGGTCTCATCTGGAGACCCTGGGAATGTGCTAGAATATGCATGGAGATGCACACTATATAGACCCCAAGGCATAAGACTGGATTGATAGGCGTAATGCACTCTACTAGGGCAGCGACTCTATCACTTGGTTGCAGTCTTGGAGTTTAGATGTCATTTATTATCTTTGACTTAGGATAATGTCTACGAAGCGCTTTCTGGAACACCTCAACCTCTCAAGGCCTGATTCCCTAGCAACGCATTTGATGCCGTCCCTCACACTTCCATGATTTGGCTCATGTCCTTTCCTTCCAATGGCATCCTTTTCCAGCCCTCGCGAGTCAGGAGAAATCCCCAACACATTCAGATCCAGCTTCATCTGTTGCCTCTCTGCGCGTTACCACTTCCTCTTGGCCCCCTTCACACCACACTGCAAGTCACGTGTACACAGGTTTCAAACCTGCTGGACGATAGAAGCTTAGATGGGAGACAGCCAAGAAATCTTTTTGAATTTATTTAAATTGAATTCCATTCCAGTGATTTTATGGAGTGAGTTCCATGATACCCTTTTAAATAATTCAAAATATCTCAAGAGCCCTGACAAGTGCCCAATTGCCTGACCAAATTTCCCACAGGCAAGAAAGAAAAAAAAAAAATAACAGAACCCAGGGAAATTCGAGTTTGGATAAGTGACTCCCAGTTTACCAAGAGTTTCTAAATCACTCTATAAGGAACTTTAAAACAAGCTACTGAACATGTAAGCAATTCTGTGCCATTTTCCTCCTTTCTTAAAAATAAGAATTACAGCGTTTTCTCTAACTGGAGAGATTATGACATTGAATAACATTTAGGAAAAGAAATTAAAAAATCAAAAAGCCAGTGCTTGCCGTTAATCTTTAAACCTGTTTTGAGGTACATATTTAGTGGTCTTTCAATGTGCTTCTCTGAAAGGAAGGAACCAGTTCAGATTCTTGATACTTAAGGAAATAATGTTAAGTTTTTAATGGAATGATATAATAGTTATTTTTAAAATAGTCCTTCTTCTACAGAATTATATACAGAAATATATGTGAATAAAACATAACTGTTGAAGCTGGGCGAGGAATAGATAAAGGGTCATTATTTTCTGCCATTTCTGTAAAGGTTTGAAAACTTTCACAATAAGAACTCTGACCAGGTCATTATTCTCTTTGAAACCCTCTACTGACTCTCCAACTCACTCAGAGTAAAAGCCAGAGTCCTGCTGATGGTGCACAGTGGCTCTCCTGGCTCTTCCCTGTTCTTCTCCTTAGTCACCTCCAAACTACTCCACTCCAGCCATACTGGCCTCTGCCTTAAACATGAGAGGCATGCTCCTGCCTCAGGCCCTTTCCACTACTGTACCCTCAGCTTCAATCACTTCTCACTAGGGACTTCTCATGGCTCCATTCCCTCCGCTATTCAGATCTTCATTTAAATGTCACCTTTGCAATAACAAAGTTACTGCAATAGAGCCTGTAACGGAATGGTTGTTTGATCTGTTAGCTGATGTATTCCCAATGCCTAGAACAGTGCCTGGCATACAGTTAATGTTCAATAAATATTTGTTAAATGCATGAATGGGCAAACTGAGCTGGCCACCCAGTGAATCCAGCTGCATATTTAACAATATCAAATGAAGTAAGAGCATGTCAGACAGGCTACACTGGTCACTGTCAACCAGACTGCCCATGACTTCAATTACTCTTTATGAGGAACAAAAACAAGGATTCAATGTAATGCCCAAGGAGGTCAACATAGTTAATACAGCAAAGTTTTTTAGAGCTTCAGTGGCAAGTTAAAAGCCAGGTAAAGCCCCCTGCTACTCTCAGAAAACATCAGGGCTATAGCCGCTGGTGCAGACTGACTCTTTCTTCACCTGCCTCTGAAAACATTCTAGGCAACATCCTCTCATGGTCTTGTCTAGATAGTGGAATCAGAAGCAAACTGATTTGCTAGGATAAGGGCACAGATTCCCAGGCTCCAGCTCATTTATTCTGTTGTCCTGCAAGACTTGGCCTGTTTGGAGGAAATTTAATATTACATCTTTATTACTCTTACAAGTGGTATTTATAACTCTTTATATTTAGCTCAGAAATAATCTTCCTAATTCTCCTGCTATAGTTCTCCAAGGTATAAGCATGCTATGAAGCCAAACAAACCAGCCAAGCAACTTCCAATGCAGTACTATCCCCAAGGCTCTGTTCAACCTGGCTCTCAACCAGTTGGGGTAAGTCACTTTCCAGTCAGCCAATCACCTTGGCCACCACCAGCCAATGCAACAAGTTCTCTAAGCACCTGAGAACGCTGGCAGACACGTTTCCACCCTGGCACCAGCTCTTGCTTGCAGTTATGTCCTGGGATGTGATAGTGGGAGTTCTCTAACAAACATCTTTGGGGTCAGCACTGAATAAAAGGAAATACTTCAGAGAACTTGGGAATTGTCACTCACATCCCTGTCTCCATGTTCTCATCAAAAAGATTTCAGAGAACACCCCTTCCCTGAAAATTACACAAGTAATTTTATACTGACCTATACCCAGTGATTACTGGGGCATTTCTTTACTTTCCCTTTTCACACTGTGGCTTTCTTTACCAACCCCACGGTGCACTGGAGACCCCCCACCCCTCCAAGACCATTGGTAGCCATGCACCCCCCGGTGCAGCCAGCCACCTCCCAAGCCACCACAGGCAAACTCAAGTTCTCCTGCTCTCAATACAGCAAACTGAGCAGATGAAGAGAGGGAGTGCAGACAGGTCTCTTTAAAGCTTTATCTACATAGGAGGTGCACTTCCTCCTTCTGAGTCTTTTATGCCTTAGACAGCATTTCAGATTTTTGCTTTTCTAAGTTGCTATTTTCTGAAATCCAATGATGCCCCCCCCCAAAAAAAGAGAATTCCCCCAAGGTTACCAAGAAAAGTGTTATATCTATAATACTCACTGCAATATTCACTACAAAAGTGAATCCACAGTTCTGAAGACAAGATCTCCTTTTACCGCATCCTATGCCTTCACCTTCCCCTCCTGCATTATAATATTTATTTTATACTTCAATTATCTATCTTTATAATTGTCAAATTTTACAATTATCAAATTATCTGAGTAGCAGTCATGTCTGTATTTAATCTAAACGTATGTTCTCAATCATAACTAACAATAATAGCAAAAATACGTGTACAAATCTGACATGGGTGTGCCTCCTTTGCTGATAGAAAGGCAGAGGTGGAAACCTGTGTAGTCACACAAAAGAATCTCTGGGCTTCAAAAACTAAGCCATAAACAGTGAGGCAAGATGATTATGGCTGCCAGATTTATCCAACCAAAATGCAGAATGCCCAGTTCAATTCAAATTTCAGATACACAGCAAAAACAACTTTGAGTATAATACGATGGGAGAAATAACTAAAAACTGACTTGCTGTTTATCTAAAATCTCATCTTACCTGGGCATCCTATATTTTATCTGGCAGCCCTGCGTAGCCTTTTAAGAAAGGCAATGGAGATGTGTGACTCCAGCAGTCCCCAGAGATTTGATCTGAGAACAATAGGAAAAGTTAATGATCACACACTTAATCATGCTTTTCTCGTCAGAGGACATAATAGGCAACGCTCAAGGAGAACTGACTGTGGGCCAGTGGGATGTCATGTTAAATTAATGTTCACCTGTTTACTAAAATGACCTGGGAGTAAAAAGACTAATGTATCTCATGATTCACGCAGCTTAAGTCACCGAGGAGAAGTCCCCTCACCAGTAAGTGCCACGAGACACATGACTTCATCTTTCTCACTTTCTCTCCACTTGCTGGCTCTTCCCTTCAGGTTGAGCCCAGTAGAAAGTGCTCGTCTAATCTCTGGGAGGATCAACAAGATCATCCTCCAAGATGTACTGATGGAAGACGGGTGCCATCAACCTGAGCTTCCTGTATGCGGCATCCTCTGTCTCTAAGGGCGACCTAGACTGTGGGATCCTGCACAAGAGCCCCTCCAAATATCACCAGGGTGGCTTCATTCTCATGCCTCAGTGGGAGTCATTTTGCTGAAAGGATAGTGATACTACTTTCAAACCTGAA
This sequence comes from Callospermophilus lateralis, assembly GCF_048772815.1. NCBI lineage: Eukaryota > Metazoa > Chordata > Mammalia > Rodentia > Sciuridae > Callospermophilus > Callospermophilus lateralis. The sequence goes on from NC_135310.1 coordinate 15,414,419, forward strand.
CAAAATACATTTGGCCTACATTTTTCATTAAAAAAAAAAAATCAATATGAAAGCCAACCTCAAGGATTCCATATAAATTCTACCTCAAAAACTTTCTCTTTTACACAAAGTAGTCTTAAAATATTAAAAGAAACATATTTAATTTCTACATATCATTTTGAATTGAAAGATTATTTTCTCCTTTTCAAACATTTTATTTGAAAATACCAACAGTTCTTTAACTGGTTAAAAAAAATCCAAAGTGAAAAAATATTGGATTTTTGCTTAATTGTAAATCCTATCTTGATAAATTTCTAAAGAATAAGCTGTGTCAAAGTACTTTGCTTTTGCTTTCATGTAGTTAGAACCCATCAGCCACGATAAATGTGCTAAACATTAATTATACTTCCAACATATGGTTCCATCAATTGCCATTCATATTAAACTTACATTTAATTTCCTGGAACAATATTAAACCACAAATGGAAAAATTTAATAGTAAACAGTATATAGCCAACATTGGGTTTAGAAATTAGTCTCAGAGAACACACATGTTGTTCAACATAGGGACCATTGTAGCAAAGTTTTTAATGTGCATCCTGGCTTTTATTTTTTAATATTATGACAGTACGAAGGTAAATATCCATGATGAATTAATGCAAGTTTCATCTTCACATTTGTAATAGTGGAATAAAAATAGCCTCCAACTGTTTTAGAAATCTGAAAAGAGTCAGCGTAAGCTCCAGGGAAATTTGGCAAGGTAATTCCTAACCTTTAAGCTCCAGATGGAAGGGGGAAATAAAAAAAACAAGAAAGGAAACCTTCAATCAGAAAGCAAACAAGTTATAGTTATTAGGATGGAAAGGAAACAATCTAAATGGAAGTTTAGAAAGTAAGTCTCCACTAGAAAGCCAAAATCAAACTGCCAAATAGAGGTTATGCTTTTTCACGGAGACCATATGCCAATCAAACGGATGGCCAGCCCAGGAGGGTACAGTGGGCACTTTCCCTTTAGCCATCATTATGATATCATAGCTACCAGAACCAGGCTTCCCCTCATTCCACTTTGTTGAGTGTCCACCACAAACACTAGAACAACGACATGAGTGTGTGTGTTCTCTGTGCCCTGGGTGATGGGAGCAGGCTCACCCTCATCTGGTAGGGGTGAGGTAGTGGGCAAGAGCCAGGTATAGACATAGACCTGCTTTGACTCTCCAGCGTGAAGCTCTGGGGAAGTCCCTTCACCTCTCTGGACTTTGATTTCTTTACCTGGAAAATAAAGAAATGGGACGAGATCACATCCAAGGTCCCTCCTTGACCTAAACTACTGGGACCTTATGGTTTCATCTCAAAAAAAAAAAAAAAAAGAGTTTGAAATAGATCATATCTAATGTACCTTCTAGATGAAAATACTGTGATTTTCTGATTTTTATCTGTATGAAGAGAGGATTGGACCAAACGAACACTATAATTCTGTCCACATTTGAAATTCTTGGATGTTTTACACATGCAAAGAAAAGAATAAGGTTGCTATCAGCAAGTCTTTTTAGGATTGTATTTAATGGCTCCTTCTGATATTAGAAGGGAAAACATCCCCCTACTTAATGGAAAATTGTTTAAACATGCATTTAGAAAGCATCATAAAAATAGCAGTTTCCCATAAAACTAAAAGCAGCAGCCTCAGGACATAGTCTAAGATTAAAGCATTGTCACAACTAAAAATAAAGACATTAAAGAAATTAACAGACCAACGACCCAGCAAGCTGCTCACATCAGAAGACACCCCGTCACCGTTTCCACATAGTCTACAGTCAGTTTAAAGCTTCAGCTCTCTTTTCTAGATTGAGACTCACTGGTCCTCCATTACCTGGCTGTGTGACCTTGGACAAATCATTTCCACTCTCTAAGTATTAATTTCTTCATCCATAAATGAGGGCAATAATAGCACCAGCCTCTTAAGTTTAGCATAAGGATTAAACCAGAGGATCCCTATAAGATTTTCAGGAAGATGTCTGGCACAGTGGGTTCCGAAAACCAAAAGCACCAGCCATTGGCATGGTTAAAGTTATCTCTCTGAACCTTAACGTTTTACCCTTCTTTTGTTGACTCAACAGCGTGGTTCCACAAGCCATTAAGTATTTATTTGGTCAAAGGAACTGAGCTACAATTGCAGGAAGCATCAGGACAAGCAAGCTTCAACTCCTCTTTGCAGCCTCACCCGCCCCTCATTCTTAAAACCTCTGCTGAAAGTGTCACTTGTTTCATCAGACCATCTGTGACCTCCACGTGGAAGGACGGGACCTCCCACCTGGCTTGGCGCCTCTCCTTGAGGCTCCCGGTGGCTGCCCTCTAACCCAGCTCTTATCCCACTGTTCTCACCTAGTCTACACACTCAGCATCTCCCTCACTCTGATGAACTCCTTGACCCCAGACTAGGTTTCCATCTCTGAACCAATACCACATCCAATGAAGCCTCCCATCCAGGACATTCACCTGTAACCCTGATTCAATCTGTTCAACAGATAGGGGAGACAAACCTATTTACAACCAAAGTGAACAGAATTCCATGTGGCTACAATAAAGATAACAAAAAAGTAATGTAAGTGCACAATACACCTTGAAAGAATGTCAGGTGGGAAACTCATCTGGCTGAGAAGGCATTTGAGCCGAGTCTTGACTTCCAGGTAGAATCAGCCTCACAGAGATGGGAGAAAATGGAAGAAAGGTACACAGTACAGATAAGAGTGACTATAAGGATCACAAGTGCCACTCAAATGTGGCTTTGAACAAGAGCTTCTTGGAGTGACAGTAGGAGATTTATTGGAATCAAGTTACAAGGGTTTGAAGGACACACCTTGAAATACATGTGTTCTGTGACCAGTGAGAAAATACTGAGGGCACGTAAGCAGAGGAAGGAGCAGATCAGGTCTACAGATCTTTGACTAGTATGCTCCTGGTAGCAAGCTGAAAGCTTAATTAGAGTTTGAAAAAGAGCTAAAAAAAAAAAAAAAAAAACAGTGATGACCTTAGGACAAGTAGCCAAAGAGGATGAAGTTGTGTAGAGAAAGGAGAGAATGACGTGAGAGACATTCAAAAGAAACATTTTGCCTGTGTTTGTTAGGTGGCCTAACTTTTAGGTGAACCACAGCAATGGAATGCTTCTAACCTGATCACTTTGCTAGCCACTTCTAATGTCAAACACGGACTTCTTAAAAGAAAATTGGACTCATTTCAGAAAAGCAAGTTTGGTCCCATCAGTCACAACTGCAAAGCATCAAAATCAAAAGAACAAAGAGACCAAAAGCCCCAGGACGGTGTGTTGCTAGTCCCTCATGGTCAAGGTTTCCTAGAACCTATGGTTCAAGAAGTACAGACACTGGAGGGAACCTGTATTCACTTCTAACCTGAGGAGGTGCATTTATACATATTCCTAGGATTTCAAAATCTTGCCCTCAGCTGCTTATTCCAGACGGTCAGATGAGAAAAAGACCAGACTTGAGCATTGGGCAAAGTGAGGGGGATCTTTAGGAGACCATGCCCTGGGCTTACATGCCAAGATGGAGGGCCTGAATTCCCCTTTCCTTCATCAATAAATTAATTTTTTAAAACACAAAATTGGAAGGGGGAAGCATTAAAAATAGCACACATTCTAACTCCATTAAGAATTCTGAAGATACACTGTGACAGAGGGAGTACACCAAGAAAGCTGTACAGGCATCCTCCTCCACATCAAAGACAAGCCCGAGGATTCCAACTCATAGAACTTTCCAAACGTGCAACTAAAACTTTGTGCAGTCAACCAATGGTACTGATATTTAGTATTTTATGGTTATAAATATAGATATATAGTGGTTATATCCATCACCAACAGCTTGACATTGTGGCAACTGAAAAAACTAAAGGAAAGAGAACTCTTCTTCTGGAATCACAGGAGAGCTTCAATCACCTCCCAAGTATCTAAACACCTAACAAAAATCCAATCATGCAAAGTAAAGGGCATGGGGTGTGTTTGCATCCGTGTTTTAAGTGGTTTCTTAATTTCAATTTCATATCCTGTGTAGAAAACTGTGCATCTTCATATTCTTATTCATTCTGTCTTCTGTGTATCCACATCAAACAGAAACTGTCTGATCAAGTCTTATTTTGGAAAGTATGAGTAGTAGAAAGGAATCCTTCTGTCACCTTGGTCCTCAATACTCCCTCTACTCCCTACTTCAAATATCCAAGTGGCCCAATAGAAGGGAGACTTGGAAGTTGGGCACACTTGGATTTGAACATTTCTCCTTAAAGTTGGAACACAGCAAAGCCCTGTCACACTAGGGCCCTCCTGCCTTTATCTCTCTATATTAAACGGTGCTGGAAACACCCCCCACCCATCCAACATGGTGGGAAGATGGAACGCAGGAGCAGATGCATACTGGGAAACTGCAAGTCAGTGGAGTACCCAGGAGAAAAGCCTGAGCAATCATTTTATTTTGTTTGTTCGTTTCTTATTCTAGCTTCAACTTCAGAGCAATTATCAGAACTGCTGTAAAATGGCCCAGACCTTAGTAGGTTTTGAATCATCTGGATGATTCTGCAATCGTCCTGATTCTAACTGCAGCCAGGGTTGGAAAGGCACCTTTGAAGAAGAACATACATATTCCTTTGTTCCAGATCTCAGAGGAGTGGGCTTCTTGTCCTCTGCACTTGAAAGCTTCTCCCTAAAGGGCTCAGCTGGGCTTCTACTCTGCCTCTCTGAGGGACTACTGCATTCCACCATACTCAATACCTCTCCCTGCTTTTTATCTGCCGATTGGTTTTTATTCACTTGGAATTTATTACAGTTGCTTTGTTCTTTTTTTTTTTTCTTCCTTTTTTCCTGGTACTGACATTGAACCCAGGAGTACGCATCATCAAGCTTCACCTCCATCCCTTTTTATTTTTTTCTTTTCATACAGGATCTTGCTCAGTTGCTGATGCTGAACTTGAACTCACAATCCTCCTGCCTCCAGCTCTCAAAATGCTGGGATTACAGGTGCGAACCACCACGCCCAGCTTGTTTTGTTCTCTTCTAACATAGTACCTGGCATACATTAAGCACTTCAAGAAATACTAGCTTCCTGCTTCCTTCTGGTTGGAAAAGTTTAACTTCTAATCACAATAGGGCATTAAAGTTGGTTCCTTAAAGGCAAATTAAACCAATTGAGGGCAATCACAAACATTGCAGACTCTAGAGAGGCCCCTCTTCATCATTAGTGGGTAGTTCCCATTCCCCTTCTAAAAGAGAAATGAAAATAGTGACTTCTATGTGCTGGGTATGTTTAAGCCTTAGATGTCTATTAACTCACTTAATTCTCACGCCATCCAAAAGAGGCAGGTCCTATTCTGATCAGCAATTGACAAATGATAAAATGAAACACACAGTTAAATAACTTGCCAGATTTTACTGCTAGACAAGAGTCAAGCCAGGATAGAAATATAAGTGGCCTACCTCCCAAACATGTGCTTTTAATCACTCCCATATGTAGAGTCAATTCTCACTATTCACTGTAGTTATATACTATAAAGTCACTGTGAATATGGAATCATTGCTCTGAGGGGAAAACATGGTGGGTCCCTGGGAGCCTCTGGTTACAGTGTTTTTGTCAACCAAATTGTCTTATAGGTGTTTCTATAACATTGTCTTATAGGTGTTTCTATTAAAAAACACTTAATTTAGTATAAACTATTGATTCATCAATATTGAACTCAGCTGACCACACTATCACTCATGCCAAAACACTGCTTGTCTTTGTGAGACACATCAGAGCCTCTCTGCATTTAGAAACCTAGGCAGTCCTTCAGCACTGTGCTTGGGGGCCATTTAACCAGCAAAATCACCATAAAAAAATATAAAAATGCAAAAACAATGCATTAAATAGGGCTCTAAAAGGGCACATTTACACTATGAAAGTTGAAACAAAAAGAGTACCTTGTCCTACCTTAGCTCAGTACATGCACATTGGTGCCACCAAGTCTTTGCCACTCTGCATGTGTCTGCGAAGGGCCAAGAAAGCACCTTGCCTATTGATTTTGGGGTTACAAAAAAAATTGTAGCAAGGAGGTGAATTTTCAAATACCAAATCTGAGGCTGATGAGGGTTGATTGTACTTGGAATGCTTATGGAGTCTTTCTTTCTACTTTCATTTCTGAGGGAGGAGATTCACAGACTCTCCACATCCTTCCAACGGCATCTGACAGTCCTTCCTGAATGGCCTTTCTCCCAGCCAAGAGACTGGAGAGAATCAGTGCAATTGGTGCTTCCTGCCCACAACCACTATTCACTCAGCTGCTTCTCAGACATTCATGTGCCACATTCTTTGCAAAGGGCTCAGAGAAACAAATGATGTATGAGATATGGTATCCACCTGGGTCAGTGCTCAGGGATCCCTCCTACTAGAAATCAAAGAAGCTTCCAAAAGTCCTGTGATTCTTTTTTCCTGTAACTAAAGAAAATAATTTTGCAATGTCACTAACTTGTATCTCATACTCAAATTGGAATATGCATCCTTTCATATTAATAAACATCCTTTCTGGAATGTTTGAAATAATCCAGTAGAAATAAATACAACCATCTTCCCCCCCAAAAAAGACAAAACCAAATAACTCTTTCTAACTGTCATATCATGAAAGTTTAACCCCCCAAATCACTGTCTAAAATCCTCATGACATAAGTAAAATGACTCATGGAATGTAATTAAATTATTTTCTAATGAGCTTTTACGTCGATTGAGTAGGAGAAGAAGGTTGGCCTAAATGTCTTGTGCATATTCATGTTTTTAGAACTCCTGGTCTAAAATTCCGATCCCCAGGATAACAATAACCAGGCTTCACTTTACTTTTTTTGTCATATACAAACCCAATAGACTTGGTGTTAGGATTTCATCCACCCATGCCGTAAGATTTCACAGCTGTTATATTCAACATTGTTTGATGAATTACTGGGAACACGAAAATGTACTTTATGTAATCCATGCCCTCAATGAGCTACTCAATTTGGAACAAGGTAGCCAAATGAATGAATGAACTGTCCAAGCAATTCCACTAAGTGCAAATTTCTTGACTTTGTTTCAGGTTTGTATCCTTAGAGATAAGAAAAACTCATTTTTGAAATTTTAATCTAGTTAATGCCACTCTGAGTTATTAAAGAATATTCTAATACTACTGGTTTTCCCATGGTAGGTAGGAACTCTGCTTAATCCTGTTCCAAATTTCATTAAAATAACAGATGAAATAGGTCCATAAAGAAACAAACCAGAAAAGGTGGAAGAAAAAAATGTGAGGCTACACAGAAAGAACAACTAAAATAGAAGAGAAAAAAAGAAAACCTGATGGGGAGAAAGACCCAAAAAGAGTTCAAAGGGAACTTAAAGCTTCCATTTATGAGAAAATGAAGCAAAGGAAATAAGAAAGTATGAGAAAATAAAAAAAGATCGCAGAGTAAAGAGGAATTATGCCAATAATTCCTTTCTATCCCTTTTTTATTTAACCAAATAACTCTTTCTAACATCATGTAGTTGCAGGAAACTAGAAAATTGTCTTTTGCTTTTAGAGATTTAGAAGAAATCCAAAACCTTCAATGATCAAGAGACCAGGGAAACTGCCCAGGAAGTAGTAAGTACCAGCATGAACACACCAGCCACTGGGGCCCTAACCATGCCAATGCTTGGACGGTGGTAATTCACCATGGAGCTGGAGAATGCAGGTCAGAATGGAACCAACGGAGAGGACCAGCCAGTCTGGCAGCTTCCAAGCTGGAGGTAAGAACTGCACAGGCCCTTTGGACTCTTGGGATGGACGACATTTAGGGAATTCTCAAAAAGAGAATTTAGATTTTCAAGGGCTCATTTGAACATATAGAGTCTTGAGCACTATTTAAGCAACTTTATTAATTTTAAGTGAACTCCCAAGGTTTACCCAGGTATAATTCACAGAAACTCTGGAACATATAAAATTATAGGACAAAGAGGTCCACTGCCTTATTAAAGACAACACATTTGATCAAAGTAGAAAATGTTATGAGAACAAACTAGTGACGTGATTTGGTCCCTTATAATGTTCAGGGCTGGGGGGAAATCCAGGCTTGTTTGGGTTTGGGGGATTTTTGATCATTTGTTTTAATTTTCTGTTTAGCAATTATAGGTCCTTGATAGATTTATGATATTATTATTAATAACATCATTGACATTTTCAGACATTATAGCCTCACAAAAATGAGTTGAGTATAGTAAATGGATTTTTTTTCATATAGGGCAAACCTCTCCAAGCTATATTACAAGCAACCAGAACTACCATTGACCCTAACTGACCCCAAAACTCCACTGCCATCACCACCACCACCATCATCATTAATATAGTCACCACCCTGCCATACCACCTAGGAGTGACAGCTGCATCCTCTTTTATTTAACCAAGTTACTTAAAGTTATGATTTTATTAAATGGCATAAATTCTGACATATGGGACTGACATAGTTTGCTCTATCCTTCCTATTTTAATAAGGTCTAAAAAATACACATCATTTAAAACACTGCTGGTGAAGGCCAAACTTTCCTCATCATTCCTAATAATATTCTCCAAGGTACAGAATTCAGCAATTATGCTTTCCTCCCTCATGAGACCAAGACGATCATAAAGGAGCTTCCCTTAAACTCCATTCCACCTAAGTCCTCCAATTCCAGGAGACAGGGTAAAGGCCTTTTAGGATGGTGGAGAGAACAGCTCAGACGCACTTATATTTTTTTTCAAATGACGTTATTCACCAATTGACTGAAAGCATTTAAAATATAAAACTACTCAATGACTTTGACGAAGTGCCTTCTGTGAAATCCTTTGCCTTTCACTTTAGTTGGTTTCCATTCAAGTGGCTATATTTTTTATTTATATAGCGTCTTTCCCTGGAGCATGCATTTTGATTCCAAACAAGTGCCCAGGTTTTCCTTTCTTAGGTAAGCAAACTGAGACTTATCATTAAACCAAAGAACATACTTGCTCCTCTTTAAAGTCTCCTGGAAAAGAAAGGAGCATACTCAGAGTGCTGCTTTTTCAACTGAGGTCATCTAAATTTACATTAAAAATAATATTGAAGGCCCAGGGAGGAGTGAAACATATTAATTTTATGTACACTCTGGAGTTGAGAAAAATACAATTAAAATTTATTTATTTCCTTATGTGAAAATTTTTTTCACATAATGTCTGAATCAGATTTTTAGAATCGGATACGTTCTAAAAATGCATCTATAAAATAAATGTTCCTTAGAATAACCCTGGCTGCAAACAAATGTTGCAGATGGAATAAAGATTTTTACCTAAGTTTGGCATCCAGAGGAAAATATTTCACAATATCATCACTCTATATTCATAGCAAAACTTCTGACCACTTAAATCTGTTCTTCTCTTCTGCTTTTTTAGAGTAAGGAAGCACCAGCACAAATATTAGCATGGGAATAAAGTAATAAAAATATCTAATATTTGTATAGTTATATACTACTTTTATATATTCAATCTCCCCTAATAAAGATTACTATTTTCTCATCGTTAATGGGAAATCGGACTTGTCTTTTACAGTTTTTCCTGCTTTCTATTGTGCCTGCCATTGGTGATTTCTTGCCCCCTGTCTTTTATATCCTTAAATGTATAAGAAACCAAAATCTTCAACCTGAATTTTCTCAAATTATAAATGTCATAGCCTAAATATATCCACAAAAGTAAATAACAAACAATTATAGCCAGGGATCCAAATTAACAGAGTGTGAGAAAGAAGATTAGAATAAGTGGCAATTATCCTTCAGGACTTTCTACCAAACAGCACAAGCCACATGGAGTAGGTGAAAATGAAATGGAGATTGGAAATGTGATTCCGTTTTCATCCGAACATCCACTCATTCCCGAGGCAGTATGTGTCAGGTAATCAGTAGCAATTTAAATGAATGAAAAAAGTAAGAACAGAAAGAAAAGGAGCTGAAATAGCATCTAAGCACAAGGGAAGAATTACTGGAAACTTGAACATTAGCCACTCAAAAGAAGTAGGCAATGTTCAGCCTTTAGAAATATTGAGTAATAAAACTGAAATAAGCATGCAGCATTAAATGTCTACTTGAATTAAAAAAAAAAAACAGTGTCAATTTTTTTTCATTTTTAGTTGCATTTGAAATCCCTAAGCCATTGGCACCTTAAAGAAGAACTCAAGATCAGAGGCCTTCATCATGAAATTTTAGGTAGGACACATCTTACAAAATCACAGCTTGTCTGTGAACAAACTGATTATCTCTTAATAACTATTTGTTGGGAAGTGCAACAATCCTTCTCATGTTATTATGTGACCTGTGAAATTTTACCTGTTACTTTTCTTCATACATACATACATAAATGTGGTTGTTTATGGTAGCCAAGGAAGAAAGTAACCATAACATCTTAATGCTGAATAATATGAACTTCACACAAGATCTCTGAACATCCCAGGGGGACATTCATGTGGATAGTGCAAACTGTACCCCATGGTGCTGTTCACCATTCTACAAATGGAAAGTTAAGAATCAGAAATAGCAAACCTTAGTCTAACTGACCTAAATATACCAGGCTAATGTATAAGGAAAAAATAAAATGAAGACAATCAAATAAGTGTTTTGATTTGTGTAGATAAAACCGCAGCCACTGCCTCAATTTTCTGTTTTTACTGAACATACCCTTGAAGCCTGTATCTTCCAAACTTCTTTGACCGAAACCCACAGTAATAAATATATTTTACATCACAACTGGCACACGTAGCACATAAAATGATCACAAATTTACATGGAACAAAACTTACCCTCGCGAAATATCATATACTCTAATATTTTTCTGACTTATTCCTTTAATAATGTAGTAGACTTAATAAACTAATTTTTTGATCTACTGTGTCATGACAAGTAGTTGAAAACACTGCTTTCCAAAACTTTTAAGAACTACTTAAGAAAATTAAAGGATTTTAAAAGAGCCTAATCAATTTTTTTTTCGTTCTATCCAAAATTATCCAAACAGGAAAACTGATAAGAAAAGAAAATATATTAAATAGCATCTGTGCATTTGAAGTAACTTGCACAGACAACTCCTTCCCTCCATGGAAAATAAGAGGCAAACCACACAGAAAAAAAAAAAAATTCCAAAACTGAGTTTCCCAAGGGAATTGCATTTCTGTGAGTATTTTACTTTAAAAAGTTTTTTTGTCATTTTTTATTATTCTAAAAGTATTTGGATATTGTTTAACGCAAAAAGTTTAAGATGGGGCATATTATAGTGATATTATTTGCCACTTGGATGATGAGCAGTTTTGAATAAAATGTGGTCCCCTCTTTATTTGACCATGCTCACTTTGTAATTATTAGCAAGGCAGCAATAATCCACCAAGGAGCAGTCTCATTAGTGCCCATTGAAATTCAGTGGCATTCATTTGCAATAAAAGAACTGAAAATTAAATGGAAAAGAAAACAGTTTCAGGAGTCCACCATAAGGTTATGGAATTCATATCCTACCAATACCTTCTTCCTTCACATCATGAAGTTTAAAATGCTGTGGGAATTAGAATTAATCGCTATATTTTGTTCTTCTGGTTGAAAAAAGTGGGCAGAAGAAATGTTTTTCTCTCTCTCTCTCTCTCTCTCTCTCTCTCTCTCTCTCTCTCTCTCTTTCCAGTTTAACCCTGGATTAAAACAGGTAAATTAATTTCAGTACAGCAACTCAAAGTTTTGTTCGTTGTTCATGTTTTAAGAAATAACTCATCCTAGACCTGCTTGGTTGTGGAATGAGCCAGATTTCTCTAACGGAGATGAAGATGTATCCTTGGATACCCCAAGAGTCTGCTCTCCAGTATCCTCGGGTGCCAACCTGCTCCATAGTCCAGTTTCTTCTGCTATAAATACCTCTGGGAAAGGAACACTGAGCAGAAAACGGTCCAGAGCTTGCACTGCAGGAGGACTGGGCCAGCGCAGCAGAAGGCTCCAGACACCAGAGTACAGTCGGAAAGTGTCTTATGTGGGCACCCTGAAGCCTCCCAACCGGACCCGGCTCTCTCTGTCCTCCCACACCTGTATTTACCAGAAAGGCCCACCCAAGCCCTCTATGGGCCCTCTGTAGAGGAAGGGGAACTGCTCAAGGGAAAATGAAAGGTAATGGGGAGGCAGGAGAAGCAATCTCTATTAGCAGATAATAAAGCCACAACACAGTCACCACTCAGGTCACAAAGAGTTTCCCCTGTGTTGTGCACTGCCAGGGTTTCTTGCACAAGACGAAAAAGGCGACGACCCCCGCTGACCCCGCGCCAGCCCAGGGGCATTCTATGCCTAGCAGAACAGATGTGTCATTTAGCAGGCAGGAGATTATTTTAAATCACTGGTGTTTCAATATGGCATGTTTTAAGTTTACAGAACACCTATAAATTTCCGACTGTCAAAAGTCACATGCCAGCAATCTGCTCCAACACGGAATCAGCCAGAAACTCAGTCAGAAAATCAGAAACTTGTTGAGACTCATTCAACTCCTGTATGAATCTTCTGAGCAGCGCGATTCCATCCAAAACCCTTCGAAACTAGGATGCGGAGGAAGGGTGAAGTGGATGATAAGAATCGCTTCCCCAAAATCATCATCATACCTTGCATATTCCAAATTCATGATTCTAAATAAAAGAAAATTTTACTGGCATATTAAAGTAAAATAATAATAATAATAATAATAATAATAATAATAAATTTTTAAAAAACTTTCCTGAGTTCTACTAACCCCAAATACCTCCAACTTTAAATAGTAAAGCAGGACCTTTACTGGTGACTCAAAGTGCCTTGAGTTTATTTGCTTTGGGGTATTTAGCCCCCACAAATAACTGCTGTTTTGTGTAATTTTCCAAAACATGTTTAGTTAGGCAGCACACGGGCTTTGGGATCCGCCTCTCACAGAGACCATAGGAGGGTGGAGAACAACTGTTTTTAAGTACCACTGTACAGACTCCGGGTTCCGCAAATAACCCCAGGGCTCCCGCCCTTGCAGCCCAAAGAGCTCCAGCCTGCATCCCACCCGCGGCCTCGGGCGAGCTGGGACCCGCGCGGGTGCCCGCAGGCTCCCCCCTCCCCTCCCGCAGGGCGCGCACCGGCCACCCGACTTGATGCAACGCGGCGCGACGCAGCAGGCGCGGGTACCTGTAGAACGCGGGCGGGCCGGCCTCGCGCACCGCGTAGGTGCTGGGCTCGTTCTCCAGGTAATAGGGCACCTGTTGGCCGTGGGGGTGCAGGAAGGGCGATAGCTGCGGCGGCGGGTGCAGCAGCATGAGCGGGCTCGGAGATACGCTGTTGAGCTGGGGGAAGCCCCCGAGGTTGTTGGCGCCGAACGTCGCCTCCGACCCAGGGCCGTAGGCGATGCCCGACTGGCCGTAGACCGGGGCGGAGGCGGCGGAGGCGTTGAACTCGTACGCGGCGCCCTCGGGGTAGTTGAACACCGCGGGCTTGCTGCTGTCCACGTACACCTCACCCAGGGGCCGCTCCAAGGGCATCTTGAGCTGCGGGCGGTTTAGGGGCTCCAGCTCGTTCCCTTGGATCTGGTGCAGCAAGGCCATTCCTGATGCTTTGGTGTGGAGAGTCATGGTCATGGTCGGTGGCCGCGGGGCAAGGCGCAGACTGTCTCCCTGGGCGACAGAGGGCTTAGCAGCCGGTGGGCCACCTGGAAAAAGAGCACAGTCCGCGGTTAGAGGTGGTGCGGCTCACGTCCTGTGGCTCACTGGAACTCCGGCCTGGCCCTGCCCCGGGGGCCGACCGTGGAGCCGAGTGGCCAAACTCTGGCCAAACTCCAGCAAGTGCAACCCTGGTGCGAAGGGGCCCCGCCAGCTCCCGGTCTCCCTAGTCTCTAAGTACAGGTCTCCTTTGCTTACAAGTATTACAAAGGTGCTGGAATCCCGCCAGGGACCATTGCCTCTCACTGACACTGGTTCAAACATCACTCCAGGCACCGCTCTTTCTGGAGCAACCCCAAAGAGTCGCTTCCCAGAACTTAACTTTACTTGTGGTTGCTGCTGAATGAAGGCTGAATTTCACCGTAGGGGTATGGGGACACTGAGGGATCTCCTAAATGTGGCCCAGGGAAGACGAGAGTTAAAACAGAAGCAGAAGACTAAGCCAGGGGCCAGCTTTTTCTAAAGTGCTGCCTGATGTGCCCATGCCAGGCTCCAATCTATCTCTGTTTGTCTTTCTGTTTGATTCACTCTCCTTGTTGGCTAGAAATATGTAGTGTGTACATAGAATGACCCTGGGGAGGACTGCTCTGTAACTGAGATATGGTAGATAGGATGGAGTGTGCAGTTGCATATGCAGCCAGCCACAGCCGGCTATATTTAGCTGCTGAAGGAACTGATAGGAGGCATGTAGGGGCAAGGAGAGTGGAGATGCAAGGTGTACTTAGAGGAAGAACTGCTTTCTGCAGGCAGGAGAATCCTACCGCGCTTCAGTTTTCTCATCTGCTGAAAGCTTCTGACAAGGTCCTTTCCAGACACAACCTCTGAGACTCTCCCAGCCTGACTTTTCTATTTATGTTGGACCACAGTGCGGTACTTGCTCCCTTTAGAAATTCTCATGTGAATGATGATTCAGAAAAACCTTTGGTTAGGCGCAAATGGGTGTTCATGCCTTCCACAGGTTATGCAACCAAAACTTCAGAAAACTGAATATGCAATGCGACCTTTCCCCACAAAACATAACCTCTCAGAGGTCACTAGCCAAAGCTTTGGCAATTATGTTACACTGTCCATCTAACCAGCAATTTTAAAATGCATTTCTGCATTTCATCTCTTTAGTCCTACAGCTGGACTTTCTGGGTCCACTTGGGCTGGAATATGCAGAAGCAAACATCCAAATGAAAAAGAAATAGAAACAATTTTTGAACTCAACTGAATTAAAGCTAAGCCACCTCTCTTGCACTCACACACACGTGCACACATGCACACACAGTCCTATTAATGAGATAAAATATCTGGTCAAGTATATCATAATCCATAGTCTTGATTAGTTCATACTTTTTAATAAACTTCCTTTGCTAAAGCCTAATAGTCTCTGATACAGCCATTAATACTTTACCTTAATTGCTATCTCAAACGCCCAAAAGAGTAACTGACAAAATGTTCATGGCATATATAAATGCCAAGGTTGCTGTTACTAATGGTAACATTCATAATATTTTATACTAAGTACACATTTTTATCTAATTCTTGCAAAAACAGATCAATTTTGGATGATATGTAGATGAGCTGATTTAATATGAAACCAAAATTGAGTTTAGCATCAATAACTATAGATCATAAGCAGAGAAAGGGTTAAAAACACATTAGGTGAATTGCAGATATTTCTGCCTTTATGGCCAGCAACAATTACTTTCCAGAGCAATTTTTTTTTTTTTACAGATGATTTAGTTTCTGTAAATCACACTTTCAATTTTCAAATGCCTTCTTTACAACACATGCAAAAGCACTTCATGGGGCTCTTTAAAAATCTGAGCCTGCCAAATTATATATATAAATGGCACAAAGAATCCTACAACTCCTGAAAGAAAAGGGAGCCGCACACATCCCCCGCCCCCCCATGGAAACCGGCACATCCTCATCTCCCAGCTAGGATACAAACGCTGGCCAGAAAGGTAAGTTGCTTTCTCAAAATGCTCAAGCTACAGAGAGAGAGAGAGAGAAATCAAAACAATCCTACCCTGCTGGATCAAGAGTGTCTTTCCAGAAATGTTCCATGAGCTTGTAGAAGTCAAGGGCCGAGATGGTAAGAAGGGAGGAAGGAATGTGCTCGCATGTTCGAGTGGCTCGGTGTGTGATCAAGGCAGAGCGTGTGTGGATGTGTTTGTGTGTGGAATGGCAGGGACTCGGGAAGCAGCCAGTAGGCAGGGCACTTGGCAGCCCCTCCCGGCAGACGCGGCAGCTGGGCTGCTGAACAGAGCTGGATGAATGGCAGTGGGGAGTGAGGGAGGCTTGCTGTCTGCTGGGGACAGCAGTGTGGCATAGCTAGAGTGTGTCTCCCTGGGGAAAAGAAACTCCAGCCCTCTCTGCTCCCTACTTGTGTCCCAAGCTTTCTGCCATCGTCACCCTACGCAAGAGGGAAACCAGCCTAGCTGTAAATCATAGGCTTATGGCGAAAATAGAATGCCCATCAAAAGTGTATAGAGATCAAGTTTACAAAATGTGCCAGGGGTGGTTTTTTTTCTGAAGAATATAATTTAACAAGAAAAGCTTCCTGGAATACACTTGGATCAAATGCCTTACTGGTCCCAGCCCCACACATCTCTGAGTAGCCACACTATTGCCAGGCCTCTAGTGGCACAAGGAAATCAGACTTTGAAATAAATGTCTTGGCATTCCAGGAATACGTTTGCAGCTGAAAAGTAATACTCCTCCACCTTGTTAACCAAACCCACGAAACTCTCCACCAATATCTCCTTGACTGCTCTCTGTAAACATGTGAAAAATGTATTAAGTCGGAGGGTATGAAGATAAGACCAAGGTAGGACCTTTGTTTTAACTGATTTTAAGCTTTTAGTTGTACTGGCATTGACCGTAGGCAGAGGTCTTACTTTTCCTGACAGTGCCCACATGCATCTGCCTGATTCTCAACATTTCTCCTGACCAGGGAGCAAGAGTTGGCATAAGGTTCTCCTAGTGTGCCCTCCCCCAGGGTCCCAGGACACATGACGCCTAGTAATGCCCTCATTGCCAGACATTTGTCACTGCCTTGGGTATTAAATAACTCTAATCACAATGCCAGGAGTGGCTAGTCTCTGGTCTTAGGAACCTGTGCAGTTAACAAGAGATTTATGAGTGGTTCTTAAAATTAATACAAATAAAAAAGTAGAAAGTTTAAAAAAAAGGCTAATTATGTTATAATGCAAATATATATTTTTTTGTGCTTTGAAAAACCCAAAATAATGCAATATTGGAACACAGAAGAGTTCCCTTTGCAATTAGTAATGACAATAAATATTGAACATAAATAAATACTGAAGACTAGGGATGTAACTCAGCAGTAGAGAACTTGCATAGCATGTAGGATGCCCTGTGTTTAACCTCCAGCACCACAAAAAATCTAAAAAATTATAATGAAATGAAAGATTATTATCCTTTGTCGGTGACAGTGGTGAATCCTGGTGATAGTATCTCCTCTCATAGGTCAACAATGGTCACACATACACTAGGCCAGTCCAAAATAAAACAAGTAAATGCAAGAGGGACAGAAAGAAGAAGGGAAGGGAGGGGAGGGGAAGTGAGAAGAGAGTGGAGATGAGGAAAAAAAGAAAAGAGGAAATAAGAAAGGAATGGAAAGAGAACCTGCAAATGTTCACCTTGAACCCAGGAGGGATAAGAAGCCTAGCTGTCTTCTCAGAGACTCTGAATCTGCAGAGACTTGTAATCAAAGTCTGATATGTCCAATAAAGACAGTTTTCTTGACCACTTTCCTTCCAGTAATTTCTGTCAACATCCTGATCAGTTTGGTCTGCCATGTTGGGTGATGGTGGGTGGGAAAGCATGGTGCCCGGGAACCCAACATGGACTTTCCTCTAGTGGCTCTGGCTCCAACTTTCTCTCCTTTCCTATCACCTCTCATGTGGGACACACAGCTCTGCCATGACTTACTGACTAGCCAGGAAAAGTCTACTTCTCTAGAGCCACTGCCCAGTGTATCTCCGGACCCACTTTTCCAATCATCTCCCAAGCTCTCATTCTCTCTCCTCCAACATGGTCACCCCCCTCCTCCAGCTTCCCTTTGTGTACAGCATCACTCTCCCTCTGGTCACCAGATTAAAATTCTAGCATTTTCCTTTGAGGCCTGACTTTCCATCACCTTTCGTACGGGATCAAGAAGTAGTTCCCAAGCAATCTAGCTTAGCCACTTCTGCTCATCACTGCATTGCCAACACCCCTTTTCCATCCCTCCTGGCCTTACCTGTGCCAAGAGCCTCTTCCTTCTCCCTATTTTTCCTGAATTCTGCTGCGGATTTATTTTCTTGACTTTTTTTTTTTTTTTCCTTACTGCTCCAGGATCTGTCTAGTCGTGACCCAGTTCCCTCTCTTTAACCCAGATCCCAGCTTCCCCAGGAGTTCCAGACATCTCTTCTCCATCGCCATCCTTTCTAGTCTGGTGGCTTCGGTGTGTGACCCGTGCTTCAGCTAAATGAGAGTATAACACTTCAAGACCCCCAAATTTTTCTGTCTAGAACCCCCACCTTCCTGACTTGTCAGGGAAAAGCATCTCCTTTTTTAAGGTCCAGTCTCAATGCCACTGAATCCATGGTACCTTCCTCTATTCCTTATCCAAAGAGAATCCCGGTCTTCTGAGCTCCAGGGGTAGTTCTCGTGCATTTAACCCATTCTTCCTTGAATCAGCTATTTATATAAATATGATTTCTAACCTCTTACTCAGAAGCTCCTTGAGGACAAGTTCTAGCTAGAAATATTTGGTAATTTGAAGCCTAAAATGGTGTTTGATCATTATTAGGTCATTAAACATCAGCTAGTTAATTACTACAGATATTTCAAAGAATAAAATAAAATCCCATCTGTCAGAATAACGGTGTCTAAAATCTAACTTTCTAAGTGATGTCCTACCACTTTCAAAATTGTTTTTTGCTATAAAAACTGGTTTTTGCTATATAACTGTTTTTTGTTATCTCTGTATCTTCACAATGACTGAAAACATAAAGTCAAAATTCAAATCTGTACCATCTCAATGTGTTAAGTCTGCAGTTCTTGGCGACATGATTCACCAGAGGGCTCTGCATTTTTAGTTCTTAACCAGATAATACTGTGGCCAAACATATCTTCTTCTTTAGCTCCATTAAAAGCTTTTTACAGTAACAAAAACATAATTCCTCAACAGAAACATGAAAGAAAATAAATGTAGAAATAGCTCCATGATAGCTTATCCCACCAGACATGGTTCCTGCACTCTAAGAAGTGCAGGTTTCTCTCTGTTCAAACTGATCATTGTACTGATTACAAATGCTATGTTGAGGAGCTTGTTTTTGAGCATTTATTTGACGTCATCTGTTTTCCTCTAAAGTGGATGAATAATGAGTCCTTTTAAGGGCTCATTTTAAAGACAGTTTGGTCATTTGTTTTAAGTGTTTTTATTAGCTCCTAGCCTTTATTTTTCACCCAGTTTTGGATTTTTGCTTTTTCAGCCAAAATTTACATACAGTAGAATGGACATGCATATACAGTTTGATAAATTTGGGAAGAAGGATATGCCCATGTAACAACCCTGCCAGTCAAAATATAGAGTATTTCCGTCACCCAGAAAGTTCCTTCCTGACCATTGTAGTCAACCCCCAACCTCTGTAGTAACTGTCGTTCTAAGTTCTGTTGCCATAGATTGATGTTGCCACCTGGCCCAGGAGAGCTCTTACAAATTGGAGCACATGTGCCCCATTTCCCACCAATGGCACAACCCAACCAGGCAGGTGCTGGCTTTGCAGCTTCCTCTGGCATCAAGGCCCAGATCTACTTTATTCTTCCCAGACTTCCCAGCACAGAATTTTACTAACACTCCACTATTCATGGACCCTTTGAAGCTCAGCAGGTGCAAAGATACAAGTGACCAAATCGCCCAGTGGAATCAGTGTTCCTTCACCCATTTCTAAGCCCACTGCCACTGCAAAGAAAAATGCATGGATTTTTAACCAAGAATCAAGCCAAAGACCCCTCCTCTTACAAACCCTGTGACCTCAAATGCCATTTTCTGTCTTCTTGCTCAGGACTTGATGCAGATGATTAGAATTCTTGGTTGCCAGACAGAATGGCTGCTCTTCATTATGAATCAATAAGTGATTCAGATTTCATTTGCCAGCTTAATAGAATTGGCTAACTTTCATCTTACATTTTCTTGGAAAATGTATTTAAAGTATTCTAAGAACTTTTTATATCATTTACCTACACTGCATGTGGTAGAAGACAATTTAGAAGACACTTTCACTGTAAGTGCCATGTAGGATACAAGAATTCCAATTATTCCAATTATTGTTACACTGTGTCCCTCTTCCACCCTTTATCTGCTATTTACTTGAGGAATCTCATTGCCAGTTTAGGGTATTATTTCTCTGTGTAGAGCAATATCCAGATTGTGCCTAAATACACATAGATTTAGATAGTCCTATCTAATGTTAAGGAGGGCTCTTACACACACACACACACACACACACACACACACACACACATTCTCTCTTTCTCTCTCTAACCAAGAACCATCCCCCATGCCCAATTTCAGAGCCAAGCCTAGCCAAATGATTTTTATATTTATATATTTGTGAGTTTTAAGCTTTTTCAGGCCTTTCAATTATTTATGTGTTTGTTTGTTCATTGGTCATAGCTACCTCTTATTCACACTACCAAGAGCTCCTTCCCTCTCTCACCCCCCTCAATTGCAATCATTCTGTATTGAGGAAGTAACACATTTGTAAACATGGCAATGAATGCCTCATTCACTCAGTTCTCTTAAAAAAAAAAAAAAAAGAACTATTGATTACCTATATTTACCAGGCCATCTGTAAGTGGGCACAGTCTTAGCTAGCTCAGGCAGTCATAAGGAAATACCACAGACTGAGTTTCTTATACGACAGACATTTATTTTCTCGCAGTCTGGGAGCCAGCCGGGAAGTCTGAGATCAGGGTGCTGGCATAGTCAGGTTCTGGTGAGGGCCCTCTTCCTGGTTTGTAGATGGCCACCTTCTTCATGTATCCTACATGGCAAGAAGTAGAGGGGAAAGGAGAGGGGAAAAGATCGCTTCCTTTCCTAAGAAGGCCACAGTGCTACCAAAGTAGGACCCACCCTTCTGGTCTCATTTGACCTACGGAGCTTCCTAAGGATCCTACCTAGATAGTCACATTGAGGGTTAAGGCTTAAGTATATGAATGTGGGGACACAGTTCAGTCAATATCAGGTACCCCAAATAAACCAAAAACCTCCAACCTCACAGAGCTGACTGAGTGCTGAACCTAATCTCAGGGGTCCTCCTACTCAGCCACTGGGACCTGGTCTTCCCCAGGGGTCCACAGGCATTGCTACTCCTCTGCATCCAGCCCGTGCATTCCCATCTCTCCTCCACACTCCCCTGGATGATTACAACCACTCCCAGGGACTTAAGTTTCATTTAAGTGCATTGAAGATGACAGAGTAGAAATCTCCAACCACGATCCCCATCCTGGCCAGGAGAGTTCCAATTCCAGATATAGAGGACATCTTTGTACGTGAAGATTCAGTCTGTAAATATTTATTGAGCACCTATAACATACTAGCCATTTGAAGCTCAGCTTGTTCAAAATTGAATCATTATCTTTCCCTAGATGTGCCCCTCCCCTCCATTTCCTGCTTTGGCAAAAGACTCCACTGTTCATGGAAATGCTCAAGCCAGGAGAATCTGGCCATCAGCCTGACCCTTGTTCTCACTCATTATATTTGATCTCTCACAGATTTTTATTTCTATCTCCTGATCTCTTTCACGTGGTCTCCCTCTTCTCATCCTCACTGTGGTTGTCAGGCCACTGTCTCCTCTCTGAAGATCGCTGTCTCCATCCTTTGGCCTCCACTATCTAGTCTCCATGCTGTAGGGAGAGTCATCTATCTGACAAGCAAAGGAATTCAGATGATCATCCTTGCTTCTCCAGAGGTCCCATCTCTCCCACTGGTACCATGCTCCTGCTTTCAAGTTGCTCAAACCCTCTGACCTAAATAGGTGGATATCTAACAATGCAAACGGGATGTCCACCTATTCAGATTACACTCCCCGGAATCTTCCTCCCATCCCTTTTCAGCTGACTTACTCCTACTCATCCTTCAAATCTTCCCAAGACATCTCAGCCTTCCTTGATTTCCCATTGGGCCACTCATAAGAAAGCTCCTATCTCCCCATCTTGGGCCATTTCTGCTTCTATGACAGAACACCACGGACTGGCTAAGTGGTAAACAACAGAAACTTATTTGGCTATGATTCTGATGTCTGGAATTCCAAGATTGAGGGGCTGCATCTGGTGAGGGCCTTCTTCCTGTGTCATAACAGGGTGGAAGGGCATCCCGTGGTAAGGAAGCATGTGTGTGAGACAGAAAAAACAGGCTCAACTTGCCCTTTAAACAGGAGCCCACTCCAACAATAATGGCCTTAGTCACCTCTTAAAGGTCGTATCTCTTAATACTGTTTCAATGGCTTTTAATATGAATTTTTGAAAGGACATTCAAATTTTAGCACTCTACAAACACTCCCATTACAGCCCTATCATATGGTTGGACTTCCTAAGTAGTTCTCTGTATCCCCCCACTGGCTTGTAAATTCAAAAGGGCCATGGGGAGCATGTTTTTCAAAGTCACAAGTCCATTTCTTAGTAGGATGCTTGATGCATAGTTGGCCCCCAACAACTGCTACTTGGATATTGAATATGGAAACCTCTCCCAGACATCCATCCCTTTTGCATTGTTAAGTGACTTACTCAGAAGGATGGATGATGAGGGCCGGAATTTAGAACCAGAGCTGGGAGGAAAATTTGGAAATAGATTCATATTTTCTAGAACAACTCCCATTTCTTATCACATAATGGACTATTAGAATTCATGGTTTCTTTATGGGTTGTCACATCCAAATCCTTCATGGTACTTATAAAGAAACTGAGGCCCAGAGAGGCACAGGAAACTTGCTGAAGGTTCCCAGGTAGAGGAACTAGACTAGCATCTGGGGCCCCAGACAGGGTGAGTCCTTCTTTCTCCCCCACCCCAGCTCTATGTGTAGCTACTGGATCCTCCTTTAGTATGGCCCAGGTTTAGCAAAAAGCAAATTAAGGCATAATCCTGGTGGTTCAATGAGCTATTCTTAAATGTCTTAAAATTCCCGGCTCTTTGGAAAACACGTAAGTTTGCTGCCACATTCCCAAATCATTGGTGGAGAAACAAGAGGGTTGAAGAATATAATGTTTTTAACAAACATTGACACAACTTGTGTTCAGAGATGTGACTTCCCTAATAGAACATGAAGAAGTGAGTAATCCGCCTCCCATTCATTGCTGCCAAGAAGAGAGTTCATTTGAGTCTTACTTCCATATAATTGGAATTTAACTTCCTAGCTACAAAACGAATTTAAATCCTTCCTGTATCTGCTAAACTGTACAAACTTGCAAATGCAACAGCTTTAACCAAAAAAAAAAGTAAAAAATTAAAACAAAGCTGATTATTTTACTTTATTTGTTACATTTCAATTTTCAAGGGAAGCTAGTTTGAAAGAAATTAAATCTCCTTTCTATTTTGCTATTCACTGGTCAAGGAAGCCACTTCAGAATCAAAACCCAGTAGCCTTCCTAAAAATCACCAGCTTTCTAAAAGAATTGGAAAGATTATTAATTTAAACATGCAGATTCAGAAGAATTTAGTGGCAAACTCTTAAATGATTGTTGCATAAATATATTCTTTTTAGTGATATTTGTCTGCAGCATTTTGCCATAAATCCAGAGGAAAAAAAAATATTTCCACAATTTTTCTACCAAAAGTTAATAAATGGTTGAATTGTACACTTTTTTTACTTTTTTCCACCCTACCCTTACATTTCTGTTTTCTGTTCTTAATACAGATCTACTTTTTCCTTAATACATGGTCTCTGAGATCTTTTCAGGCCAGCCCTCTTCAACTCCTACTCAACAGGGGTCACCCCACTAGCCCCAGAATTCTAATCAAACCTCACAGCCAACGTGCTCTCCCTTACATGGGTGTCCTTGACCCCATTGGCCTCTCTTTTTCAACAAGCCAGTCAGTGACACCCCTTGCTCAGCCCAACTGTCACTTCTGGTGAGATGCCCAACGTTCATCTTGTACAGCTGCCCCATGCCCAAAACCTTATCACATCAAAATCCTGGCTTGTTCAAGTCTTAGGTTCAGCCTGCAGTTCATAGGAACTTATCTGATTGAATTCATTTTCATTCTTACCAAACCTGTAGGTGTTTGAATTTTAAACAGGGAAATCTTATTCAACTAAGAAAGTCCCTTCTTGCAGAAATGCAAAAGTACAAAAAGTAAAGCATGGGGCTTGGGAGGAGGTACTTATATGAAAAACCTTAGGCACTTTGCTTTCTCAAGAAATTCAAAACGAGAATGAGCTGCATCAAACCATCCCTTAGTGAGCCCCTGGAGTGCCCCGGTACATTGTTCTTGGTGTCTCAGTGGGGTCACATGCCTCCTTCCTACACTGGGATGGTCCTTGTGTTTGGGTAAGCAC
The DNA here is from genome assembly GCF_048772815.1 of Callospermophilus lateralis. Lineage (NCBI taxonomy): Eukaryota > Metazoa > Chordata > Mammalia > Rodentia > Sciuridae > Callospermophilus > Callospermophilus lateralis. The sequence continues at coordinate 15,438,668 of NC_135310.1, forward strand.
TTGAGAATACATAATAAACAAGCACAGTCAGCACCGTGGCTAGAGTGGTGGCTCTCACAGAACATGACCCACAGCAGTCAGATCAGAGGGCTGATGATTTGCCCAAAGGAAGATGGAAGGTAAGCATATTCCAACCACCGAAATTCACTCCCTGACTGCGCACAATGCTAGAGACAGAAAACATTAAAAACAGTAAAGTCCTTTTCTAAGTGCTACCGTAAAATAACCCAAAGTTTAAACCTAACAGCCCATTTCATTGGCTTCTCTTTCATGCAAAAGGAGATCTCTTGACTCTTTCTGATGTGATAATTTAGCTTTCTCAGAATGGGCATAAGAACGACTCAATTAAATATAGTTCTTGCTCAATGAATCTGGACTGTGCCTATTCTTGGAAATAAATGCTATATTCATTCCAATGAATGTTTCCCAATCAGCCTCAATTCACCCTTCACTCCATACAGAACAGACTTGCCCTCCTCTGCCCACAGCTACTTGGGGTGATGCAGTCCTGGCTGAGTGGTCAGTGACACTCCCAACCCCACCATCTTCTTTTCACTATCCTTAGAGGAATTTCAGTAGAAACCCTCACCCATATCCCAGGTGTCCCAACAGGTGCTCCTCTAGGCCTGGCCCACAGGGTCTGGTGTGCACTCTTGAGAGCTTTGCTACCTATCAATCACCCCAGTCTATAGGCAGGAAGGAAGGAGCTTGGTAAAGAGAACCAGATTTCATTAACCTCTGTATAAGTGGGTTGATAGTGAGGATTTTTTATTTCTGTTCCCTCCAAACTGCTGCAGTGTGAACATGGCCATCTGCTTGGGAGACTTTTCTTTCTTCTTTTTTCGGGGGGCGTTGGGGGAGAGATAGGATACTAGAGACTGAACCCAGTGGGGCTCTACAACTGAACTACATTTCTAGTGTCAATTTTTTATTTTGAGACAGGGTCTCACTGAGTTGCCCAGGCTGGCCTTGAACTTGAGCTGCATGGGTCGCTGGGTTTACAGGCGTGTGCCATAGAGCCCACTCAGAGACTTTTCTTTCAAATTGATTTGAAAACAAGGAAAGTATCCTTTCTAGAGTTGATTTTTCTACTGAAATCTCTCCTCTGAGGCCTCACCAGAAGTATAAGGGAAATCCTTATGGCTGTTAATTGAGCATCTATGTGCTTTACAGATTTCATTTCATTTTAAAATTTTATTTAATCAATTTTCAAGTATATAATGCAGTCTAAAAAATAAAAACTTCAAAAGATATTTTCAAAGCAGAATTAGGGAAATATCCTCCCACCTCTGCCTGGCACCCTTCAATTTCCCTCTCTGGAGACAACCAATGTCATCAATTTTAAAAGTAGCCTTCCAGAGCTACCCTATGCATATGGAAGAAAACACCACACACACACACACTCACATACACACACACACACACACACACATTTCCACACCCCTTTTTAAAAAGTTATAGTAATATGCATCCTATTTTGTGTCATGCTTCTTGTTTTCATTGACAGTATACCTTAGACATCTTCCTATTTCATTATCAAACATCTTCTTCCTTTTTTATAAGTATTCCACTGCAATGAGGAAACAATTTATTTTGCCAATTCCCATTAAAGTCAATTAAGTGTATTTCCAATCTTTTGAAATTACCACAATACTACAATTACTTAATACCTAAGTCAAATCTCACATGAGTAAGTTTAATTTTAATCTTGGTACATGTTGCCAAATGTTCTCATAGTGGCTGTACAATCGGAACTCCCACATCCTCAGAAATATGTTGAATCTTTGAGTTTTTAAATATTTTTCAACATGGTATCTCCAGGCGGATTTGCTTCTTTGTTTTAAACCAGGGATTGAACCTACGACACTCTACTACAGAGCTACATCCCCAGCCCTTTTTATATTTTATTTTGATACAGGGTCTCACCAAATTGCATGGAGCCTCTCTAAGTTGCTGAGGCTGGCTTTGAACTTGTGATTCTCCTGCTTCAGACTTCCAAACCACTGGTGCACCATCGCACCTGGCTTTGTGCAGTTTTAATCAGCACTTTTTTAACCATGAGCAAGGTTGAACATCTTTTCACGTGCTTTAGTTTCAATTTTTAGCTGATACACCTAAAGGTTGTAAGACCTGGGACAAAGTAAGGTGTTTTAGTTTGGGGTTTTTAATATTTTTTTAGTTTTCAATAGACTTTATTTATTTGTATGTGGTGCTGAGAATCAAATCCATTGCCTCATACATGCCAGGCAAGCGCTCTTCCACTGAGCTACAACCCCAGTCCCACAAAGTTAGGTTTTTAACATGAATCTATAAAACTGAGACAATCTCACCTCAAAGAATTGTTTGAAGATTTGGAAGTGAGGATGCAGGAAATGCAAGTTCTTCTCAATGGTTTGCACCATTTTCCCCAGTAGTTAGCACTGGGCCCCACAAGCCCAGGTTACTACAGGTGACAGAAGATATGACAAAGACTAGAGTTGAGTGACCCAAAAGTTTTAGATGAAGTGAAGAGCTATTATTTAAGGCTTATTTGCTACCACCACAAAGTGACAGTCAGTTTAATACATTACTGAAATTAGATACAAACCAGCACCCTTTCTCTGGGGATAAAAAATAATCAAGAACAGTGTAACCAGAAGCAAGCTCTGTAAACTTGAAAAACAGAAGCTCACTTATGAGTTCAGTGTAATTTGGGTGATGAATTGTTACAATACCAGCTTTTACTGTTTTACTGTGTCTTCAGACCTATCACAAACCACCTTCTATTGCTCCCACTGAGACATTGTAATGCAAGTTAATATCTATCATCAGATTTTAAACCTTCATAAATAAGTGATGGATTGTTGACAAAATTGTGGCTGTCGTGTTGAGAAAAGGACTGTGGCTTTCACAAAAATAAAAATAAATATTTTAAAGTAGACTGTCAAATATTAGGTTTTAAGATGCCTTATTGTAAAGCTAAAATGCTTGGGACCCAAATGGCCAATGTGTCCAAAGTCTAACTTAGATTTCCTTTAGGTACAACATGATCATCCAACAGGAAACCAAAAATCATCTAGTTTTTCTTAGCCATTTTTTTAGCTTTTCCATTTATATTAATAATAAATATAGCCACTAGATTTGAAGATTATGGAAACCAATCTGAACCTCAGTAAGAAAAAAAATAATGATAATAATTACAACCTATCTTTAGTGGAAAGACAAGGTTTTATTATACATAGATAATTTTTCATTTTTGTGAAATAATTTTAAAAGTTGTTTTAATATTAGAAAAAAACCCAATTGTTATATATTTGTAAGTATTTTTATCCATAGAACATAAATTGAAGGAGAGTTATACTAAGACTCCTTTTCACAATTATGTATACTATATCCCAATTGTTTAAAAATCAACAAAGAGAAAATTAGCCTGTCCTTAAAGATAACATCTAGTCCCCTAATACTTTAAAAATATTTTTTCATATCACAAGTACATAGGCCTAAAATTAACCAAGTAGACTTAATTTCTCCCTGGGGGAGTGGATAGGTAACCTGCTGTTATAGGACTGTCCCTTTGAATCATACATATTGTTTTCATAGCATCTTTTCCACTAGACTTTGAGATTCCTTGGGGTCACCAGTATACTGCCTGGCATACATGTGGTACTTGAATATATTGAAAGAGAATAAATAAAGTGATTTGAACCTATTGTCTAGCTTCATGTAGATGAATCTCTTTTCAATGCTTTACCTGTTGTTTGTGCTCAAGTGTTTATTATTCTCTGAAATATAAAACAACATCCATGTCACAAGAGTTATAAGGTGAAAAGACAAGTTCTGATCAGCAGACACCCTTAAAGTCACAGGAATCACAAGTCTCACATTGCCCGGCCCTGATGGTTCAGGATGGTTGCTGAGTGTCCTCTGAGAATCTTGAGTCCAAAGTCAGCCCATAGAGTGGATCTCTCATCTCATAGACCTCCAGGAAGTCTGTCATAATGTGGCTCGGTAATCACAGTTCACCACACAGCTTACAGAGTCAAGAGGAATGGGTCAATAGAATAGACCCAGGGTCCCTAACACCACACACCCAATATCAGGCTGGCTGACTTCCAAGAGCCCTCTCTGTTTACCACCACATACCATGATTTTTCACAATCCACTATCAACTCTTCATTATCATTAACAGCATTTATTTCTTCGATTGGCACTTTGGGGAAAACTCATGATATCCAACTTTATAAACCGTCTTTTTCACGTCCAGAAATTTCATTATAATACTGATTTGCTGAACAAAAATATAAACTCCTTGAAGGTGAAAAATAAGCTCAGGAATCAGGTCAAGTCTACACAATGGAGAATCCTAATCTATAGAAAGATTGACTTTGTTAGTTTTTATTAACTGAATTAAGTGATTTGGTGGCAAATAGGTTACCAAAGTCAAACCATGTTTATTAGAACAAATATCTGCTAATATAGGAACCAAATGTAAAAATGGAGCCATGTTTTACTGGTGTTGTATTTCAATCCCCAGAATAGATGACATGTTCCAAAGTGAAGTATCAGGCCACCGTACATCACTCAAAAAAAAAAAAAAAAAGTGTGGGATTCACTCTTATCTCTCATACATCAAGGGCATGAAAGAAACAGGAGTTGGGAAATCCGATGATTTTTGGAGTTGCCTGCAGAGTCACGTCCTGTTCAAGGTGGAGAGTCAGGACAGGCCAGCTGACATCTGGAGCCCAGGGAAAGGGGCTAATACAACCCCCAGGAGACTGGTCTTCTAAGAACTTGCAGACACAGTGACCTCAGGTGTCTGGCCCACCTGCAAAGCTTGAGGACAAGAGAACTCTGGCCGTGGCAGAGCTGGGCTGGTCCCAAAGTTTGTGGAGGCAAAGAACAGAGCTGATCTGGGTCACGTGCAAGAGGAAACCAGCAGAGCTACAATTTGGATCCACAAAGAAAACTGCCTGGCAGGGACAGCCGACCTCATCAGAAAGAAGTGCTCTGGTGACTCCCTTCAAGACCAACCAGGCACCTGGTGTTGCCTGCATGGAGCATCCCAGAAGTGCGAGACCCTAGGGCTGAAGTCAAGGGGGTATACCCTGCGAGCCCATGAATGATGGTTGTCCCCGAGACAGGGACAGCTCCTAACATCTGCCAGATCTAGGTAACGTGACACCAGCTCACCCAATATTCCCTACCCTCACTTCTCCTCCTGACTCACTTCAACCCTGTAGGGATCAGACATTGAGGTGGGCAAGATGTACAAAGAGGAATAAATATGAGGGAAGGAGGCCAACTCCCACTAACCCCACTGCAGAGAGCAAGTGAGCCTGTCTGGGGCTTGCCCTGGGAAAGTGGAGGAGTCATGACACAAAATGAAACTCGTGTTTGACATTCACATTGGACCAGCTATGGTACTTAGTGACTAAAGGGCCTCTACCACTTGAAAGAAAAGTCTTGAGCTTTGCTTTACATTTCCTCCTTGGAAAAACTGACCCCATGGGACAAGATGAAGGGCACAGAGAATGCTCTCTGTTTACACCCTGTGAGGCCTGCTTTCCAGCACAATGGCACATCTCTATTCCTTCAAGGGACTGAGCCTCCTGTTCCCCCTTCCTTCTGATGCCTCTAATACACAGAGCAAATGTATCTCATGAACAATATTTTAGATCGACTGCAGTGAAATTGACTGAGCCAGGGAATTCAGTATACCTTCTATTTGAGGACATATCTGATGCTTACTGGAATAAATGTTTTCCTAATCATTCATATGTCAAATTATAGACTTTTAAGTAAGTCAACAAAAGACACTCTCAGAGGTTCAATTTATACTCTCGTGTAAAGCCAAATGTCTCCTTTGCAATATTTGTGTATATAAATGGTTGTTCATTGTTGATGTTTAAAAACACAAAGTTGGGAGGAAATTAGCGTGTTCTTTCCATTAGCTACTCTCTAAGTCAAGTGCAGTGAGAATGGAATAAAGAAAGGTGTGTGCCGTGCAGAGAGCACACCTGGTCTCTTGTCTCTGGGGACAGACTTTTCCCAGCAAAGCCCCTGGCCTGCAGCTCTCCTGGACCTGGGTCAGGAGCGGGAGGGCAGCCTCTTGCTAGAGGGTAGATGACACAGGGCCTTGCAAAGAACATCTGATTTTGGAGGTTGGCCCTGGCCCTGCTAGATAGAATCAGGAAAATGCTCTTAGGAAACTGACCTCTATCAGACACTTCCACAGCCCACAGCCATGGTGATGCAAAGAACGTGACTTCATTGTTAATATTATGTCCAAGTTGAGAATATTATGAGCACCCTGTGAAAATGAATCTTGTCACCAAAGGATGCTAGGACTGGGGAGGACTTCAGCAGTCATGTAGATCAAGGTCTCAAGTCTTCCTGAGAAGGAAGGACGAAGTTCACAAAAGCTCACACACCCTCCAGTCCTACCCTGGGCTCTCTGCAATCTCAGGTTCACCCAGGTTTCCCTCCACATAGAAGAATCTGAATGGAAAGGACATGAATAGAGGAATAACCTAACCCGCCTTCATTCACAACACACTTACTCTTTTGGTAACTAACTACTTGAATCAGACCTCCCCACAAATCTCATTGCTTAAATGTGCCACCAAACTGTATTTCAGAATTATGTATTCATTATCACCTCTTCTTCGCACCGGTGGGGAACTAAGGCCCCAATGGGTTTGGTTGCTTGTCCAGAGAGACAATGCAGAATCAAGGTCTCATCTTTTACTAATTTGGGGTGATATTTATATTTAGTACAACCTCCAGGTAAACCCAGTCCTTACCTGCAGAACCTTTATCCTCTCTTTGTCCTGGACCCCTCTGGACTTCCTTCTTGAGAATCTGCCTCTCAACACACCTGCCAGTCCCTCCCTGCCAGGTGAGATAGGCATTTGGAAGAAAATGATCCCAGGAGGATGATAATAGACCTCCCTAGGATTAGTTGCATGATAAGAGAATTTGCACCCTCACTCAGTGGTTCTCAAAGGAGGTCCCCATGTCAACTACATCAGTATCACCAGGAAACTGTAGAAATGCAAAGTCTTGGTGTAACTGGTTCCTTCTTTTATAGTTTTTCATATTTCATCTCAAATGTCATCTCTCTTGACCACTCCATCTAAAGTGTAACTGTCCCCCTATGTCCCCTGTTTCACTCTCCTAACACACTACCACCTGCTCCTGCTCACTTTCTATCCTGATCACTGTGATAGTCATTTTTTGGTACCAACTTGGTTAGATTATAGAACCCTTTTATTTAATCAAACACTAGTCTAGGTGTTGCTGCAAGGTCCTCTGTAGATGTAATTAATATCAACAACCTGTTGAATTTAAGTTCCCCTTCGTAATGGGAGTGAACTTCATCCAATCAGTTGAAGCCTTTACCAGCAAAAAAAGGTTTACCAGAGAAAAAATCCTGCCTCGAGAAAGCAGCATTAAGTCCTTCCTGAGTTTCCCACACATTTTAAAATTTTCAGTCCTCAAAACTACATGAGCCAATGAATAAATATAAAATATATATATATATATATATATATATATATATATATATATATATTGAGAGAAAGTCAGGGTTCGAGGACGGGGGCACTTACAGGGGACTCATTCCCAAAAGAGAAAGTAGCAAAAACTATGTTTGAGAAATTATAATAAATCTGAGCAACCAGAAGCCAGTAAGGGAAGGTCAAAGTGACCACATGAGGTAGACCAAGGAGAGCCATGGAGGCCTTTGTCCTCACCCAGGAGCAGTGGGCCACCCAGCAGATTTGGAGAGGGGAATGGGAAGGTATTCCTACATGTTGACTAACTCAGCCTCAAAAATGTTACCTTTTTTCTGAACTTAGTACATTAAAATACAAACACTATTTTTAAGTTACAAGCTATGAACCGAATTTTATTTGATGGGAAAATGGTATAATTATCACACATTAAGGAAAATAAAAAACAATTTTCTCCTGTTGATTTCATTCTTTGATAGAGTATTTTTATATTTAAAAAAATCTCTCCCAAAGCTTGAACAATGTGAGAAATAAAGTAGTATTGTTTTATATCTCAAAGTATAAAATAAATATCCATCAATCTATACAGATATAAATTAACATTTGAATAAACAGATAATTGGGAGAGACTAGACAAATCCCCAAGGCAGAAGAATTTCAAATAATTTATGTAGATACTCGACCCTCCAGGAGGAGGAGCATAATTCTCTAATCCATAAGTATGGGCTGGGTCCAGGGACTCCCCTGAAAGGAGTACAGTCTTCACAGTGAAGTAACCGGCACACACTCCCCTCAGCCAGGTATCAAGATCAACATTCACAGTCACAAATTAAATTGGTAGTCTGTGTGATTGATATGAAGTGGTAAGAATTTGCCTTTCAGGGCTGGGGCTGGGGCTCAGCGGTAGAGTGCTTGCCTAGCATGTGTGAGGCACTGGGTTCAATTCTCAGTACTACATACAAATAAATAAAAAAAAATAAAGGTCCATTGACAACTAAAAACTATTTTTTAAAAAAATTTCACCTCAGTAGCCTAAAAAATCTATCATTCAATTCTCAACATGAGAAAAAAACGTGAAACAAACCTCACTGAGGTACCCTACAGAGGCCTCACCAGTCCTCCTCAAAACTGTCAAGGTCATCGAGAAAGAGAAAAGCCTACGGAACTGTCACAGCAAGGAGAGCCTAAGGAGACATGACAGTAAGAAATAAAGTGGCATTCTAGATGGGACTCAGGGCAGAAAAGGGACACTAAGTAACTACAGAGGGAATGGAATGAAGTTTGGGCGTTAGTTAATAACAGTGTATCAGTATTAATTAATTAATTATAATAGACCATACCAATGTAAGAAGAGTGTGAGGAAGACAGGAAATCTATCATCCTGATTTTTCTGACCTAAAATTGAAAGTTTATTTCAACACATCAACACACACTCCTATCTTCTAGGACAAGTGAAGCATGAAATTATTTTCTAAGTAGACATGCAGAGATTCTAACACCACTAGTCAGACGGCTCTGAAGTTGACACATTTCGGTTATTATCTCCACCCAGAGCTGTTGAGGCTCCTGCAGCCCCAAGAGGTTTCCTCTGCCTTTCTGCCCTCACATTCCAATGTGCCTAAGAACCTGGCTCCTGGCGACAAAGGGCCTGCCCCTCTCCCGTTAGCAAAGAGCTATATCTCCCCGGGGTGCACAGGGGCTGCTGCAGACCCTCAGGGGCTGTTCTGGGCATTGTCAGGAAGTGCCCTCTCTGCCAGGCAGGCACAGCCCTTGTGAAATGGTGCCTGAGTTTGGGATGTAGACTGCGGGTAGAAGTGAACCATCAGTGCCCACTCAGTGCAGCTGTGCAAGCCTTCCGTGTCCTTGGGGGGCCCGGGATAACATGTAGACCACTGCTGGTGACGCGGGAAGACAACGGTGCCAGAGTGGAGGGGTCAGTCTGCGCTGGGGCATTAGAAAAAGCATAAACAGGTAGGGTGACTGGGAGTAGATTTCTCATTGACCTTCATTCACACCTAACCCTACGCGGCCTTCATGGGAACTGGCCACATTTGGCCTGTGTTCAAATCACTGGATTTCTGGAGGAAAGCCACAATACCAGGCTAGCATGATTTCCAGAAGGCAGCCACGTACAGAGATGAAGTGGTGTTAGTCCTTTTGTGTTCTAGCAGATTCCCACAGGCTGGGTCCTTAGTAAGGAACAGAAGTCCATTCCCTCTCGGCCCTGGGGGTGGGAATCCAAGGTGGAGGGGGTGGCAGCTGAAAGACCTTCTTTCTGCATCACCCCCCCACACACACATACACCCAGAAAGGGCAAGAGAGCAGGAGGAGTGGACTCGCCCCTTCACAGCACATCCTTCCATGAGAGAGGAGCCTGGGGCCCAGGCCCCTCTGACACATCCCACCACTTGACACTATTAGATTCCACAACCACACAGCAGCCATAAAATTTCAACATGGGTTTTGGCAGGGACACTCAAATAATAGCAAATGGGCACTTCCACACACTTTTAAATTGGTGTACACATTCATGGAGGAAAATAGGGAAGCCTATATCAAGAGTCTTACAGATACTCTGATTTTGAAAATATATATCTTGAAATCTTGAGGAAGTCATTCAATATATACACCAAAAATAACAGAAAGATCCACTGAAATAGCCAAGGGAAAAAAATTCAGTTGATAGGGGAAATAATTAAAGAAAACCATTACCTGTTTTAGTCAGCTGTTTTACCGCTGTGATTAAAAGGACCGAAGCAGAACAACTGTAGGGGAGGAAAATTTTATTAGGGGGCTCATGGTTTCAGAGGTCTCAATCCACAGATAGCAGATTCCATTCCCCAAAACTCAAGGTCAGGCTGAACATCATGGCAGAAGAGTGTGGCAGAGGGAAGCAGCTCACGTGATGATCAGAAGCAGAGAGAGAGAGGAAGAGACTCCACTTGCCAGATACAAATATGTACCCCAAGGCCACACCCCCAGAGATCCACTTCCTCCAGCCACACCCTACCTGCCCTCAGTTACCACCCAGTAACCCCATCAGGGGATTAATTCAACCGCTGGATTAAGGCTTTTATAATCCAATTGTTTCTCCTCTAAACCTTCTTGCATTGTCTCACACATAAGCTTTTGGGGAACACCTCACATCCAAACCATGACATTCACTATAAAATTGCATTATAATACTATTTACAAAATAGACTCGCCATCTTATGAAAAGTGAAGAAAACACACACAGTGCTTGCCTCTTTATAATCTTAACCATTTCCTATATTCATATTTCTATGTAAACATACATAAACATATCGAGGCCCCGAGCAATACTCTCTAAATAAAATATGAAAAGGGCTGGGGATGTGGCTCAGTGGTTGAGTGCCCCTGGATTCAATACCTGGCACCAAAAAAAAGGGTAAGAGAGAATATGTGGGAGTCAGCAATAAGTTTACTATTTTGCTTTTGACTCCTCTGCGGCCAGTTAAGATCTACTAGGTTGCCAGGTGCAGTGGCACATGCCTGTAATCCCAGCAGCTGGGCAGGCTGACACAAGAGGATTATAAGTTCAAAGTCAGCCTCAGCAACTCAGTGTAACTGGGTCTCAAAATAAAAACATTTTTAAAAGGGGGATTGTGGGCTGGGGATGTGGTTCAGTGGTTAAGTGCCTCAGGGGTCAATCTCTGGTACCAAAAAAAAAAAAAAAAAAAAAAAAACCACACACACACATTAAGTTAAATAACAAAACATATGAGGAAAAGCAAGGAATAGAACTCCTAACATTCAAAACAAACCAGGCTCTACTCAGCAATGCAGAGTGAGTGGGGTTGCGCTTCTGCTCTGCTCTCCCTGTGCACACAGCAAGAAGAGCTAGGCTTCACCCTGAGAACTTGTCCAGCAATAGCGACAAAGAACTTTAGAAGGACTGGCAGTCATTTCCTGAGAAAAGTATAAACTTCTTTTAAAAATTAGGCCAGAAATGAATGATCTCTTGGCTAGTTCAGTGTCAGGACGTGAACTCGTGGGTTTGCACAATCTGTCTACACATTAACCACCGACAGCTGCCCCTTTGCTCTGAGTTAAGCAGTCTGGTCTCTTCTCTGTTGTGCCTACTGGTCCTCCTATGCCCACATTCCCTCCTCTCTAGCCACAGCTCCTTGCTCTCAAGGGCATCACCCCTCAGCATGCGTGTCCACGAGATACCTGACTCACCTCTTCTTCCAATTTCTGTGGTTACAGTCCTAATCAATACTCTTATTTGGGACTGGCAAAAGAAACAAAAAAGACAAAACTTCAGAGCTGAACAGGCCTTTCTCTGGCTTTTTCGTAGTCAGAGGGAGCTTCCACACAAGCCCTTCTTAGATTTGCACCCCCCAAATACTCTCTTTTACCTTTTGCCTATTTTACTATTTGCCTGCTAGCCCACCCCATCAACCCAGCTTTTCTCCATATTCAACACTCCTCCAGCCACACCCACCTGTGGCCAGTTTTCTGGATACAACATTTAATCCCTACCTCCACGCAAGCTTGAACTCATCGTTGTTCCCCCAGTAACTAACAGCCACTACCATCCGTGGCTCCATAGCCCTCTTCAGAGGCCACAAGGGCCTCCTGCCACCGCTGTCTGTTCACACGGATGGCAAAGAGCAGATAGCGGCCTCCGCATTGGTATCTCTCACCACAAAACTACCATGGGAACCATTAGTGTTGCCCCACGAACCCCGTCCACCGTGAAATGAATTTCAGGTCTCCTTCTCCTAATATTTCAGTACAGTGATTTCTAACCACCTGCGCCAGCTTCTTTGAACTTGGGAGCTATTTCCCATGTCTATTCTCTGCCCTGGCCTTATGTTCTTAGGATACCCAACCCGGTTTCCAGCTCCCGCTGTTGGGTTCCTTCTGACCCAGCCTCTTTCCTTTACCTTGCTTTACCAATTCCTTTGGCTCCAGAACCCAGAACCTTTCAATTTGCAACAACTGCCCATGCACTCTGCTGCCCTTCTGTGATTTAAAGTGCTCTCATGTCCACTCTTACATTTAAGTGATTTTCTGACCACCACTCTTGCTCTCCAGCTCGTAAAAACAATCTTCTGTGTATATCAGTCCCCCTGGGTGACTTTTCTTGGCATGCCCTCCCCACATGCTACCAGGTGCTGGCATGAGCAGGCCTTGAACACCATCTTCTATAGCACCATTTTGTTGTCCTCAGGCTACTGCTCTAAGCCGGTAAAGTCCAGGATGGTTTTGTTTGCTGATACAGATGCTCCTCAACTTACAGAGTGGTTATATCTTGATAAACCCATCCTTAGTTGAAAATGCCCTATGTGCATTGAATCCACCTGCTGCTCCAGCCTCCTGGCTTAGCAGCATAGCACACTGTAGAGTGTTGGTTACCAACAGTGTGCTGTGCTCACTGCCCCTGTCTAGCACTGAGAGATAGGATCTCCAATACAAGAAGAGCTCAGCATTCAGAATTTGAGTTTAATCTCTTCTGAATGTGAATCACTTTTGCACCATGGTAAAGTCAAAAAAAAATCTTAATTCAGGGCTGGGGTTGTGGCTCGATAAAGTGCTTGCCTAGCATATGTGAGGCCCTGGGTTTGATCTTCGGCACCACATAAAAATAAATGCATAAAATAAAGGTACTGTGTCCATCTACAACTAAAAAATATTTAAATCTTAATCCATGTTATCGTAGGTTAGATCACTTATTTCTCTATCACCTAGCTCTTGTATTGAGGGTACATCTCTGTAGTTGATTGTGCCCTTTTAATATCTGCTTTTTCTTCCCATGCCACCTCAGTCCTTACCCAGGGATGGAACTGGCTGCCTAGTGAGTAGTCATGCAGATACATTTTGAAGTGTGACCTTTTCCAAAATCAAAGGAATACATTGCACTAGTCATTGGGTCAAAGTCCATCCCAACACATTAGTGACATGAGAAATAGGTGAATTCACATGTCCCCAAAATGAAACCAATAACCAACAATGAAAGAAGAAGAAAAAAAAAAAGCTTGAATAACTGCATAGTCATTTAAAGGTGACTTTATCTAGTCCCAAGTTTCTTCTAGTTACCCAATAGGCTAATTCTAGGAATACACCAATAGAGGTCTAAAAAAGGCTTGACTTCTTTCAGCTTCACCTGTAAATGTTCAACACAATGGGTAGAGGACACTCTTTCTAAATATAGACTGTCTAAACCCACCCTTTCCAGTCAGTGATCATCACAGACTTCAAAAGATGGAAGTTGGGGGTAAAAAGCAATGACCGCCCAGCCTTCCTAATTGTTGTGCAAAAACAAACCAAGAATTCATCCCAAGCTGCATACACTTTTAAATCCTACAGAAAGACCACACAGGGCCCACTGCCCATCCATGACTAATTGGTCCCTAGTGATCCAGAGACTGTTACCTGCTCTTAGCATTTAATGCCTCAATGTCTCATCCAGGGACAGGAAAGTTCCAATAAAACAACTAAACTTCAAACAAAATGTCTAAGTTATTCATTATCACGGAACAGCCACCTGTCCCTCTGCCATCCTAAGATGCTGTCCTTGCTCAAACTACATAATTCGGTATAACCAAAGCATGTTTTCAGAAGTAAATGAGTGACATTCTCTATCTCCAGTTGCTAATAAATTTTACCAGCTAATGAAAAGGTTTTGGATCAAATCCATTGCAGGTTGAATTAAAACTGACCAAACTCTTCCTGGAGTCTTCCCTAATTTCCTGATGACAATGTTTCTTAAGTAACCCTGCTGAATCAACCTACTCCAACTCTTCAATAAGGACACCTACTTCCTGAAAAGCATGTGTCCCAGTTCGTTCGCCACTCTAGTTGTAGAAGCCCATATTTTTACCAAGGATGCGGGATGTGTTTATTTAGTTGAAAGTCATCAGGCACCAGGACAGACTGATAACAGATCCAAAAGTGAAATTGGGCTATACATCACTTTTCCAATTAGAACCTCCACAATCCAATCATTTGCCAACAAGGAAATAAGAGGTTAAATTTCATATAGAATTATATTTTATATAAAATTTCTGCCCATAATTCTGCAACAAGCATGATCTTCCTCCATAAATTAATATAAAAGAAAAGATGCCAGAGTTGCTACTTGCACAAAGATCTGTGGGGTAAGGAAACCTACCCAGCTTTCCTGAGTCACTGCACCTGCCAAGAAGGCTCCCTGACTCCACCTCTGAACCTCCCTTTAACTAGGTCTAGGGTAAAAGCCTCCAGTGGCCTCCCAACACTGCCTTCACACATGCACTTTGGCAAAGATAATTATTCTTTATCAGCAGACTTTCTGTTTCCATAGAAGAAATGAGTAAGAATTGTTCTAGAGTATTCATGTTATCATAGACATTGGCTCATGGGGCTGCTGGAATAAAGCACCCCAAATTTGTTGACTTAAATTTCAGAAATATATTCTCACAATTCTGGAAGCTAGACCTGCAAAATCAAGGTGTTAATAGGGTGAGTGCTTTCTAAGGGCTGAGGATGAGAATCTGTGCCAGGACCCTCTGTATCCTCTGGTGGTTTGCTGGCCATCTTTGGTGTCCCTTGTCTTGGAGAAACATCACTCCACTCTCCACCTTCACCTCTTTCTGGATCTCTTCTCTCTCTCTCTCTCTCTTTGTGTCTGTCCATATTTTCCCTTTTTATAAGGACACCAGTCACATTGAATCAAGGCCAACACTATGGCCTCAGTTCAATTCCATGGCCTTTGTAAAAACCCCACTTCCAAATAAGGTCACGTTCTGAGATCCTGAGGGTCAGGTTTCAATGTACCTTTTTCTGGGGAGGACACAATTCAATTGATAAAGAAAAGATATTAAGATCCTGGAGGAAAGGAATGTTTCATCATCCAAGAGGTGATAGATCTGAGGCACAAAGACAGTGAGGATTTTTTATGAAACAATGAGAGGAGGAGTGAACCTGTGACTAACGCTGCACAATTTGCCTGCTTCACCACCACTCGGGGCTTTTATCTTGGTAACCTCTCTGTCAAGCAGTCTCTTAGCATTTGTGAATATGTTATTAAGGCTGGACATCTGATGAGAATTTCAAGTTTCATAGTGGATTTGCTGATGGGGATTTTCCACTCACCAGAATCCAGCTTTGAATAGCTCTCTAGTATGTCGGTTGTCAGGAAGCCAGCATCTTTCTTAGCCCTTGTCTCTCTGACCTCATTGCATTCAGACTCCAACAAGGCCGTCTGTCTTAAATCCCTCCAAAGCAGATGACGTTTTTGATTCTGATAATGATTTTGATACATGGTTGAAAAAGCTGCCATATATTTTGACAAATATTTTGTCATAAAAATTAAAATCAAAAGGGAATCCGAGTCTAGCCTCTTCCACCCCCCACACACACATCCTGCTTTTGCACACACCTGTGGCCACACAAATCGCCATCTATCCTTTGTAACAAGATGCAAAAGTTATTATCAAACTAGCTAGCAACAACTTTCTCATCATTGTTTTGCGGCATATTCAAGAAAATCAAAGAGATTCAGGTTGGTGCATATGTTGGAAGGTCCACTCTTTCCTGATATTTGGGTGCCATGTCACCGTGCCCAGTATAACTGAGATCCCTTCTGGTCTCTGACTTCCTGTTGTTCCAAATCTCCCTTCCTGCTACCATTGGATAAATCAGCAGTTACCAAAGCATGGTTTCCTACTGAACTGCCCTGTTAGACGCCCACAGTCCTTGATTTACCATAAAGACTTGCATGTCACATTTGCTACTGACAAAACCAAATGAGCCATTTAGGCAGGAGGTGGGAAGGTTGAGCTGCTCATTTCCTCTGAAACATTCACCCTTCCTTTTCAAAGCCACCTCCTGAGAAAACAGGGGAGTTTGGGGGAAGCAAAAGAAAATAATAGTCAAGCAGCATATTAACAAATTAATGATTTAAACATATTCCAACCCAAGTAATTTCTCACTCCTGGGGGGGTTAACTGTCAGTTGTTTGTTTGTTTGTTTGTTTTAATTACAAAGTAACACTTGCTGTTTTAAAAAATTCAGACAATACAAAAGCATACAAAATAAAAAGTATAATGTTAATAGTGAAAGTGTCACGCTGCCTTTACTAATCTCACTCCCCATAGGTAATCATTGTCCCTAATAGCTGAACAGATATACTTAAATGTGACATATACAGTTAAAAGTAGGATCTATTTGACATTTGCACCGTAACTGGCTTTTTTCACCCCATGATAGATTATGGACTTTCTTCATGTCATTCCATGTTTCTTTTGAAAGAATACAATTTTATTTTTTGATCAGTGCCAAAGTGGCAACCAAGATGTAACCATGTGAATACACATGGTCACAATTGCCACGAGAGAGTCCAGTGGCATTTCTAGTGCAGGACCACATTTTCAACAGGTTATCCTGGGAAAAGTGGAAACTTTAGAACAAAGCTGAGTGAAGAGCATTTCCTGGGCTTTGGACAAAGGTGGGGGATTTCATTACTTCCAAGTGCCCAATTTTTCTACTAAGAGAAGATAAACGCTTTCAATTACATGAATTCCCATCAGGCAGACAACAATAGGAATAGACACAATTCTATAGCTCTTGAGCAATCAAAAGTATATCGCAAGACAGACTAAAAAGAGAAACAGCTCGGCCTTCATAATAAGGCAGAGGGAGAGTTGTTATCTGCAAAATGCTGCTGAAGCACATTAACTGAAAATTTTAAGCAAATAAGTTGTACACTATTTCTCGGTGATTTGCAATACTTCCATTGAAAACTCTAATACAACTGGTTTAGGGCTTCCTTTATATTTCCACTCTTTTCCTATGTTTTCTTTTTGTCCTTCTTTTTCTCTTCTTCAAACTTTTGTCTCTCTGATTTGAATGGTTTTACTTTCTTAAATTTTCTTTCTGCTCAGAAACAACTGAAATTGTCAAATGAATCATCTCCAAATCTAATCTGAGGTGAGATAGATTACTAGCAGGAGTTTCCATCTGTCTAAACTTCTTCCACATCCCATTATGACAAAATCTTGGAAAAAAAAACCAGATGTCTGGATTTATAATAGCAGAATTTCATATGTAGTTATTTATCCCAAAATTAATTATACCAAAGGCACTTTTGCTTCAGACTCTCAAAATTGGCCTATTGCCTATGTCTAGTCACTGCCAATCACATACTACCTTCACCTCCTGGAAAAAGGAGGGAAATTTTAGAATTCTTCTTCATGGTTGAATTTTAACCTTTTTCAATCATATTTATCAATTACATATAATTACAGTTACATTAAGTTAATATTAGTTACAGTTACATATCAATTATATTTAATAACTGGAATTCTATAAAATAATTGAAATTATGCCTGGCTTTATTAGTGATGACTATATTTTTAATTTTGCATAATAAATATTTCAAGGATGCTCTACCTAAATTTAATAAATATTTATAATGAAATCTCTTCCAAGAAAAACAATTTTTTAATTTTAATTTCATTAACATTCTGGGTTCAGCTGAGAAAGATGTGACAAATATTGCATAATATTCTTATTTATAAATAATGCTGAATTAAATTGTTCCAAATCTCTTAAAACATCACTGGAAATCATCTAACTGGCTGTAGAAGCAAGAATTCCTTCTTAACTCATTTGTTGCACCCCCATCTCCCCAAGCCCCTATTCCATCCTGGCTAACATATCCTGAGTTCTAGCCACTCCTCTTCCAAACTTTTATTGAAAACTCCTCCATAAGCTATCATGCAATCAAGTGTCACTACAGTCTTTCACCCTTGTTGTTCAAAGAAGTCTGAAAAATCAAACATGGAGATTATGGAGTGACAGGGATGTCAACATAAATATCCAGTGCCCCAGTAGACATCTTCACATGGACATTTTACAAAAATCTCAAGCTTATCATGTCCCAGGCTGAACACAGAGTCCACTCCTTGCCTAGCCCCGTCTAATCTTTCCTCCGGTGTTTTCTATCTCATTACATGTCACCCAGATCAATTATTTTCAGCCTAGAAATTTATTGTCCATTCAATCAATCACCCAGACCTGTCAATTATAGATCCTAACATTCTCTGTCAATCCACTGCTCACCGTATCAGCTTTCACTGTGACAATCTATAGGAGAAACAAAAACGGTGTCTGTGTGACAGTGTCAGTTAAGAAGTGTGCACTGATGGAGATATCATCAGGAAAGTGCCACCAGATGAATTAACCTGCTGGCTCAGACCATTTGGGATTGCCCATTTAAAGTTGGGGGAATTTCACCCAAAACCAAGAGTTGTCCTTTCTGATAGCAATGAGTCAGAGTTCAACCCCTCCTAGCAAAACTTCTAACCAAGAAATAAAAGATGAGCCGCCCCCCGCGCCTGCAAGGTAAGCGGACCTGTGACCCACCAGCAGAACAGGCCCAGCGGCCTGCAGAGGGGCAGAGCCGCCCCCCCCCTTCAATCCTCAGCGACCTGCCAGCATGGTAGACACATGGCCCCGGTTGGGGGAGGGGCAGAGCCATCACCCGCACCTGCAAGGTAGACAGACCTGCAACCAACAGACAGAACAGGCCCAGCGGCCTGCGGAGGGGCACAGCCGCCGACCGCGCCTGCAAGGTAGGCGGACCCGCGACCCACCGGCAGAACAGGCCCAGTGGCCTGCGGAGGGGCAGAGCTGCCAGCCGCGCCTGCAAGGTAGGCGGACCTTCTACCGACTGGCAGAACAGGCCGAGAAGCCTGCGGGCATGGTAGGCACATTGCCCCAATTGGAGGAGGGGCAGAGCCGCCGCCCGCACCTGCAAGGGAGACTTTGCAACTATACAAAAGCAATATAAATATATAGGAGGAAAATTCAATAACACAACAGTTTCACCAAGCAAAAAGAAACGCAAACAGTATGAAAAGACAAGGAAAGAAAGGAACACAAGCAATGCAGGTCAACTCAACGTTAGAAGAGGTAATATCTGCAGCAGATGGAATGTCAGATAAAGAATTCAGGATATACATGCTTCAGATGATCTGGAGTCTCAAGGAAGACATTAGACAGCAAAATCAGACAATGAAAGACTACTTCAACAATGAATTACATAAACAAATCCAAGAAGCAAAAGATCAACTATACAGGGAGATAGAGGTTATAAAAAACAAACAAACAGAAATCCTAGAAATGCAGGAAGCAATAAACCAAATTAAAAACTCAATTGAGAATATTACCAGCAGAGTAGAACACTTAGAAGATAGAACATCAGACAATGAAGACAAAGTATTTCAACTTGAAAAGAACATAGACAGCTCAGCAAGACTGTTAAGAAACCATGAGCAGAACATCCAAGAAATATGGGATAACATAAAGAGACCAAACTTAAGAGTCATTGGGATACAGGAAGGTATAGAGGTCCAAACCAAAGGAATGAGCAATCTATTCAACAAAATAATACGAGAAAACTTCCCAGACTTGAAGAATGAGACAGAATCCCAAATCCTAGAAGCCTACAGGACGCCGAATGTGCAAAATCATAAGAGATCCACACCTAGACACATTATAATGAAGATGCCCAACATACAGAATAAGGAGAGAATTTTAAAAGCTACAAGAGAAAGGAAGTAGATTACATTTAGGGGTAAACCAATCAGGATAACAGCTGATCTTTCAACACAGACTCTGAAAGCTAGAAGATCCTGGAATAACATATTTCAAACACTGAAAGAAAATGAGTTCCAACCAAGAATTGTGTATCCAGCGAAATTAAGCTTCAGGATGGAAGATGAAATTAAAACCTTCCACGATAAACAAAAGTTAAAAGAATTTGCAGGTAGAAAACCATCTCTTCAAAATATCCTCGGCAAAACATTACAGGAAGAGGAAATGGAAAATAACAATGAAAACCAACAGTGGGAGGTAGTACAGTAAAGGAGGGAAAAATAATCAAAGAGGAAAACAAACCATGTTTAGTAACATAAATAAACAAATATGGCTGGAAGAACAACCCATGTCTCAATAATAACCCTAAATGTTAATGGCTTAAACTCACCAATTAAGAGACACAGGCTAGTAGAATGGATCACAAAACAAGACCCAACAATATGCTGCCTACAGGAGATGCATTTGATAGGAAAAGACATACATAGACTGAAGGTGAAAGGTTGGGAAAAATCGTATCACTCATATGGACTTCGGAAACAAGCAGGAATGTCCATACTCATATCAAATAAAATATATTTCAAGCCAAAGTTAATCAAAAGGGATAAAGAGGGACACTACATACTGCTCAAGGGAACCATACACCAACAAGACATAACAATCATAAATATATATGCCCCAAACAATGGTGCAGCTATGTTCATCAAACAAACTCTTCTCAAGTTCAAGAGTCTAATAGACCACCATACAATAATCATGGGAGACTTCAACACACCTCTCTCACAACTGGACAGATCTTCCAAACAAAAGTTGAATAAGGAAACTATAGAACTCAATAACACAATTAATAACCTAGACTTAATTGACATATATAGAATATACCACCCAACATCAAGCAGTTACACTTTTTTCTCAGCAGTACATGGATCCTTCTCAAAAATAGATCATATATTATGTCACAGGGCAACTCTTAGACAATATAAAGGAGTATAGATAATACCATGCATCTTATCTGATCATAATGGAATGAAACTGAAAATCAATGGTAAAAGAAGGGAAGGAAAAATCATGCATCACTTGGAGAATGAACAATAGGTTACTGAATGATCAATGGGTTATAGAAGACATCAAGGAGGAAATTAAAAAATTCTTAGAGATAAATGAAAACACAGACACAATATATCAGAATCTATGGGACACATTGAAAGCAATTCTAAGAGGAAAATTCATTGCTTGGAGTTCATTCCTTAAAAAAAGAAAAAAAACAACAAATAAATGATCTCTACTTCATCTCAAAATCCTAGAAAAAGAAGAGCAAAACAACAGCAAAAGAAGTAGAAGGCAAGAAATAATTAAAATCAGACCTGAAATTAATGAAACCGAAACAAAAGAAACAATTGAAAAAATTGACAAAACTAAAAGTTGGTTCTTTGAAAAAATAAATAAAATCAACAGATCTTTAGCCATGCTAACGAAGAGAAGAAGAGAGAGAACTCAAATTACTAGCATACGGGATGAAAAAGGCAATATCACAACAGACACTTCAGAAATAAAGAAGGTAATCAGAAATTATTTTGAATTCTTATACTCCAATAAAATAGAAGATAGTGAAGGCATCAATAAATTTCTTAAGTCATATGATCTGCCCAGATTGAGTCAGGAGGATATAAACAACCTAAACAGACCAATATCAATTGAGGAAATAGAAGAAACCATCAAAAGACTACCAACTAAGAAAAGCCCAGGACCGGATGGGTATACAGCAGAGTTTTACAAAACCTTTAAAGAGGAACTAATACCAATACTTTTCAAGCTATTTCAGGAAATAGAAAAAGAGGGAGAACTTCCAAATTCATTCTACGAGGCCAACATCACCCTGATTCCTAAACCAGACAAAGACAATTCAAAGAAAGAAAACTACAGACCAATATCTCTAATGAACCTAGATGCAAAAATCCTCAATAAAATTCTGGCGAATGGGATACAAAAACATATCAAAAAAATTGTGTACCATGATCAAGTAGGATTCATCCCTGGGATGCAAGGCTGGTTCAATATACGGAAATCAATAAATGTTATTCACCACATCTATAGACTTAAAGATAAGAACCATATGATCATCTCGATAGATGCAGAAAAAGCATTTGACAAAGTACAGCATCCCTTTATGTTCAAAACTCTAGAAAAACTAGGGATAACAGGAACATACCTCAATATTGTAAAAGCAATCTATGCTAAGCCTCAGGCTAGCATCATTCTGATTGGAGAAAATTGAAGGCATTCCCTCTAAAATCTGGAACAAAACAGGGATGCCCTCTCTCACCACTTCTGTTCAACATAGTTCTCAAAACACTGGCCAGAGCAATTAGACAGACGAAAGAAATTAAAGGCATAAAAATAGGAAAAGAAGAACTTAAATTATCACTATTTGCAGATGACATGATTCTATACCTAGCAGACCCAAAAGGGTCTACAAAGAAACTATTAGTGCTAATAAATGAATTCAGCAAAGTGGCAGGATATAAAATCAACACGCATAAATCAAAGGCATTCCTGTATATCAGCGACAAATCCTCTGAAATGGAAATGAGGACAACCACTCCATTCACAATATCCTCAAAAAAAATGAAATACTTGAGAATCAACCTAACAAAAGAGGTGAAAGACTTCTACAGTGAAAACTACACAACCCTAAAAAGAGAAATAGAAGAAGATCTTAGAAGGTGGAAAAATATACCCTGTTCATGGATAGGCAGAACTAACATCATCAAAATGGCGATATTACCAAAAGTTCTCTATAGGTTTAATGCAATGCCAATCAAAATCCCAACAGCATTTCTTGTAGAAATAGATAAAGCAATTATGAAATTCATATGGAAAAATAAAAGACCCAGAATAGCGAAAACAACTCTAAGCAGGAAGTGTGAATCAGGCGGTATAGCGATACCAGACCTCAAACTATACTACAGAGCAATAGTAAGAAAAACAGCATGGTACTGGTACCAAAACAGGCAGGTGGACCAATGGTACAGAATAGAGGACACAGAAACCAATCCACAAAACTACAACTATCTTATATTTGATAAAGGGGCTAAAAGCATGAAATGGAGGAAGTATAGCATCTTCAACAAATGGTGCTGGGAAAACTGGAAATCCATATGCAACAAAATGAAACTGAATCCCTTTCTCTCTCCATGCACAAAAGTTAACTCAAAATGGATCAAGGAGCTTGATATCAAATCAGAGACACGGCATCTGATACAAGAAAAAGTTGGCTACGATCTACATACTATGGGGTCGGGCTCCAAATTCCTCAATAGGTCACCCATAGCACAAGAGTTAATAACTAGAATCAACAAATGGGACTTACTCAAACTAAAAAGTTTTTTTCTCAGCAAAAGAAACAATAAGAGAGGTAAATAGGGAGCCTACATCCTGGGAACAAATCTTTACTCCTCACACTTCAGATAGAGCCCTAATATCCAGAGTATACAAAGAACTCAAAAAATTAAACAATAAGAAAACGAATAACCCAATCAACAAATGGGCCAAGGACCTGAACAGACACTTCTCAGAGGAGGACATACAATCAATCAATAAGTACATGAAAAAATGCTCACCATCTCTAGCAGTCAGAGAAATGCAAATCAAAACCACCCTAAGATACCATCTCACTCCAGTAAGATTGGCAGCCATTGTGAAGTCAAACAACAACAAGTGCTGGCGAGGATGTGGGGAAAAGGGTATACTTGTACATTGCTGGTGGGACTGCAAATTGGTGCAGCCAATTTGGAAAGAAGTATGGAGATTTCTTGGAAAGCTGGGAATGGAACCACCATTTGACCCAGCTATTCCCCTTCTCGGTCTATTCCCTAAAGACCTAAAAAGAGCATGCTACAGGGACACTGCTACATCGATGTTCATAGCAGCATAATTCACAATAGCAAGACTGTGGAACCATCCTAGATGCCCTTCAATAGACGAATGGATAAAAAAAAATGTGGCATTTATACACAATGGAGTATTACTCTGCATTAAAAAATGACAAAATCATAGAATTTTCAGGGAAATGGATGGCATTAGAACAGATTATGCTAAGTGAAGCTAGACAATCCCTAAAAAACAAATGCCAAATGTTTTCTTCGATATAAGGAGAGTAACTAAGAACAGAGTTGGGAGGAAGAGCATGAGAAGAAGATTAACATTAAACAGGGATGAGAGGTAGGAGGGAAAGGGAGAGGGAAGGGAAATTGCATGGAAATGGAAGGAGACCCTCATGGTTATACAAAATTACATACAAGAGGAAGTGAGAGGAAAGGGGGAAAAAAAACAAGGGGGAGAAATGAATTACAGTAGAGGGGGTAGAGAGAGAAGATGGGAGGGGAGGGGATGGGGGATAGTAGAGGATAGGAAAGGCAGCAGAATACAACAGACACTAGTATGGCTGTATGTAAAACAGTGGATGTGTTACCGATGTGATGCTGCAATCTGTATACGGGGTAAAAATGGGAGTTCATAACCCACTTGAATCAAAGTGTGAAATATGCTATGTCAAGAACTATGTAATGTTTTGAACAACCAACAATAAAAATTAAAGGAAAAAAAAGATTTATAGCATTAATACAAAAGAAGTCTCTCTCCTCTTCCTATAACAAGATGGGGTGTGCTGTTTACAAGTCAGGGAGACGAAGGTGCTTACACATCAGAAGTTAATACAACCCTATTTGAAAACGGAGATTTATTAGTCTATTACATGCTGAGATTTGCAACATCCAAGAGACCCTGGCATGTTGCCCACTGCATCCCTAGCAGTTAATACCAGGCATAGCAAGGAACAAGAGCTCAATAAATATTTGTTTCATGTATGCATAGTTCCCCTGTCTCTTACGTGTATAGTAGTATTGTGACACCAAAGCCAAAAGATTGGTAATAGTCCAAAATCAAGGTAATCATTTGACTTACAAATTATTTCTCAATATAGAACCAAAGGGTATGGATATTTAAAGTAACTTTAAGTTTTCTGGACAATTTTTTTCAATTTAATAAATCTTGGGCAGTTAGGCTAGTTATGACCAATGTATCCAAAACCCATTTTCTTTACAATACATACTTCCAGTAATGACATAAAATCCATTCTTTTTATCTCAAGAGAGGTTCAATTAAAATCGTGTATACTTCCACCATCTCCAGTTTCCGAGGGAGATCCAGATTAATTAATCTATTCCATCAAGTTGGTCCAAGAATGAGCACAAAACAAATTTATCAGACTGAAAGGAGGCACTCACTCACATTCCACAGTTCACAAAATTTTTCCTGTTCTCTCAACATGAGCAAGAAACATGATTCCAGAAGCTGGTGGAAAAAAAATGTTTATCAGTGTGGTGACCCTGCCTCAGAGCAAAACAGATACATGGAAAATGGCAGAGCAAAAAGTTGGAGAGAACCCAGTCTTAAACAATATTATTAAGCTAGTGATTCAACCAGCTCTTGATTCCAGCCCACCCCACCCCACATCTGGAATCTCCACTTTGTAAGATAAATTTTCTTCTTGTCAAAAACAACTTGAGTTTTCTGCTAAAATGCATCTTAACTGATCATCCCTTTATAAAAGATGATTTGGTGAGAAAAGAGCTGATATAGGTTTAGGGAGAATACTCAAATACTAATCATTCTTTAATGTTACAGACAGAAAAGACTTCCCATTTAAAAATAAACTTGATCTTACTTGTTATTCATACTGAGAAAACTATTCCTGCAGTGAGTGGCAGAAAAAGACAGGGAAAGGATGAGTGTTTATTCACTTTTCTTATGCAACAAATACATACTCAGTTCTTAGATTGAGCAATCTTACTCTGGGAATTTATCCTAAGGAGCATGTTCAATAGAAGTAATATGTACATAGATGCTTTAAAGGTTGGGATTGGTTAGTTATCTTTTATGAAAAATTGGAGAAAAAAATTGAATTCTAACACTAATGAACTGGCTGAATAAGTATGGGCACATAAATTAATAATAGACTATTATGAATACATTATGTGTAATTCCATTGTATAGAAACATTGAAAAAGGTGTATAAATCAAAAAGCATAATGTAAATCGTATGTAGGCTTTTAAAAACTAGAAAACATTTAAAAAGTACATAGATAATGATTAGAGAGTGAGATTTTGCATGAGTTTAATTTTTTTCTTTAGTTAAGTTTATAATCAACTTCTTTTACTTATGTGAGGTCTAGTACTTCAAATAGAATAAAATTGAGTGGATTCAACTGGATTTTATTCAGATTCTTGGCAAATATATTAAGGTTCTTTGGTTTTAGAATATTTTCTCCTATTAGTATCTGACCTGACTTCTAAGGTAATGACAGTCAAGTTCATTCCAACAAATTTACCTTCTGAGAAAATAAATTAAAAGGAGATCATCTCCCAAAATAGGGCTATTGGAACACCATCAGTATTTTACCTAAGTTTGATTCCTACACTTAAACATTATTGGGTTATTTACTCCACTCTCACTCCCCTCTGTAATCTCACTGGTATATGTGTTGGTGGGCAGTGTCCATGTGACCAAAGCCAAGACCAGGTATGTTAAGGATCATAAGTTCAAAGATAAAGATGAATATTTCATCACTTTGGCAGAATATTTCAATAATATTAGAAGTTGAATATACTTTCTCTGAAATGCTTGGAAAGGAAATGTTTTGGATTTTGAGTTTTTTTTTTTTTTATCTTAGAGTACCTGCATAGGCATAAAATGCTGAGGATTAGGGTATTAGAGTATTTGTCTGAACACAACATTCACTTATGTTCCACATGCATTTTATATGTATACCTGAAGCTAATGTTGTACAGTATTTTTGGTGTACCTGTGTTTTGACTACAAACTGTCATATGAGTCAGTTGTAGAATTTTCCACTTGTGACATCATGTTGATGCTCAGAAAGTTTCAGATTTTGGAATATTTTGGACTTTAGATTTTTTGGATTAATAAGGCTTTGTTAATAAATGAGTTTGATTATTCAAACTTTTTTCCTGTGGTCTAAGCCGTCACACTTGAAAAAATATCTTGCAAAATTAGACTTCCAGGGACTGGGGTTGTGGCTCAGCAGTAGAGCGCTGGCTTAGCACGTGTGGGGCACTGGGTTCAATCCTCAGCACCACATAAAAATAAAATAAAGGAATTGTGTCCGACTACAATTAAAAAACAAAATATCTTTTAAAAAATTAGACTTCCAAATCCATATTTCCCAATGAAGTCTTAGCAAAACCACTGATGATTCTGGCATTCAAATCTACCTAAATATATAAGATGAACCAAAGTAACAAAATGTTCCAGAATCTATCTGCACCATTGCATGCAAATTACTAGGCAATGTCCAGACAACAAAGCACAAATTCACTATTATCAGGAAAATGGATTAACATATAAAGAACTATACTTTTTGCACATGGTCCAGAAACTCCTGGACTTATTCAGGTGTTAACTAGAATATCAGTGATCAACCCAGATTGTCACCAAGATTCTTTGACAAAGAGAAAAATAGGAAGCATACAAAAGTTTGGGCCAACCTACTTAGTTAGTTAAAAACTTTTTTTAATAAAATGATTTCAGACTTAAAAGAGAGGTTGCAAAAATAATACAAAATATGCCTATATATATTTTGCTTAGATTCCTCAAATCACATTTTGCCACATTTACTTTATCATCATCTTATCATCCATTTATCCATCTATCTACCCCCATCATCTGTTTATCCAGTTTTCATTTTTCAGAGATGCTTGAGAATAAGTTGCATATATCAGAATGTGTTTCCAAAAAACAAAGTCTTTTTTTCTTTCTTAACCATAATACTCCTACCAAAATCAGGAAATTCACATAGAAAGAGTGCTATTTTCAAATTGATAGAATTTATTCATATTTTGCAAATCGTCTTGCTAATGCCCATTTTCTAACCCAAGATTCAATCCAAGATCTCACTGGAATTTAGTGGTCATGACTCTGAAACAGTTTGTGACCTTCACCATTTCGAAGAGTTTTAGTCATCTATTTTGTAGAATGTCCCTCAATTTGGGCTTTTCTGATAACTCCTTCAGGTTACAGATTGTGGGCAGGACACCACAGAAATGATATCTTTTCTCCATCATGCACCACACCAGGAAGTACATGGTGCTAATTTGTACCACTAGTGGTGTGAGCTTTGAGACCTGGATAAGGTGATCTCCGACATATCTTTTCCTCTCTGTGAAGTTACCTTCTCCCTTTGCAATAAGCATCTAGTGTGGAGGTACTTAGAGACTTTGAAAATATTTACTTCTCAACCTATTTGCCTTCACTAAATTTAGCCTCCATTGTTAATTCTTCCTGCAAACACACTCCCTACACTTTCCCTTTTTCTTAAATGCACAGATGAAATCTAGTTACCAGTCCTCTTAAATCTAGGGGGGATTAAATAACTAGTTCTAGTTCATAGGCCTGTGATTATAAGTGACACATGCCCCTGTTCTCCCACAAGTTCTTAGTCATTCAATTGAATGCATAAGATCTAGCAAAAAGCTCTAAGTAGGCTTTGGTAATTGTAGTCAGTAGACCTCAGGGGCTGTACCATTCTGGGAGTATAATGAACTTGAGTGAGGAAAATCTATCTTTAATAAACTTTTAATTGTAGCTTGGATTTTCTTTTATTCAAATAAGCAATAACTATAATAGTTGTTAATAATACATATAGCTTTGTCACCTATATTTTGTATCCCAGATACTTGATGTAGCTACCTTGTAATGTATTTACCTATCACTAATTTGAAATTCACATTGAATTTTAGTTATTAAATCTGTTGCTACATTTTTTTTCTTTTATCACACTTAGAAAAACCACCCTGGGAGGAATTCCCATAGGATTTGCCTGAGTGCTAATGGGGAGCACGACATAAAATGGGTAAAGATAGAGAGGGCTCCTCCAGTCACTATATTTTGAGAGGTCACCCAGGAAAACAGGTGGGGAATTTGTGTGACTGAGAAATAAACTCTTATTATTTTAAGCTGATATTTATGCGGTCATTTGTTCAGCAATAATCTTAACCTGACTAATCCAGAGAATAAAGTTGTAAATTTGGAAATTGCATGCATGGGAAGATGGTAGAAGCCACAGGATGGAACGTGATTATCAAGAAGACAGATTAAAATGAAGAAGACAAGTCCTGGATTTGGGGTAATCATAGATTGAAGGAAAGGAAGCCAAAATGTTATTAGGAGAGCAGACAAATAGGAGAAAGGGAACAAGGAATATACTGTGCACGAGGTTATATCAATCTGACACCATAGTTTCAATCTCAGATGTCTTCCCATCAAAGCCCTTATATGTAATCTCTGCTTTTGAAGAGTAGGAAGAGGACAAGGAGGAGGAGAAAAGGAAGAGGGGGATGGGGCACAGGAGGACCAAACCACTTCAGTAGATTTTCTCAACTGTATCTATCATTTACAAGATGATGGGATTTATACCTAAGTCCAGTTTCTTTATCTATAAAAACTGCTGTGTTTTAAAGAGGTACCGAGAACAAACACATGCCAAAGAACCTAGGACAACTCTTGACATGCACCTGTCTCATGAAGTTAGCTCTCCTTCTCCCCAATTTCCCCTATCTACTCCGCCACCATCAGAAATCCATTTTAGATGTTAAAGTTTTAAAGAATTAAAGAGTATATTAAGAAAACAACTTTTTCTTGAGTCAAAAACATAGCATTTTACCTATTATACTAAGTACAGTACAAATATTCTAGTAATAAAGTTAACATAAACAAAATCATGATTAATATTCAAACAGAACCTTGATAGTCTATGTGAGAAACAAACAGTGAAAAATATAGAAAAGGGAAACTAATTTTTAAGTGTTAACCAAAAAGGATCAAGACACCAAACCACAATTTTCCAGGGTTTGGTCCCAGACAGGTCTCATGAACTAGGTATAGATGTACATTGGTCCTCAGGGAACCCAACTCTGTCTCTTCAGTATACCATTACTTACCTATGTTTGCTTATCACAAAGGCAATGTGAGGAGAGGGAAAGGATGCTTCAAAAGGTAAAAACATGATTTTTTTTTCTACAGATAAATATTAACCTTAGCTACATTCTTTCAATACTGGTTGTGAATATCTAGCTTATATATAAAAGCAATATGAAATTCTACGTGCATTCTCAAATCAAATTATAAAGTCCAGTGGAAAATGAAAACAGATTAATATTGCCACAGCGTGGAAAACAAAAGCCACCTCTCATCTATTAAGAAGTTTTATTAAGTTGCACTTGGAATTACCACTGCCAAAGTATGGACATGAGCAAACAAAAGCATTCTGGGAACAATGCTTCAACTGCACCCCTTTCTCTTCTCACCGTTTCTTTTCTCTTACCCCAAACTGAGCAATGAGAAACTCTCCAGACTGAAGGCTGAGAAACCGTTTCCATAATCAACAGCCATCTGTGCAGAATGACACTAGAGCCGAAAAGATTCTAACCTATGCTATGAAAGAATTGAGAATTTCTATGAAAAATGCCAGAAACAGAGTGAAAAGTCCCAGCAACACCTCCTCCTGTAGTTTCAGGAAGAAAGTGCTGCCACCTACAGGCAGCCTATGGAACAAATGCCTGCAAAAAAAAAAAAAAAAAAAAAAAAAAAAACCACGAACGGCTGGGTCTAGTGGATTCTAAAGTTGTACTCAGCTGAGGGCAGGAGGGTAGCAATCTTCAAAGAAAGGAATGAAATTATTCCCACTTCCAAATTCTTTCTTATACCTAGTGGAGTCTATATCTTGTCTGTTCCAATTCAGCAACCTGTAGCCACAAGTGGCTATTAAACACTTGGAATGTGGCTGGTGTGACTAAAGATTGGAGTCATTTAAATTCTCATATTCAAGGCAAGTGGTAATACTTCTATGCTTGAAATTTCATATTTGAAATCTGTATCAAAACCATGATAAAGATAATATTTTGAGGTTTTCAGAGCAGAGATTGTTTTCCCATGACCAATTTGAATTTGGATATCCTGACCAATAAGCAAAGGACATTCATTGAGTAGTATCTTTAGTTTCCAAAATTGTAATCAAAACAGTTTTGTCACTAAATCCATAGTTACTATATTTTGCTTTTAAAACTCAAAGTCAAAACTTAATTTAAAAATAAATGTGTAAGATGGCATCCAATTTTTTTATTTATTGTCATGAGCAAATATTTCAAGTGCTGTGGGTACAGAGAGAAGAGGCACCTGTTGTGTTCTTGGTTCTGTCAAAGACTAATTGCAAGCCCTATAACACTTGGAGAATAGTGTTCTACTGAATGAAGATTTAAATAAGGCAAGTTACTATAAAAAAAAAATTGTCATCTTAGTCAATCTGTTTTTCATTTTAAAATGAATATTCAACTCAGCCATTGAAAACTGAAATATAGTTATAGCTACTTAGATACATGAATCTTTTTTAAAAGTAAATTTTAAATATGTACATATAGATCAAATATTCCTAATGAAATTTTTATATAAATTGCAGAGTTAGTAGGGATCAAAAGAATATAATATATCTCTTTAACAATATGTTGAAATTGTGACATAGCTATATTATGTCAAACAAAATATATTATCAAGATTAATTTCATTGGTTTCTCGTGACTTTTTAAAGAGAAATTACTAGAAACTTTTAAATGACTTTGTTTGACATATTTCTATTGCTCAGTGTTATTCTAATTGATTAAAAGGGAAATAAAACAGAGAGGTGTGTTCAGTGCCAACAGAATCACATGAAGCACTATATTTACAAATGTGCTATTTGAACTCAAGATTAATTTTAAAAACATGTGGCAGACAGTGAAACTTCTATAGGTTAATATAACACAATTTTTTAGAGGAAATTATTTAATAATCATTGTGACTGATAAATATCATAAATCAGAAGAAAATTTAATTTTGATGAATGTAATTACATGATCATCTCAAGCATAGTTAATAAACTGTTCATAGGAACCAGACATTTTAAAGAAATCCCACTAAATGTGTTTTCTGTTCCATCTCTTCCATCAGTTTCCACCACTGTGTTCCCAGACATAGTCTTCATTCTCAGGAGCTCAAGTGTGTGGACCCTCCAGAGTCCCACCCCTGGATCCTCAGGTGCTCAAGCACTCTTGCTCCCAAGTATGAACACATCCTTCATCAAGAATGGCTCCATCTGATGGGAGAGGAGGGGAGGAGTAGGGAGGATAGGAAGGCAGCAGAATAGAATAGACAATATGACTGATGTATGTACATTCCATGTATGTATTATGCATTCTACTGTCATGTATGACTAAAAAATAAATAAATAAAAATTAAAAATAAAAAAGACTAATAAAAAAAAAGAATGGCTCCATCTGTTCCTTAGAAAACTTGAAATGGAACCACCATTTGACCCAGTTATCCCACATTGGGTATAAACCCAGCTATCCCCCTTTGGGTATAAACTTTATACCTAAAGGACTTAAAAATAGCATACTACAGTGACGCAACCACATCAATGTTTATAGCACAATTCACAATAACTAAATTTTGGAACCAACCTAGATACCCTTCAGTAGATGAGTGGATAAAGAAACGGTGGTATATATACACAATGGAATATTACTCAGCAATAAAATAGAATAAAATCATGGCATTTGCAGGTAAATGGATAGAGTTAGAGAATGTAATGCTAAGTGAAGTAAGCCATTCCCAAAAAACTAAATGCCAAATGTTTTCTCAGATACGTGGATGCTGATCCATAATGGGAGGGAGGGAGAGCATGGGAGGAATGGAGGAACTTTGGAAAGGGCAAAGTGGAGAGAGGGGTAGAAAGGGGACATGAGGGTAGGAAAGATGGTGGAATGAGATGGCCTTCATTACCCTAAGTACATGTATGAAGACACAAATGGTGTGACTACTTTGTGTACAATCAGAGAAATGAAAAATCGTGCTCCATTTGTGTACCATGAGTTGAAATACGTTCTGCTGTCATGTATAACAAATTAGAAATAAATGAATAAACAAGTCTAAAAAGAAACAAAAAGAATATTTCCATCTGATCTACAAACATCATACCTCCCCTTTCCTCCTTTTTCATATTCCATCTTTAATATATTCTTCTATCACTAAAAAGAAAAACAAGACAAACAACCAGACAGCCCTCAATAATGTTGGCAGATACCTATGTAAAGATAGGGCGTCTAACCGTCCTGGGGTTTTGCCCAGGACTCTCCTGGTTTGAGTACTGAAATTCTTTTCAAGAAACTCTGAGTCCTGGATAAAGCAGGGCGGTTGGTCGCCCTCCTTGCCAGCCTCACCTGCTGGCAGCAGAGCAGGGGAGAGGAGATCCCCACACTCTGTGCTCCTGCAGTGCTGGGCCCCTGTGACTCCCTGCAGCTTTTAGTCTCCTTCCCGTCAGTCCACCCCTGTCATCCTTGCCTAATGGCAAGTCACCTTCCAGGCATGGCTCTCTCTCCAGGTCCTTCCTCCTTCCTCCAGGCTCCTGAGTCTTTATCAGCTGTGTGCTCCTTGAAGGCAGGAGTCTCACCATCTTTCCAGTATTCCCATCAAGTAGTCACTGAATTTGTGAATGAATGACAAGTGAAGTGTCTTAGAAAAGGCCTCTGAGCTCTGGGTAACCTCTTGAGCTTTCTTGTAGCC
Source organism: Callospermophilus lateralis (assembly GCF_048772815.1). NCBI lineage: Eukaryota > Metazoa > Chordata > Mammalia > Rodentia > Sciuridae > Callospermophilus > Callospermophilus lateralis. The sequence continues at coordinate 15,472,442 of NC_135310.1, forward strand.
AACACACCCTCTTCTGATGTAACCACTGACAAACCATTCTCAAGACTGGAAGTCTGCTCATTTCCCAGGTTTGGAGACTCCTTCCCTACTCTTGGTTCCTCCAACACAATAAATAACACCATCCTGTCAGTCTGTAACCCCTAATTAAGGACATCCACACTGCATTCCAGGGAGGGGGAGGGCCCAGGGGAGGGGGTTACATGCAAAACATTCACACATTAAAAAGCAACAACAATTAAACCAAACCAAAACAAAATACTCTCACTTTCATTTTCTACAGAGGCTAGTCATTTTTGCCTTTGGGTGTTGAAATGGGTCATTATGTGTATTTCTTTCCAGTTTCCAGGAGGAAACAGGAGGAATGCAGCAAAGAGAGAACGGGCAGAAATAACAAAAGAGGTGTTCTAGAGGTCAGCACATGGGCAACAGGGAAGAAACTTGGCCAGGCTCAGAAAATGTGTAAATGGAAGAGCCAGGACTCAAGGAAACCCTTTAGAGACAAGAGTAACCTTCTGGGATGCCAAGAAACCTCCCTACCACTTTCGAGTTATCAAATATCACATCAGAGAATGAATTTATCACAGGAATCTGCAACATCCAAAGCAACATTGCAGCATGCATCATGCTCTTTTGCTGCAAATCATACAGTAATGTCATTATAACTCATATGATATAAGGCACTAGGAAGAAATTAGGAGAGGCAGATTTTAATGCCCAAATCTGACAGAAAATCAGTGTGTGACCTTGGGTGGTCACTGCTCGTTCTCAGCCTTAGCTTCCTCTTCTGTGAACTAAGGGATTGGGTTAGGTGTTCTCTAATGTCCTCTGTAGCTCCAATGTGCAACAATTTTCTGATTCTAAATGCATCATTATTGCCACTTCTCTTGAAGTAGTATGCAGTAACTCAGAAAGAACAAACCGATTGAGGACTATTAAATAAATGCATTTAAAAGGAACAGAACAGAACAGTATATTTTAAGTTGCATTGATGAAAGGAGGCCCCCTGAGACATCCATAATAATAAAGTAGTTTGCATCTTAGCATCTATTTTGCTATCTCTAATATGAAAAAGAAACAAACCAGCCCATGAGTAACAAAATTGCACACAAATTCCTACTGTATTTCTAGCACACAGGTGTCTCTAAAGAATGCTAAATAGCCAAGATAGGAAACCACCAAGAATTTATATGGCATGAACATTCAGAACTACCAAGTATTCTGGAGTCTTTGCAAAAGTTCACATTTCTAATGTTTTATAAGCTATGCTAGAGTTTATAAACTACCATGCCTCAGTATACAGTGGAGGGTAAATGCTGCTCTACAGCTATCCCTAGAAATGGTCCCTGTGTTTAGAAGCACACTTTGATAGATTCCTCAAGGTCAAGAAAATTGCCTCATTGTAGGAAATGGATGAAGTCATTCCTGGCTTCTCTGAAAAACTACCTGCTGTGTTGGTTGACCACTCTACATCCTGCTGGGTCTCTTTTGCCTCCTGGGTTGTAACACTTGTCAGATGGAAGCCTTCATCAGCTCTAGCAGAATGGGAGGAAATGCATTTTCAAAAGCACAACAGAACAAAGGGTCCAAGTGAGGATGTCAACCCCTGGGTGGGACAGCAGCTGAGAGCTCGCTGATAGTCAACATGCATGAGCTTGCTCTCCTCGAGAGCTGTCACCTGGGCAGTAGTTCTGAGGTCAGATCCAAAGTTGGAGGCCAGCTCCCGCCCTGTCTGTCCTGCAGTAACACATTCCCTCAGACTCTCAGGGTCTTGCTTTCGACTGTTAGGACACATGGAGGGAAGATGAGAAGGAAGGCAGGAGACAAGAGAGATGGAAACTTTTTAATATGTCCTTAAAAGCCTCTTTACAGAGATGAGTAATAAAAAGATTGAGGCCAGCAAACATATTCAACCTTTCCACATTTTCTCTAAACAGTTATAAAACTGAGAGTCTTGTAAGGTCAGAGTTAAAGTAATACTGCCTTGTTTTTGAATTTTAAATGGTTTTAATGGAACATTAAAATAGCCTCAGTACAAGTAAAAGGTGTATACAAGAGTATTGGTTGGAATCCGGAGAAAGATAATGGAACCTGCCCAGTGACGAGGTTAGGGAGGGCCGACGTGAGCCCCCACTTCAATGCCAAGTAAGGTTCTCTGCACACCACGCCCTCCCCTCAGCCCAACATAAATTTTTCCCTCTTATTCAATCTAATAGCAATATGCTATGAATTCACTTGTTTTATTTTAGCCAATTATAATGTGTTACTCTACACTCATTTAAAAATGTGATTGCATGTCTACTGTGTACCCAGGAATGTCCTAAATACTAAAAATACAGAATTGGACAAAACAAGGAACTCTGCTCTCACAGATCGATTATTCTAGTGTAGGGAGCCAGACATAGTGGGTTAGAAGGTGACAAAGGGGAAAGAGTCACATCAGGTAAGGAGTAAGTGGATATGGGCAGTGGGGAGGCAGGGTGTTGCATTTCTGAACAGAATGATAGAAAAGGCCCTGCTAAGGTGACATTTAAATTGTCACCTAAAGAAAATGAAGGAGCAAGCCACATGTTTGAGGAGATGGCAAATATAAACTTTCTAGATCAGAGGACGGTGTACTTGTAGCAGAATGAGTAGAGTCGGCAGTCAATCCAAGAGATAAGGTTGCGGCCATGCAGGTCTGACTTTTACTGAATGACCATGGAGGTGATTAAGAGACTTTAAACAGCCATGACACAATCTGATTTCCCTCTGTAATGGATAGAGCTGACTGCACATAGGCAGGAAAGGCAGGGGCAGAAAGACCAGTTCTAAGGCGACTACAATAACATCCAGGCAACACATGGATTAGCTAGGATCAGGATGACGGGGGTGGCATCAGCATGAAGTAGTTAAACTCCATGTGTATTTTTATTATAACGCCAAAGGGATTCTTTGATATTTAGATGAGCAGTACAGAAGAGAGAAGTTGAGAATTATCCCACGGGTTTTGGCCTGAGACCTGGAAGGAAGGATCTGCCCAAATCAAAATGGTACCTGTTGTGAGATGAGAATACCTATGGAGGGGAGGGAGAACTAAGAATTTGTTCTAGACATGTGAAGTGTGAGAATTCTGATAGACATGCAGGTGGAGATGTTGAGTTGGTTGGAGGACATGTCTAGAGTTCAAAAAGACAGATATGATAGATATGTTTAAAGCCATATACTAGAATTGAAAGAGACAAAGGGAAAAGAAGTCCAAGTACTGAACCCTAGAAAACTCCCAACTTTGAAAGACTGGAAATAAGGAGCAACCAGCAAAGAAGACTAAGAAAGTACAACCAATGAAGAAAGGGAAGAAATAGAAATCAGGGTACAACGGAAGCCCATTCAAAGGAGGTCTCGAATGATCAACAGCGGCTGACACATTAAATAAGATAAAGACCAAAAACTGATTTAAGACTCAGTAATTTTCCCAAGTAAGGTCAGTGAAGATGAATGCTCACATAGTCACTACCCGAATGAAAGAAATCAATCAAGTTTTAGCCAAATAATTAAATATTAAGGAAAATCCTCAGCATCTTCAGTTTGTCTTTTGATTCATAAGTCTTACCATATAGGCCAAAACATGAATAGAATAACACACTTTTTTCTTCCCCTTACCAAATAAAATAATAATAGATAGAAGGTAGAGATTTCTATGTTTTCTCCAGTGACAGATTTAATAGTAACACGTCTTAGCTGACAATGGAAGGCTTAACCTCATGTAAGAGACACACTTTTTTCTCTTTCTGAACTCAAGAAATTACAGATAACATTTTTTTATTAAAAATAAACTTTTCTTTCTTTTTCAAATCCTAATTCTAATGCAAAAATGTTTATTACCATTGGTTATCTTGATTGTAATTTTTGGTCTCCATTTACTCTCCTTCCTGAAGGTTTTCTCTGTGTGGCCATCTCTGGTTTCTCCTTCCCTCATCTCCCCGCAGTCTCGGACTGCTCTCCACATCCTCGCTCTGCACTATTATAATCTAACATTCCACTCATTCCCACAGCAGCAGACTGATGTCACTGAGAAAACATAATGATTTCTAGGAAGAGGCCAAGAAGAGGGAAAAAGACCAATTAGACAAAAAGAGAGACAATGGAGGTAGAGGCACCTAACCAGGAGTTCCAGTATTTATATTTCCAATACAAGCAGGTTAATCCAGTCATTGCAGGATCTAGAAATTCCATATTTACAAAGTCAAGCCAAATTTTTACCTAAATAATTTAATATGTGCAATAAATAAACACTATGGAAATATCTATGCTCCAAACTGATGTTACCAATTGGGACTCAATCCATTAAAAGGCAGTCATATAATGAATTTTAAGAAAAACTTACAATTTGCATGGTTTTTCCAAACTGACTTCTATATATTAAAACTGCTTAACTCTCAATGGTTAGCTATACAAACCAAAGAGTGGAGGTGGCTTAAAGGATCTTTTTGGCAGGATGTCATAATTCTAACTCCAAATAACATCAACAATTGAGGAAGACACAAAACTGGTGACTATGTTACCAGTGTAGTGAGTTTGCTGGAAAGCTTAAATTTCAATGCTTCTGGTTTATTCATTATGCTAAATTTCAGAATATAATGAGCCAATAAAAGTTACTGACAACATGTTCTATATTAGGTTGATTTTTTTTTTTTTTGTACCAGGTATTGAACCCAGGGTCACATATCCACTGAGCCACATCCACACCCCTTTTTTATATTTTAATTAGAGACAAGGTCTCACTGACTTGCTCAGGGCCTCACTAATTGCTGAGGATAGCTTTGAACTCAAAATCCAAGTCATTGGGATTACAGGCTTGCACCACCACACCCGGCTAGGTTGATTATTTTCATGTTCTTAGCTCTTTTAAAAGAATCATGACTGAGAATAAAGGAAAAGTACACACTCCAGTTGCAAGGAGATGAATTATTTTATGAGTCCATTAGTCTTATAAGAACACAGTAGCTAAAAAAAAAAAAAAAGGCTTAATCCAACAGATGATTTTGTCCTACAAAATCCTTTAAAAGAGAAAAAAAAAAAAATGCACAAAAGCCCGGGAAGCATCAAATGCCCAGAACCCTCAGAAATGTTTTCTGAAGACAAACATTTTCAAGAAAAGGGTATTAAATTTTTAAGGAGGAAATCTTTAAAACATTTAAAAATATGTACTCTGTGTTGAAAATAACATCTTAATAACATATTATAGTACTTTCCATTATGGTAAAATTTGACCCCTGGAAAAGAAATTGAAGAGCATATTCTCTACATCTTTACAATTTGAAATATTTTTTTATTATCATGGTGAAAAAGTTTTGCTTTGCAGAAAGTCATGAAAACACACATAGGGAGCCTGTGACAATGTTCTAAATTTGTAAGTAAGCAATTGCAATAGTTATATGAAGATTAAATGCAAAATTAGGAACTAAATTATGAGGAAACGGCACTTAGAAATGATGCAGTTGAAAACTGTCATTGGTGTGCATGTTCCTCTGTATTCTAAATCATTATTAATAATCAACACATTAGAATCCTTCCATTTTGCCATTGTTAACTTTCCTTTAGTCTCCCAACATATGAGTAAGATTTTTGTTCTTTCTTTAAAGCTACATTAAGAATCAGCCTGAATTCCTAGTAACACGAGGTGCATGGCACTTACTGCTAATTGGAAGTGGCTGCTTTTAGCAAATCTGGTAGTTGCTAAAAGCCACAGTTACTGTGTTATGGCCTCACCAGTATTCAGGGTGCAGTACTATTACCTCTTCCCTGCCAAAGCTACACGTCTGCAAAATTTGCCGCACATATACATAGCCAACTCTGTCACTTAAATGCACAGAGACAGGAATCTTTAAAGAGCCTCCTACAACACCACTGAAGAAAATATGAACCTCTTAATGCACAATAAATATTCCCATTTAAAGTATTTCAGTAAAGTGTTTTCCTATGATAATAAGTCATTTCGAGCCCTGCACCATCAAGGTGGGTTACAAAATGCAACACAACTAGCACATTCTTATTTATTGTCTCTCCTGCGTGCCATACCAACCGGCTGGGGCACTAGAGTTTTGGAAAATATCATGGACCAAATTATATCTATGTCTCACATCATCATTTGTGTTTGTTTTGGATGTTTGTTCTGAGAAAATTAAAAATACTTTGTTTAAGTTGGATCACATTTTACCAGTTAAGTAAAACTTACCAGGTAAGTCTCCTGATTTGAATATTAACTCTTTCTGTTTGGGTTTGTTCAATTCGGTTTTGCTTTTCTAAATTTACAGCCTGATTCAGATATTCTGTCTTTTTAAAAGAGCATTCTATCAATATTCTCAGAACAGTTTCATAAAACATTCAAAACCTGACTAGCCTGTCCTATGAGAATCATTGTTCTCATTCAGTCTCCAAAACTCTTTGTGTCTTACTATCTGTGTTAGTCACAGTCAAGGATGGACAACTGGTTTATTGGAAAGGATTTACTGTGAATACTGAGAGAAAAATCCAGAAGCAGTAACATTAAAATAATCCCACTTATTCTCTCAAACAGATAATGAATGAATTTCCCAGCTCTAGAATTATGGACCAAAGATATGTAAATATCATTCCCCTGAGCATGTGCTCTCTCTCCTGTTTCATAGATTGTAGCCTTCAAGAAATCCCAGTAGAGTCTTTCCCTAAAGAAGTTAATATCACCCATTTCAGACAAATTTGTGCAAGGTCATATGGCAAAGTCAACTTTAGCCAAAATTGAGTCCATTAATGCTGATACCTGGCTGATTGTCTTGTTTCCTCAAACATCTAAAGTGTCTGTAGAATGTGCCTTTAAGTGTCTGAAGACTAGTGCTAAGACCCTTATGCTATTTAAACTTCAATTCTTCACAACTACTTTTACATTTCATGTGAAAGCATTTTTTTTCTCAACTTGGAGTAGTTTTCCAGAATTTCCCTCAAATAAATATTCAGCTTCTAGAACAAAAAAGCTTACAGTGGCAAGATGAGTAGTCTAACCCTGACCTTTGTTTCCAGTTGAAAGTGGGGTTTTGTTTTTTTATCATGGTCATAAAAATAGGCCTGATTTCCAAAGCAAAGCTAACTCCATTGGCACCAACTCCTCAGATGTCATATCTTCAGAAGTCACAAGTTTGATAGCAAAACAAAACCTTTCTGCAAAGATCTTATTTTAGGATTAGCATAAGAAGAAGACATTTGACTTCAAGAAAATGAAGATTACTTCTCACCCTACGGGAAAACCACTTTGGAAAGCTGGGCAAAATTCTACCTAGGTATTTTCACTTTTTCACTAGAAGCCTGGGAAATGTTCTTCATCAGAGATAACCTTCTATTGATTCCAAAAGAACACTACAAATGATTTCTCTTAAAATACCTAGAGAAGACAGAGCTTCTAAACTAAAGGCCCCCTGCTTGTCAGCATTAGTAGAGAACATCAACCCAAATCTGGGAAGAGAAGCCCAGGGGCTGGGGATGTGGCTCAAGTGGTATCGTGCTCGCCTGGCATGCATGCGGCCTGGGTTCGATCCTCAGCACCACATACAGACAAAGATGTTGTGTCCGCCAAATACTAAAAGATAAATATTAAAATTCTCAAAAAAAAAAAAAAAGAGAAGCCCAGACCCACATCTCCCCTATTGACCAAGGTACCCTACAAATTGCTAGTCCCCGATTCTCTGTCAATGACCAAACTGCCACTGCCTAACTATAATTATATAATATCCATTATCAGAAATGGTTTCACTGGTAGCTTACTTTCTGTAAAACTTTTGCCATAGGAAAAATACATACTCCAAGTACCAAAACAAATTGAATTCCTAATAAATATGGATATAAATATCTAGAGTTATTTTTTTCCACAGAGAGTTTTGAATACATAAAATCCTTGAATCTATGATTTTAAGAAATGCAGCATAAAAGAATATGCACAAAAGAAACTATGTTTACACAACACTGTATCAAATATAGCTTAAGGGTCTTCCCATGGCCCTTTATTTTTAAGCAGTTGTGTTTGGGATCTTACATTTCCCTCAAGGCCCATATGCTGAAGGTGTGTGTGGTTCTCAGCCCTAGGGTTACTGTGTGGCAGTGGAAGCCTGGGGAGGTGGGGCCTAGTGGGGAGGAAGTTAGGCCATTGAATGGGATGTGAAAAGGATATTGAGACCCTGGCCCCTTGAGTCTCGCTCCTGACTTCCCAGCTATCAGAGGGTGAACAGAGCTCTTCTGCCATGGACTCCAGCCACTATATACTGGGCCATCAGAGGCCCAAAATGACATGGCCAAGCCACTACAGACTGAAACCTCTGAAACCCAGAGTCAAAATAACCCCTTCCCGCTTTCAGGCTGATTTATCTCTGGTGTTTGTCACAGTATGAAAAGCTGACTAATAGAGCAGCCATGCCATACAGTATCTTGCATAAGTCCTATTTCATAGCACCAATTATATGATCATGTGAATCACACGTCTTATGTCACCATGAGATATTACATGGAATAATCTATTTATTAATCACAATGTAATTTTAAGCTATGTTGGCAAAGATCTGTCCAGCAGTTCTAAGAAACATCACAGTGACATAGCTAACTGCCCTTCCACCTGCTTCCCACACCGTGGAGCCTAAACCCATGCTTCCCTGCCCACAGAGGACCATAGCAACCATGGGCACACAGCTGGACTTTATGACCCTAGCCTGTCTTACAACTAGAAGTGGCTTTCCAATGCATTTTGAGAAGTCAGTGTACAACATACATGGCTCTTGCTTAAAAGAAATGGCTTCCTCTTGATGTCCACTCCTTCATCTATTCCGCAAGCTTTTCTTAACTTTTCCCAAAAGCAATCCCCAAAGTATTTGGAAGGAGGTCTTAATTTCACAATTGCTTAGCCTGTGACCTAACTAACACTGAAGTTTATTGTACTTTATTTATGCCATGTTCACTATGCAAAATGGTTCATATGTGTCTCCTTTGCTAGATCACATATTACTTGTGAGCAATATGTGCTTCTTATTCATCTTTCTTTAGCTCAACTTCAAAACATTTAAAAAGTTAAAATTCCAGCTTTATAATTACATACACCCGACTTGCCCCCTGCAGCTCAAATTTACTTTTACTAAACTATTTTTCTCCTACCACATTGGCCAAGATGGAATTGTCTGATGACATATGATGTTGGAGAGACCTGGCCTGACAGCCACTTCCATCCTCTTTTGGTGGTAACACACAGCAGTGTGACTTATTTTTCTTGTGAATATTGTCACAAGTGTTACTCAAAACCAAATTGTACATGATGTTCATATGAGCAACATACTGGAACCAACCAAAATCCTTCTAATAGAAAAAACTGTTTACATGAATTATGGTACATCCTTACAAGAAATACTCTGCACAGAGCAAAAAGAATAGCCAGTTCTATAGAAATTACACTAAGGTATATTATTAAGTGAAAGAAATGATATAAAAAGTATACTCCTTGATATGTCTTTTTTTAGAGAGAGAGAGAATTTTTTAATATTTATCTTTTAGTTTTTGGTGGACACAACATCTTTATTTTATTTTTATGTGGTGCCGAGGATCGAAACCAGCGCTTGAGCCACATCCCCAACCCAATATGTCTTTTTAAAATATATATCATAGATGCATAGACAATTTTAAAGACCTATAGGAAAAAAATGTGATTCTGGGAGACAGTTTGATCCTAGACCATGCTTTCTGCACTATTTCAATTTCACTTTTACTTTACAAACACATTACTTTTTTAAAAAAAATATTTATTTTTTAGTTGTAGTTGGACACAATACCTTTTATTTTATTGATTTATATGTGGTGCTGAAGATCGAACCCAGGCAAGTGCTTTACCACTGAGCCATAACCCCAGCCCCAACACATTACTTTTTACCAGTTCATATTCATTATGATAAGACAGGCAATAATGAGGGTGATGAGGATGTAGAGAAGTTAAAAAACCTTATACATTGTTAATGGAAATGCAAAATTGTACATCCCTTTAACAGTTCCTGAAAACGCCAAATATGGAGTTATCCTATGACTTGGCAATTTCACATCTATCTATATATCCAAGAGAATCAAAAATATATGTCCACACAAAAACTTATATACAAACATTCCAAGAAGCATTATGTATAATGTCCAAAAATTGGTAATACAAATTATTACTCCTCAACTCATTAATGGAAAAAAGAAAATGAGGTCTGTATCCATACAATGAAATCATACTTGACAATGAACAGTGAAGTATTGATACATGCTACAACATGAATGACCCTCAAAAACATTATGCTAAGAGAACTAAACTAGATACAAAAGATGGCAAGTTGTGTTGTACCCTTTATATAAAACAGGACTCCCTAGAGAAAGAAGTTGAGAATATTCGAAATTAGATTGCGGCAATGGTTGTTCAATTGTGTGCATATACTAAAAAGCACTGAATTTTACGCTTTAGTCATGTGAATTGTACATTCTTACATGAAATGTATCACAATAACACTGTAAAAAACATTTTTAGAATTACCATCACACACATGATCCCATCTGATCTACCCACCCATCCTGGAACATGGAGAAGATGGAAATGGGAAGAGCAGATGAGACCCTGCAGACAACAAAACACAGAAAAGATAAACAGCCATAACGTTAAAATTAACAAGCGTCTATTGTCACGAGCAGTAGTCTGAGTCTTTACCTCTCTGAAATGTTTCTGTAGTAAGAGAAAAAAATTCCTCAGGGTTTGCCTCCCACAGTCCATCTGCCTATTCAATGAATCATTCATTAAAAACTCTTGCCGTCACAAAGAATGTATTGGTGATGCACTCATTGAATCTCCTGGTGTTTCCTGTGCACAGTCTGAGAGTTTTCAGGGTACAAAATGTTCCATCCATCCCTCTTTCAATTTATGCACTAACCAATTACTAAAAGGAAAAGGGGCTTTCAACCTTTGATTTGTCCACACTTAAAACCATTCAGAAAGAAAAAAAAAGAAAAACTTTTCTTTTTTTGCAAATGACAATATTGATGCCTGGGATAATAAAAGAAAAAAAGAACATAAGAATTCATGGCTTGTATTAGAAAATCAGTAATAAAATCTTTATTAGCACTTCCTCCACACTGGGCAGTGTTCTAGAAAATTACATATTAAATCTTTAAAATTCCACAACTATTGTTAACTGTGTTTTACAGATGAGGGATCGGAGACTGTGAGGAGATTCCCAAGGCACACAGCTACTGGTAGCAGAGCTCACACTGGCACCACTTTGAATCCAGAATCCCCGCTCTTGAACCTGTTTTATCCATCTCTTACCTAAGTCCCAGTTTGTTATATAAGAGTTGCAATATGTTTTTTTCTCTCCTAATATTTTTAATCAGAGTAAAAGTTAAACTCAAATTCACATAGTCCCCTAATTTATACCTTTCATTGGCTCAGACTTGTGCAAGAGACTCAATAAGAATCCTTTCCACACTGCACCCAGCATGTCGGCTTCTATGCCGCGTCAGACGCCATCCCAATCATGTTCATTAGATGGCCTTAATAGAGATCTGTGCTCTGTATTTTGATGTAAAGAAACTTGTACTATTAAAACTTTTGGCTTTTACATTATAAAAAACAAAATATATATGAAACATTAAAGAAATTGTTGAAACTCTACACAGTTGTCACAGGGATGATTCACTCATCCTCTTCATTACTTATATCTAAAATGATTTGAACCACACACATCTGAAAGGAAAAGAAGCATTTAAATCTGTCAAATATTGAGTCTAGAAGCTCCTCAAAAAAGGAGGGGAGGGTGTCCTTCTTCCTCTTCTTTTTTTTTTTCCTTTTTTTTTTCTGTTGAACCTAGGGGCAACTTACCATTGAGTTGTATCCCCAGCCCTTATTATTTATTATTTTGAGACAGGGTCTCACTAAGTTGCTGAAGCTGGCCTCGAACTTGACAATCCTCCTGCCTCAGACTCCCCAGTCACTGGGATTATTGACACACACCACCAGACCCAGCACTTTTTTCTCTGAAATGATTTTTTTCCCTGAATCAAACAATGTTTTCCCAGAATAATACAGAACTAATAACCCAACAGTAATAACAGTGATTGACCTACTTAGAGTTATAAGTCTGCAAGTTCGATTAACTTCAGCACTTCCACTATTTGCAAAAGAAAGCACAGGCAGGTAAAATTCAAGTAGTAATTTGTTCATGGTTACCTTAATGAGAGATGTCCAAAAAGAAGCAAAGTATAAAGGTCGAAATGTTCAGAAACGATGAAAAGCCCAAATCAGGAAATGGGAGTCACTGCCTGAGAACTCCTTGATTATTTAGTGAAGTTAGGAAGATGCTAATAGTCAACCCAGAAAACCCGGTGGGAAATAAATAACTTCATCTTAATTATCCACATGGTTGATTACAAAAGTTAAACCTTAAAAAACAGAAGGCAATTTTCTTTGATAATTATCTTGGCATGTGCAATCCTAACAAGTATACAAAGGTGAAAAGTTGTGGTTTAGTACTTTCCTATCAGTAATGTAAATTTTAAAGCTACAAAGACAGTAGACATGTCTCTGGTGGTACTAGAGAAAGGGCTCTTAGCTCATGTTTCCATTAGAGAAGTTGAACCATTATTGACTTCTCCTTGTGCACTGTTGAAGGGAATGTAAAAATGGGTCAGCCACTATGGAAACCAGAATGGCAGTTCCTAAAAAATTTAAAAATAAGGTAGCATATGATTCAGCAATTCCAATCCCATGTCTGGTTATAGATCTAAAAGAATTGAAAGCATGGTTTCTAAGAGCCAAGAAGTGGAAGCAATCCAAAATGTCTTTTTTTTTTTTTTAAACCAAGGATTGTATCCCCACCCGTTTTTATTTTTTATTTTGAGACAGAGTCTCACTAGGTTGCTTAGGGCCTCACTAAGTTACTGAAACTGGACTCAAACTTGCAATCCTTCTACCTCAGCCTCCCATGTTGCTGGGATTATAGGTATGTGCTATCATGCCCAACTCTGAATGTCTATTGACAGAAAAAGGAATAATGGGAATGTGGTATATATTTAGTGGAATATTACTCAGCCTTAAAACAGAAGGAAATTCTGTCATAGGTTACAGCATGAATGGACTTTCAGGACATTATGCTAAATGAAATAAACCACTTACAAAAAGACAATTATTGTATAATCCCATTTATATAAGGTATTAGAGACAGTCAAATTCTATAGAATAAAAGTAGAATGGAAATTACCAGGGACTTGGAGGAGAGGGGAATGTGGAATTGTTTAATGGTGGCAAAGTTTCAGTTTTACAAGTTCTGGAGATGTGTTACATCACAATGTGAATATACTCAACACTAGTGAACTATATGCTTCTAAAAGGTTCAGACGGTAAATTTCGTTATTTTTTACCACAATTAAAAGTAAATAATTTTTATAAATTAACAACTTCTATTTTTACCCCATTAATGAAAGCCATAGTTTTTAGTGATGTAGGAGGCCTTAATTATGGGTGTCAGAATGTAAATTATGGACCTTACCAACAAAGTTGCAGAGTTTGAGATGGGTGGTTGATTATTTAAAATACAACTTAAGGATCATTTGTGAATTTGACTTCTACCTATAAAAAGAAAGTTCATTTTCTTCTAAATGTTTTAAAATATTGGCTTCTTAAGGGTTCCTCTAGTCATTAATATAAGAAAATGTGATAGCACCTCCATTTTTCAGAGTTCCTAGTTATCCTATAAGCAGCCCTCCCACAGTCAGCCACCAAAGTCACATATGTCTAACCCAGATGCCACTTGGCCAGAAGGAGACAAGCCAAGTGGCCAGGGATAGCTGGGATGGGATGGCAGGTGGGAAGGAAGTAATATTAGATTGGAAGGAAGACTGAGGTCAGGGTACACAGGACCTTTAATTATGTGCTGAGTACTTGAAATATTTTAAGGAGAATAAGAAAAAAAAATCCAGTGATTTTTCTTAAGGAAAGGACATGATCACATCTGTGAATAAGAATAACTGGTAGCAAGGTGGCACAGGAACTCTGGTGGAGAAGAGCTAAAAGCAGGAAGAGCCATGAGGTGGGTACTTCAACAGTCTGGACAAGATGAATTCAAAGAATTAAAACGTACTGGATATTTGATGCTGGGAAACTGGACACCTACATGTGAAACAACAGATTTGAACTTTTGCCTCACATCGTTTGCAAACTTTTAATCAAAAAGAATCAAAGACCTAAATGTAAGAGCTAAAAGTATAAAATTCTTAGAAGAAAACATAGGTGTCCGTCTTCTGACTATGGGTTACACAACTGTTTCTTAGATATGTACCTAAAACATAAGCAAACAAAGGGAAAACATACACAAATTAGTCCACAATACAATGAAACTCTTTTGTGCATCAAAGAACACTATTGAGAAAGTGAGAAGACCAGAGATTTAAGATGGCAGGCTAGAAGAAGGCTACCCCCCTAGTCCCTCTATGGCTCAGGATTAAAGCAGCAAGGAGTACAGCTTTTCTACAAAGTGGGTGAAAGAGGGATTTCATTAAAACTCAATATTGGATAGTCAGAGTGTCTTAGAGACTCAGAAATTCAGATTCATCAAACAAAGAAGAAAGACTACATCAAGCTAAGCCAGTTGGGGCAGCAATACTGGTTCTGCACAGAGGGAGGGAGAATCCAGAAACAGAGCAGACAGATTTAATACAGAAAAACCTGAGATCAGAAACCAGCCTGCTCTTAGCTGATCCAGAGACTGCACTGTGGACTGGTGCTTGAAATGTGCCCTAGGTTTCCCAACTGGCTGCAGAGAGCTGAGGTGGAACCATCTTGGGGCAGCCACTCTGCAGCTGCTGCTACAGGAGCAGAGAGATCTAAGTAAACATGGCTAAACTGTCCTGGCAAGTGCCTGCTGTATGACCTTGGGTGTACCTAGCATAGCAGGAGTGAAACAGGCACAGAGAATATTTTACTAGGGAGATTAAAGTCAGAAAAGCAAAAGGGAGCCTAACTCTCTTCCCCCTTGGAGTCTGGGGGCTCATGTGACCAGCTGAAGCAGGTTGGGAATCTGAGCAGGCAAGTGTAAATACAGTCAGGGATTAAGCCTGCAAAGCCTGGAAAGTCTGTGTTCATGGGCAGCAGAGAGGGTAAAAGATGGGCTTGCCCACCCATGAGTAGAATCCTTGGGAGGCGACTGAGATCCAGACTCCCAGAAGAGATTAACATCTGCCAGGCCCTAGGGGTGTGTTGATCTAAACCTTCCAGAGTATACACCACCCAACAAAGCCTCCAAGGCCTGATTAGACCTAAACCCCCTGCCAGAACTCCACTCATGGAACTCTGCAGCAACCCCAATCCTGAGAGTTAGTGAGCTCTAAGAGAATTATTTGAACCCACTTCAGTCTTAGGCCACTCCAACTGGCAGCTTGGTGAGCAAACACAAAAAGAAGAACAGTTTAATAACCCTCAGCCCTTGTTCACATGCTCAGTACATAGCTCAAGAAGAAATGAAAAGACAGTCAGGCAACTGATCAACTGTTCTTTTTTTTTATCATCTGTTCTTGTTAACTATTTTGACCACATTTGTGGAAAAAATTCCTTAATTTTTCATTAAGAATTTTTTCTGTGTATGTGTGTGTGCTCCGCATTTTGTTTCTCTGTATTTTTTGCTGTGCTGATTAATTCATGGACATGTGTACACATACATTTTTGTTCTGTTCTCATTTTTAGCATTTTTTAATTGTAGTTATTTTTCCTTATCTTGTCTTTTGAGGGTTATTTAAATTTTTTGAATAGTATATTTTGGTTTGGTTTTGTATTGTTTTTCATTTGTCTGTTCCTCTTATTTCTCTTTCTCTCTTTTCTTCTGCTAACAACTAGATTCTATTTTTCTCTCTCACTCTCCCTTTCTTCTACTTTTTCTCCTCCTTCCTGATAACCATCACATGCTACATCTCTTCTGCATTCCCTCTGCTCACTTTTTAAAATTGTAAATTCTTTTCTACCTTCCTATCACATTATCTATTCTCTTAGTTAACTATATTTTCCACCTTTTATCACTAATTGGTTTATCTAACTCTTACCTCCACCATTAATGCTGTTGCAATTATTACTGCTGTGTATGCCATGGTTGACACCTCTTGTATGTTTTAATGCCAGAACAGTTAATGGGTACTTATTATTTTTGCTGTTAACAATTTCTGACCCTACACTTTCTGTTTTTGTGGCAATTAACATTATAGATGTCATGATAGGAAGCAAGTATTTAGGTTAATGCTGTCTTTGCATTGGTCATTACTATTGTTTGTTTTCCTCTATTCTGTGAGGTGTTCAGAAGCTACAGGGACACTACAAGTTCACAAGGTAGAAATTCTGCTACTAAACTAAATTCAACCAAATGACAGCACACCTTGCTCCACACACAAATTAATGACACCTATTCTTCAGTTACACTCTAATACAAAGAACAGAATGGACAAAAACCCAAGCTAATGACCAGGAGTAGAAACTTGGGAGTAGAAATGGTTAGGGGTGGGCACCCAGGTTCCACCTATGGATATACATTGCTATAGCAAATACAGAGAAATAACACAAAAGTGGTGGACACCACACCTATGAGGGGGTCTCAATCCAGATCACTCTAGGACATTTTGGAAAGTATGCCCTAAAAAGGCCCACACATAAAAGTGAAACAAAAATCACTTTGAACAAATGCATAAAACCCAATACATGAGTATAAAAAAATGAAAAAGCAAGCTAATACAACACCTAACAAAGGTGACAATTTGCCCGCAAATGACCCCCCAAATATTGAAGTGAATGAACTATAAAATAAGGAATTCAAAAGAATCATTATAATAATGATCAATGAATTCCAAGAGAACACAGAAAAACAATTGAATGAATTAAGAAAGTCAGTACAGAATATGAATGAGAAATTCAATAAGGAGATAAAAATGTTGAAAAAGATCCAAACAGAAATTTTAGAAATGAAAGACATAATAAATCAAATAAAATGTTCAGTTGAAAATCTCTAATAGAGTAGACCATGTTGAAGACAGTATATCAGAGCTGGAAGACAATGGTCAGCCTTGAATATTCAGGCAGTATTAGGAGGCATTCAGAATCCCAAAGCAATAAAATCAAAAAAGAACCTCTTCATGACACATTATTATTAAAATGTCTAACATACAGAACAAGGATAGAATTTTTTAAAGCCTCAAGAGAAATACATCAGGTCACACTTAGAGACAAGACAATTAGAATAACCTCTGATTTCTCAGTATAAACTACTATCCAGGAGGGCTTGGAACGATGTGTTCCAAGTCCTGAAAGAAAGTAACTGTCAACCAAGACTGCTATATACAGCAAAGCTATATTCATATTTTAAGATGAATTAAAAATCTTCCAAAATAAGCAGAAACTAAAAGAATTAATGACTATTAAATCAGCACTAAAGAACTTACTTAAAGAAATGCAGGGCCCAGTGCAGTGGTGCATGCTTGTAATCCCAGCAGCTCCAGAAGCTGAAGGAAGAGGATCACAAGTTCAAAGCCAGCCTTAGCAACTTAGTGAAGCCCTAAACAATTTAGTGAAACCCTCTCTCAAAATAAAAAATTGAAAGTTCTGGGAATGTGGCTCAACAATTGAGCACCCCTAAGTTAAGTCCCTGGTACCAAAAAGAAAAAAAAAAATACTGCCCACAGAAGAAATAAAAAACAAACCTCAGTGCTCACAAAAGAACAAATCTCATTTGAAGAGTTGCTAAGCAAATGAGAAACAGACCCAAATTAAACAAGATAAGTAAATCAAACAGCAGAAATTAATAAACACCTCTCTATAATAACATTAAATGTTAATTGTCTCAACTCTCCAATTAAAAGACATAAGTTGGCAGAATTGATTAAGAAATAAGATCCGAATATATGTTGCTTGCAAGTGATGTACCTAATAGACAGTCACAGGCTAAAAGTGACAGGATGGAAACTGAAATACCATGTGAACGGAGCCCCAAAACAAGCAGAAGTGGCTTCTCTCATATCTGACAAAGTATATTTTACAGAAAAACTAACCAGAAAAGACATAGGTCACTTCATATTTGTAAAGTGAACAATCCAACAAGATTGCCCAATCCAACCAGAAGATATAATAGTAATCAATATTTATGCCCCAAACATGGTGCAGTTATATAAAGAGACACTACTCAAATTGAAGCCCCAGATAGACCCCAGTACAATGAAACTGGGTGCTTTCAATATACCTCTCTCACCATTAGATGGATTATCCAGACATAAACTCAGTAAAGAGTCTTTGTACATGAAAAATATTATAAGTTAAATAGACCCAACAGACATCTGTATAATATTTCATCCAACAAGAGTTGAATACAATTTCTTCTAGGTGGCTCATGAAACCTTCTCCAAAATAGATCATGTTTTAAGCCACAAAGCACCTCTTAGTAAATACAAAAGAACAGATATAATTCTTTGCATCTTATCAGATTAAAATAGAATGAAATTAGAAATAAATATGATCAAACCCTACAGAAACTACACAAACACATGAAGATTGAACAATACTCTTGAATTATTAATGGGTGATAAAAGAAATCAAAGGAGAAATTTTTAAATTCTTAGACTCAAATTAGAATAGCAATACAATATACCAGAACCTGGGACACTATGAAGGCAGTTCTAAGAGGAAAGTTTGTAACTATGAGTGCCTGTGTAAGAAAATCAGAAAGATCCCAAATAAACAGCCTAATGTTTCAGCTCAAGGCCCTTTAAAAAGAAAAACAAACCAATTCTAAAGCCAGAAAAAAAGAATTAAGATCAGAGACAAAAATCAATAAACTTGAGAATAAAAAAAAATACAAAAGATTGATGAAACAAAGAGCTGACTCTTTGAAAAGATAAACAAGATTGATAAACCCTTAGCCAAATTAACTAAAAGAAAAAAATGAGAAAAAACAAATTAATAAAATTATGATGAAAAAGGAGAACTCACCAAAGACATCTCAGAAATCTAGCAGATCATTAGGGACTATTTTGAAAACTTATACTCCAATAAAGTGGAAGACCTGGAAGAAAGGCTTACATTTCTAGACAAATATGATGTGCCAAAACTGAATCAAGAGGATGTGGAAAATCTAAACAGACCAATAACTTATAATGAGATACAAGCAGTAATAAAAATCCTTCCAACATAGAAGAGCCCAGGACCAGATAGAAACTCAGCTGAATTTTAGCTAACCTTTAAAGAGGAAATAATGCCAATACCCCTCATTTATTCCATGAAATAGAAAGAATGGGACACTTTCAATTTCATTCTATAAAGCTAATATTATACCCATACCAAAACCAGATAAGGACACATCAAGGAAAGAAAACTACAGACCAATATCCCTGATGAGCTTAGATGCAAAAATACTTAGTAAAGTATTAGCAAATCATGTTCAACAATATATTAAGAAGATTGTACCCCATGACCAAGTAGGTTTTACTCCAGAGATGCAAGAATGGTTTAATACGTGCAAATCAATAAATATAATTCATCACATTAACAGATTTAAGGACAAAAATCACTTAGTAACGTCAATAGGCGCAGAGAAGGGCTTTGACAAAATTCAGCACCCATTCATGATAAAAACACAAAAGAAACTAGGGATAAAAAGAACCTACCTCAACATCACAAAAAAGGTGTATATGAAAAAACCAAAGCCAACCTCATAGTAAATGGGGAAAAACTAAAAACATTTCCTTTAAAATCTGGGACAAGACAGGGATGTTCACTCTCACCACTTCAACTTAATATAGTGCTAGAAATTCTAGCCAAAGCAATTAGGCAAGAGAAGGAAATAAAACAGATTTAAAAACAGAAATATAAAAAGTCAAAATATCACTATTTTCAAATGATATGATCCTACACCTAGAAGATCCTAAAAATTCCCCCCAAAGACTGCTAGAACTAATAAACAAATTTGACAAAGTAGCAGGTTACAGAATACAGACACACACACACACACACACACACACACACACACAATAGCTTTCCTATTTACCAACAGTGAATCTGCTGAGAAGGAAATTAGGAAAACAATTTCATTCACAATAGCTTCAAAAAAAATACGTAGGAATAAAATCTAACCAAGTAGGTGAAAGACCTCTGCAATGAAAACTATAAAACACTGAAGAAAGAAATTGAAGAAGATCTCAAAAGACGGAAAGACTTCCCATGTTCATGGATAGGCAGAATTACCATTGTTAAAATGGTCATTAGTACCAAAAGCAATATACAGATTCAATGCAATCTCCATCAAAATATCAATGACATTCTTTACAGAACTAGAAAAAAAAACAGCTTTAAAATTCATTTGGAAGAATAAATGATCCAGAACAGTCAAAGCAAATTTAAGCAAAAAAGGCAACACCACAATACCTGACTTCAAATTATACTACAGATATATAGTAACAAAACACTGCATGGTACTGGCATAAAAATAGACACATAGATCAATGATACAGAATAGAAGACACATAGACAAGCCCACACAGATACAATCATCTGTTCTTTGACAAAAGGTGCCAAAACTATACATGGGAGAAAAGACAGCCTTTTTAACAAATGGTGTTGGGACAAGTCATCCATATGTAGAAGAATGAAACTAGACCCTTATTCTCACTCTGCACAAAAATCAATTCAAAATGTATCAAAGGCCTTGAAATTAGACCAGAAACTGTGCAACTGCTAGAAGAAAATGTAGGGTCAACACTCTAGTTTTTAGTCACAGGCAACTTTCTCAATTGGACCACTAAACCTCAGGAAATAATGCCAAGTGTTAATAAATGGGACAACACCAAATTTTAAAAAAACTTCCACACAGCAAAATAAACAATTAGGAATGTGAAGTGAGAACTCATGGAGTGGGAGAAAAATCTATGCAAACTACTCCTCTGACAGAGGATTAATATTTAGAATATACAAGGAGCTCAAAAAACTTTATACCAAAAATTAAATAACCCAATTAATAAATGGGCAAATGAACTAAACAGACACTTCTTAGTGAAAGAAATGCAAACAGCCCAAAAAAAGACTTTTTAAAAATGTTCAACATCATTAGGAATTAGGGGAAAAAGATAAAAAAAAATACACTTGAGATTTCATCTTACACCAGTCAGAATGGCAGTTGTTAAGAATACAAATAATAATAAATGCTGGAGAGGATGTGGAGAAAAAAAGAACACTTTGACACTATGGTAGGGCTGTAAATTACCACTATAGTGTAAATAACCACTGTGAAATCCATATAGAGGCCCCTCAAAAAATAGGCATGGAATCACCATATGACCCAGCTATATCACTTCTCAGTATTTATCCTGAAGAATTAAAGTCATCTTGCTACAATGATACATGCATATCCATATTTATAGAAGCACAGTTCATAATAGCCAAACTATGGACCAGCCTAGGTGTCCATTAATGTATGAATAGATAAGGAAAATGTGGCATATATATTTACACATATACATATAAACAATGGAGTTTTGTTCAGCCATAAAGAAAATTAAATTATGTCCTCTGCAGGAAAATGGATGGAACTAGAGACCATCGTGTTAAACCAAATAAGTCAAACTCAGAGGATCAAGGGTCATATGTTTTCTGTCATCTTCAGAAACTAAAGAAGAAAAATGAAAACAAAGGTAGGGTAGAGCTCCTAAAATTCAAAGGGAGGTCAGTAGAGGAAAGCACCAAGGGGAGGGAGGGGTGAAGTGTTGGGGTCATATTGTCATATTGGCCAAATTATATTGTTATGTTGTGTGCACATACAAATATGTAACAACAAATCCCATCAATATATACATTAATGTACACATAAAAAATGTGGGAAAAAAAGAAAGTGAGAAGACCCATAAAATGAGAGAAAATATTTGATAAGGATCTAGTATTCATAATACATAAAGATTTTTACAGTTAAACAATAAAATGAGCAAAGGATTGAATATACATTTTTCAAAAGAAGATATGCAAATAGCTAATATGCATATGAAAAATATTAACATCAAAACCATAAGATACTTGCTTACCCATTAAGATGTCAATAATCAAATACAATAAAAAATGTTGGTGGGGCTGGGGTTGTGGCTCAGTAGTAGAGCGCTTGCCTAGCATGTGTGAACCGATAGCTAGGCACTAGGTTCAATTCTCAGCACCACATACAAATAATAAATTAAAACAATTTAAAAAATTAAATTAAAAAAATATTGGTGAAGATGTAGAGAAATTAGAACACTCACACATCACTGGTAGACTTGCAAAACAGTGTAGTCACTATGGGACCATTAAACATTTTAACCAGTTTCTCAAAAAATTAGTAAACGCACTATATGTCCCAACAACTCACTCTTGGATATATTCCAAGGAAAAGGAGAACATGTGTCCATGCATGTTTTGTGTGCAAACATTCATAACCATCTTATTCTTAATAGTCAAAAATGAAAATCCAAACGTCCATGAGCAAATAAATGATAAAGAAAATGTGGTAACTTCATACAATGGAATATTACTCTGACATAAAAAAGTATTGAGGTAAAAATAATGATATATGCTGACAGCTGGATGAACCTTGAAAACACTATGCTAAGTGAAAAAGGCCAGTCACAAAAGTGTGTATGTTACATTTTCCCATTTATATATATTGTCCAGCCTAGGACACCAGAGATGCAAAATAGATCAGTGGTTGCCAGAGACAGAGAGGGGGACATGGGGAGAGAATAAGAGTAGGAGCAATAGTAAATTTTTAAGAATAATGGTAGCAATAATAGTATATGTTTAAGAAAAATAGTATCAGTAATAGTTGAGGGACATAAACATATTCTAAAATTATTTAGTGGTGAAGGCTATACAATTCTGAAGATACGTAAAATATACTGAACTCTACACTTAAGTTGGTGAATTTTATGGCGTATGAATTATATTATATGTATATAGCAAATTTATTTATTTATGTTAAGGACTAAGGTTAAAAGGTACTGGAACATTGGGAGAGTTCTTATAATATTTGGTGACTACTTGGTCTGCCTGGTCTAAGAGAGATGTGACCATTGAGAAGTTAGAAATTATGGAGATGTGTTGAACTGTTACTGTGATCTCTATAATATCAGAAACTAAGTTCTGTGAAGTGTATAAAACTTGAACATAAAATATAATCTTTGAGCTTATTTTTCAGGCTATTAATTGCCAAGTCAGAGGCCACATTGGGGTGTTATGAGCAGTTCTTCTCCATACCCAACTGATAAGTGCAAGTAAATCACTCAGTGAATAGAAGATTTTAGGCACCTTCCAACAAATGACTCTGTGTACTCTGTGACTTTGTTAGGGCAAACCAAGAGACTGATGGAGCTGGTGGGCAGGAAAATGTGGCCAGAAGGTCTCTGTTCCTGAATGTCAAACCCACTGTTAAGATGCACTGCTAAGATTTGGTTCTAGAGGGTCCCCCCATAATCAGAAGCTCAGGTGTTAACCAATGGAACAATGTTCAGAGGTGAAATGGTTAGATTGTGAGAGCGATAACCTCATCAATGGAGAATCCACTTGATAGATTAATAATTTGAATGAACTACTGGGTGGTAAGTGTAGGCAGGTAAGCTCCCTCTTCCTCCTCCCCCTTCGCCCTCCCCCTCCCCCTCCTCCCCTACTCCCCCTCCCTTCCCCCTCTCCCTCCCCCTCCTCTCTCCTTTTCCCTGCCATGCACTTCCGCCATGATGTTCTGCCTCACTTAAGCCCCACAGCAACAGAGTCTGGCAAACCATGGACCGAACCTCTGAAACTGTGCCAAAATGAGCCTTTCCTCCTCCGACTTATTCTCATCAGGTATATTGTGAGAGTGACAAAAGGCTGGTGGAAACACCTGTGACCAACCCTACACCACACTAGTCCTCCTTCCCATACCCAAGCCCCACATGTCCACTGGGGTGCCCTCTTCCACCAGGCCATGCCAGCAGCTCAGCCCACAGAGCTCTCTCCCTCCTCTATCTCCTTCATAATTTTCTACGTGTGCCTGTGGATCCCAAACCTGGATGATCTCTGAAACTCCTGGAGAACTTTTTTGTACAGATTCCTGAACCTCAATTCATATCTATTCAACCAAGATTAGTGAGTTTCACTGGAAAATCAGCAATTTTAATAAACCTCCCAAACGATTCTAAAAGAAAAATCTTGAAATGATACATAAACCTAGTATTTAAGCACCATTCAATTATCATCTTATCTTTCTTATATTCTCAACCAGACTGCGAGATCTAAAAGAAAAAAATCACTTACATTTCTTTGTATCTGCAGTGCCAAGGTCATTCATGCATTCTTCACTCACTTGAAGATATTTTTAAGTATTTATTGAGTAGAAGATGAACACATATAGTATCTTTATTTTTTTATGTGGTGCTGAGGATCGAACCCAGTGTCTCACACATTTCGAGGCAAGCACTGTACCACTGAGCTACAGCCCCAGCCCCAGAAGACATTTTTTTAATAACTTCAAAATCCCTAGCTTCATTCTAGGAGAAATGATATCAATGAACAAAACATATACCTTCATCTATAAATGGCTGGTAATTGTGATTACATTGATTCTATTAAACTGAATTCAAAAGTAATAGAAAATATTTAATAGCACTTATATGTATGACAGTGACTGTCCTGAGCATCATTATTATCAACCCTATGCTACAAAGGCGGGAAATGAGGCACGAAAAGGTTAAGCAACTTGCTCACGGTTACAGAGTTAAGAACTGGCAGGGACAAGTTGCAAACATGAGCAGGCTGATTCCAGAGACAGAAACTAGTCTGCTGTATTTGTCTAGCACATACACTCGGCTAAGCTTAAAGAAAATAATGCTAATAACACCTGCTCTTCTGTTATAAAAGAAAAATGCAAGAGACAAAACTTGGCAAATGTGTGGAGAACAGGGAATCCTTTCACACTCTTGGTGGGAATGTAGATTAGTGTAGTCACCAGGGAAACAATAAGGAAGTTTCTTTAAAAATCAAAATTAGAACCACCGTATGACTGAGCTCTCTCTCTCTTATGGGTGTATGTTCAAGGTAATGAAATCTGCACTCCCATGCTTATTGTGGCCTTATTCCCAATAGCAAGATATGGAGCCAACCTAAGTACCCTCTGATGGATGAATGAATAAGGACGCTGTGGTGGTTCCATACAACAGAATGCTATTTGGTCATGAAAAGGAGATCCTGCCACTTGCCACCTGTGGATAAAGCTGGAGGACACTATGCTGTGTGAAATAAGCCAGACACTCAAAGGAAAATATTGTCTCATCTCATTTACATGTGGAATCTAAAATGTGGTCAAATACACACAGAGAACAGAATAAAGCAGTGTTTATCAGGGCAGAAGTTGGGGAGGAAATAGGCAGATATGGCCAAAAGATACAAAGTAGAAGATACATGAGATAAACAGTCTGGAGAGCTAACTGTAAAGTGAGGTAATGAAATAGGATTTTATCAGGGATTTTTGTTTAATGAGTAAATTTTAGTGGATCTTATCAAATCCACAAAAATAGGTACCATATGAGATGACGGATATGTAAAATTGCTTCACTATAGTAATTATTTTACTACTTATAAGTATCTTATAGCAGCATGTTTTGTCTCTTAAATAAATACTGTAAAATTTATTTTTAAATTCATTGATTCTAAAAACTACTTGTGTGCCTTGAGTATTTACATGATTTGTGAATTATACCTCAATCAACCTAGAAGATACTTCTCTAACTATTGGGAAGTTTTTCCTGCACTAGAAGCTTCCTGAAATATAAATTACATAATAAAGCATGCTTAAGGCTATGATGAAAAAGAGACTATTAATTTTTAAATTAAAATAACAACATGCCCTTCCCTTATCATGCATGAGTTCATGGATACAGAGAGCTATAATATAAAATGGTAAACAACACACCAAAGAGATAAGCAAAGGAGAACAGAGGAGGCCCAGGGGGTCACAGGTGGCCCTGGCAGCAGAATGGAGGACTGAGTGTGTTAAACATTGGTGGTCTCAGCCACGTCCAACCACCTGCAGAACAGAACAGCAGCCCCCAACATTTTTTTATTGTTAAAAACCTTAGGTTGTAAAGAGAAGCAGTCAAAATGCTAAACAATGTCTAAGAGGAAATTTTCAGAGTGAACCAAATAGAAAATTGGGCATCTGATTCAGACATCTATTGACACAAACATGCCAGAAACAAGTTCTGATAATATTTTTCTTAGTTTGAAAAGTCTATATAAAAAAACATGTATCAAAACTAACTAAGGAAACTCAATGAAATATGGAGAATATTCTTAGAAGCCAGGAGATAAGCTCCAGGCAAAGGTGAGACTGGGGTGAGAAACTTTTTGAGCCACATTGTCAGCTAGCTGTAGGATAGTACAGTGGATTAATGACCTACTGTGTGCCATGAATGGAAAGATCCTCAAAGAACATTTGTTTCACCATATGGAGGGGAGCCCTAGTGACAATGTAGCAGATTTAGACTGTTCTGAGAAGCCTTCTGTGACAGAACATGAAAAGACAATATCTAGTACAGTACCTCTCACACAGTAGGTTCTCACTAAATACCAGATTGATTGTGGGAAAAAAAAAAGATGGAGGAAGGAAGAGATGGCAAGTAAGGATCACTGAGCAGAAGACTGTGGACATGTTGCTTAGAGATAAAATAAAGGTAAGAAAGAGCCTCTGCCAGAAAGAAATGGAAGTATGGTACCCCTAAATAAAGACAGAGTTCAAAATGAACTCAGAGCATGAAAGATGAGGGCAAGGTGGAATAAAACAGTTCGCCTTAATCTATAGCATAACCATATTTTGGAAATGGAATTAAAGGGGCTTGAGGGTTCAGCCTGCAAGGAATTCCCTGTCATTTGAGAGCCATGAAAGTGGTTCAGTAGAAAATAAATCCTTGAGTTACACCCCACAGAGCACTTTGAAGATATTATGGTCATGGTTCTTCTGGCAATAGCTGTTTTTATACAACTGACAATGGGCAGTCCGAAATGGACTTGGAACCCCTTCACTGTGATGGATGAAAGGGAAGGAGGGGGAGGGGGAGGGGAGAGGGGAGGGAGGAAGGAACGAAGGATCAAACGAACAAAAGGAGGACGGAAGGAAGGCCTTCTATGCAGACAATAGCTGCTGCTAGCAAAATCTGCCTAGAAAAGAGCCCAAACCTTGGCTTCATAAATTGTCCTGAGTATCAAGAAAAATAACTAAACTCTTGATGCTCAACAATGGTAACATCAACAACCACTAGGTTTATCTAGCACTTACATACAACATGTTTTTCATACCTTAGCTCACTTGGTCCTCACAATTCTATGATACAGATATTAGTACTATTATTATCCTCATTAATATTATTCTTACTTTAAATATTATAAATAACTTACCCCTGTTCACCTATGGGTCAAATCAAAAAAGCACTACTCAGTGAAGCCTGTTCTTATAAATAAGATAAAGTAAAAATGTGAGAAAGGACTCAGGATAGAGAAGTCTCTACTAACAATCAGCACTCTCTGATTTAAACATGGCTCAAGTGTCTTAAGACACCAGAAAATTCTGACTTGGTGCTGTCTGCATTTCTAATATTCCAAGATTAATAGAGGTAGGAATGAAGTAAAGTTTCAACACTGTCCCAATTCCTTCCTTAATGAAAATTTATCCACAAGCAGCTTCCAAGTCAACATAAAGCTAATCAGTCATTTCATCTTAACTTAAACTTGAACTTAAGCCTCCTTTGGCACAGGCACTGAACTTCACTTCATATCCATTAAAAACTATTTCCTAAATGAAGCATATGTAAAATGGAACTAACTCATAAAAAAACAAATTCTTCCAACTACAAGTTTTCATAGATGGTTCTATTCATGATATTTGAAGTTGGAGGGATGTTATTTGGAAACACTTTTTAAGATTCTGACAAATTTTATATTCAGAATGATCCTGGCACTCTTTAGGATGGGCTACTATCAAAAAAGAATATACCAAATGTTGGCAAGGATATAAAGAAATGGGAGCCTTTGAACAGTGTTGGTTGGATTGTAAAATGGTTCAGCTGCTGTGGATAACAACATGCATGATCATTCCTCAAAAAGTGAAATGTAGAAACACCACATGGCCCAGAAACCCCACTCTGGATACATAAACAAGAAACTGAAAGTAGTATTTTTAAAAAAATATTTTCACACTACTGTTAACGATAGCATTATTCCCAATAGCCAAACCCCCATGTAAAGAGACTATAAGTAGACAAAGAGACCATGGCAGCTCTTGATCATCTGGGAAAATCATTCACAAACCAAACTGGAAAGATGAATAGGTTGGATTACATAAGAAGACTTCTCTACATCCACACCAAAACAAAAGACAAAACGATGGCAAAAAATGAACCACCACAAAACAAGATCAAAAAACCAACAATGAAATATGAAATAAAATTTGCATTATTTAATACCAATGGCTTGGTCATTTATTTTACAACAAAGACTTGGGAATCATCATTAACAACATAAAAGTTAAAAATGCAATTTGAAAAATGTTCAAAGGACACTAACAGGCAATTATAAAAGAAGAAATGCCCATAGCCAAAAAACCAAATGTTAATATTTGCAACCGTTTCCTTATGATGCAATGCTATGTAGATATTGTAAAAAATAAGATAATTCTTTGTTTACTGATATGGAATGATCACCAACATTTCCTGTTAAGTGGAAAAAGCAAGGGGCAAACAAGATGCATGGTATGTTTCTCTTTGTGTGTGTGTGTGTGCATGTACACAAGACCACTTATGCACTTCTTTGATCGTATATGCTTGATACCTTTAAGAAGGTTATTCAAGAATGGTACCAGTGGTTCTCCCTGAGGTTACTGATGGACATCTGGGAGCCAATGTTGAAGGTACATGCACTTTTCACTGTAATAATATTTTGTTTCTTTAATAACTTGAATAATGCACACCTATTCAAGGAATAAATAAAATCGTGTTGATATTTAAACTTTTTGCAAATCAAGAAATGCACATTGAAATGAGAAATTTCTTTGGTTTTGGCTAGAAGAAAGGGGGAAGAAGAATAATCCGAGGTATCCAGTGTCCAGGAAACAGGCACTCTTGTTCACTGCTAGCATTAATGAAACAAGAAAATCTTTCTGGAGGACAATTGGCAAGAGGAATAAAGGCACTTAACATGTGCATCTCCCTTGCCTCTGCCTGAATCGCTTAGAAGTGATTCTAGGAATTTATTATAAGGAAATAACCAAACATATGTTTAAAAATAATGCACAGTGACATTTATTGAAAATTTGGAAATAACAGGTGTCTTTTAATAAGAAATTTAATTATAGAAATTATGTACTTTCATACAATGGAATGGTGAAAATCCAAAAAAATCCAGTTTTGGACCTAGGAAATTGTCATAGGGGGTAACAAACAGTATGGATAAAGAAACTACTTCTTTTTTAAGTTTATATTTTCATAAAAATTCAGAAAGTGCATACAACTGAGTGTTAAATGCTTCCTTTTAATAGATATCTTTGAATGGTAGGGAAGTGGAAAATTTATTTTTGAAGTTCTCTGCATTAAACAAATACAGAGCAATTTTAAAAAAACACAGAGAAATTTTGAGGAGATTGGTCTTAAGAACCAGACTTCCAGGACTCAAAGCCCATGATGCTACTCGCCACTGTGACACTGTGCAAATTACACAACCTCTTTGTGCTTTAGTTACTGTGCCTCGATGCCATCTCTAAATGCAGGTGATTTTTACTACCCCAAAGGGTTATTGTGAGTTCCATGAATTAATAGAAGCATACTGATTAGGACAGTTCCTGAAATACACTACTGCTATTGTTGTTAGTTTTAGAATTTGGGAAGTCAATATTTTAAAAACTTTTAAAATTTTTAAAAATCTTTTTAAATCATAAAAAAATGTATGATTTAGTATGCAAATCCAACTTTCACTGCCTTATGTCTTACTGAGAATAAAAATCAAATGTGTAAGATTTGGGGGAAATGAATGAAAAAATATTGATTCACAAGATTCTTATAATGGAATGGACTAGTATTGATATGACCCTCCAAAGTGAAAACCCTTCTATTATTGACATCAAATGCAAAACCAAATAAACAAACAAAAAGCCTAATAGATACAGTCCCTCCAAATTCAGGTGAGACTTCTGCCGTCTTACCTTCTAGGAGGGAGCTATTTCCTTTGGACACCTGATGGTGGATTTACAAGCAAGGTGTATTTTTCTACTGAACTGGTAGAAGTGATGTCTCCAGAAAAAAAAAAAAAAAAGTGCTCTTGGGGTATTCTGTGGTTCTTAAGCACAAAATTTTTACCAGCCTGTAGAAAAATGGTTATCAGAATCATTCTACTAAAACAAGAAATCTGTTGCTAGGATTCTGGTGCCTCGAAAATCTGCAGGAGGGTGGAGAACTGAGGAGAAAGGCTTGGCAAGAAAGAATGATGCACCATGAGGACCATGGCAATTCCTGATGCTAGGAAACCTGGTCCAGAACAGAGAACTCCGCTGATGTGAGATGAGTCTATTTGCTACTCTCCATCCCCAAAATAACACAGTCATAAAACACAGCATCTTTGTCTAATGAAGGAATGGCCAAAGAAGATGATCTGTCTGCTCATAGACATTTTATAAACATTTTATTGTAGTGGCTATTTGTTAAATCATCCAAAAACCCAGTAGGTCCTAGGCCTCTTTTCAGTTTTGTACATTTCTTTCTTTTGAAGCTTGGCTTCCACTCATAGGGAGCAACGAGTTGACCAAAAAATGCAGTTAAGTGGCCCTTCACCTTCACACGTAGGTGGTGTGGCCCTCTCGCCATGCAGGAGGGCAGAAGCAATGAAGTGGGTGTCATGCCAGGGAGTCCAGCCACCATGGGGCCTTGCCAATCTAGAATATGGGTCGTTCCTCTGAAGCTCTCAGAAATTAATCCTGTGATAGCATCCCAGGTGACTGCATTTGAAACCACTGGCACAGTCTCTGCAAAGATAGCTCGTGACAATGTCCTTCAGTGACCCCCAGTAGCTGCCACCTGGTCTTGGCAAATCACAAAGAAGATGGAAGTTGACTTTGGATTACCCACTTCTTTTTCTGCATCTCTCATGTACATGATAATGTTGTCTCACAAGCAGCAAGAACTCTCCAGCAGCATGCAGACTGTCCAGGGAAACCAGGGAAAGGCTTCATTATTTAAATAGCATTCTTCCTTTCTTGAAGTAGCAGCCATCCTCAAAACAACCTCTCCATCCTACATCCAATTTAAACTGCCGATTCTGGGCTGGGGTCATGGCTCAGCATGATGAGGCCCTGTGTTCCACCCCAGAACCAAAACAACAACAACAACAACAAAAAATTCCATTTCTGCACTTGCATGAGCCAAGGCATTACAAGTAAACAGATCTGATTCAAGAGCATCATACTAAGCTGGGAATTAAATGGATTATCTCACAGTTTTAAAATAAGAGGGATATACTGGGGGATGAAATTGATCAAATTATGTTGTATGCACATATGGAATGTAACAATGAATCCCACTGTTAAGTATAATTATAATGCCAATAAAAATTTAAATATTTCAATAAAATAGGAGGAATAACCCAATTAACCTAAATGAATATGTAATCATCTGAATTCATGGAAAAAAATAATTGTGTAAGGTAAGGCATCTGGTAGAGGGCAGAAGTCTCCTTGTACGTCCAAGAAAACCAGGGTGAATAATCTGGCACTTTCCTTCAGAGAGGCAGCAACACATGCTCTGAGTGTTCTAGAATCTACCAAGAGGAAGAAAGAAATCCTAATGCTGGGAAAGCAAAACTAACTACATCTTTGTTTTATGCTCACCTACCTAGTTCCTTTTTTTTTTTTTAATTAATTGAGCATGTAGTGTCATAAAAGGGAAGGATTAGGAAACCAAACAGAGGGGTCTCAGACTCCCATCCCATGGCTTCCTAAATGCAAGATCTTTCCAACATAAAATGGGAACAATGTGGATCTCACAAGATTCTAGTGAAAATTAAGCCTAATGTATGTGAAGTTAGATACAAACATTCCAAATACATAGTAGAGGATGACATGGCCATGCCTGCATGGCCCTGGTGCTGGACACAGCCCAGGTTCCTTATCCCTAGAAACACACAATTAAGCAGAGGAGGCAGGTGTATCCCTGATTAGTTCTATTTTGCGATGGTGCATTGGATTTGAGGTGTTTGGGGAGGGAGAGTGTGCTGGCTAATGACATGGGTTTGGGGGTTAGACTACTGGGTTCAAATACTGGCTCTGCTGCTGACTTTATGAACTTGGACAAGTTATTTTTCCCCTTCATGCCTCAACTGTAAAGTGTCCTTAACCATAAAGTGTCCTTAACCATAAAGTGTCCTTAACCGTAAAGTGGAGTGTATGCATAGGATCTGTTTCATTGTGTTGGTTGAAAGAATAAAAATGTGTGAAGTTCATAGGAGAGTGTTTAAGTTTCCCACCAGAAATGTCACCTGCTACTTACTGTTATCCAGGCTTTTCAGAGGTCCTGGAGATGAAGGCAACAAAGGATGTGGTCCTGGGTGGGACTGGAGAGGGACTACAGCCCAAGGTACGTAGCCAGGAGCCTTGGGAGAGGTGACAGGAGAGGGTATGTTTACCAAGTCAAAACCCTTCAGCTCTTCTCTTGCCCCAGGTAACCTTCCCTTTCAGTTTCAAAATCATGGTTTGTACTAACCAGGTGTCACAATGATAATGGTTACAGCTACAAGATAGGATCTGAGGGCGGGTAAAAAAAGACCTTCTGCCTAAAAGTATAGCCCCTACTAACCTCTGTGTGAACCCCAAAGTCTTTTACCGTTGGAGTTCATTCTAGGTGAAGGCACTATATTAAAAAAAAAAAAAAAAAGATCTTTTCAAATTCAATAGTTCAAAAGAAGTCTATCAAATTCAATTATCACCCAATATCACAGAAGCACAAGATATGTGCATTTCATGTAATCACATACACACACTCACAAACACACACAAAAAAACAAGGGAACCCCATTTACCATTATGCAAATCCTGAAAGCAAAAAGTCCTTTTAGTTTTTAATCCGAGAAACAGTGTGTCTTGCTCATAAACAGATTAACTTCATTTCACAAACACTAAATCCTTCACTCTTTGGAATTAAATTGGCAAGACTATGAAATCACTTTTCATTTTTCTGACCAAATGGATCATATGCAGTATGTGACAAGATATCAGTTACTTTTTATTTCAGTTAAATGACTCATACTTATTTTACAATGTAATTAACTGCCTGATGAGACTAATACCCTATGAACTTCTACTAGCTATTTATAGCAGCAATTTTATAATTGAAATACAAATGTTATCCCAGAAGAAGAGAAGATACACGGCTTTCTACAACTCTATTATAGAAAGTCACCAATTGCAACTTGAAGAAACTTACATTTGCAGATTTTATCTCTCAAAAAAAAATTATAGGAAGACTCAGTTAACAGTAACCAGCTAACAATAAGAATATGTCATGGCTCCTAATTCCACAAACCCTGTTTCTAATCCCCTACAGTGAAACATTTCATTAGGACAAGCAATTTCTTTTATGATTAATGAGAAAACAGCATTTTCTCCATGATCTATGAAGACATAACTACAGATTTAACCTCTGTCTTGTTCTTGGATAATGAAAGTGGTAATTCAGACACCTTATTTTGTCTGCCTGATGAGAGGCACAAGAACATTATGAAGGTTATTAGCAACCAAAGACCCTGCATCTCAAACCTCACAATGCTTACATGGCTCTTATTTCGTGCAGCCAGGATCAAACTGATCAGTGTTCTATCACAGGTAAGCTGTGGCTGAGGCACTAGGCTGGTGTAAACTCTCTGAGGGTTTAAGAGGAGTCTGATTCAAACTGAGTGGCAGGAAGCAGCAGGTATCTGGCACCATCTTTATCCCCATTTCCTGGCACCGTCCCAGGCCTCTATGTAGACTGCAAGCCACTGCTCAATTTCCACATTGCTCTGGGTATCCAGCCAGCCAAGCCTAATCCTTCCAAACCCATACTAACAAAACAAACCTTACCTGCACCCATGTTTCTGTCTGCTAATCAATTTCCCTGGAGCAGAACAACAAAGCAAAAAAGAATGAGTGTCTCTTCACCCTTGGGTGACACCACTGTAAAAAAAAGATTCAAGTAAAATGTCTTTGTGATGATGAATATTATACAAAGATCTTTCTAGCTGCATTTTGGCTAGACAGAGAAAATTGCATCTATTTAGTTTAATGACCTATTAAAACTTGTGTGAAAGTGGTCACAGAGATAAGAGAAAAAACTAGGATGAAAATTTCACCAGGGAAGACCAGCAGGACAGTCTTCAGAGCTACACTTGATTCTTGAAAGCTCTGTGCATCATAGAATTACAGGGGCACCCAGTTTCTTAGAGTGATGTCAAGATGTTGAATAGGAAACATTGCTTCCTCGCCATCTATACGACCAGAGTGTTCGCCAAGCTAGAAGGAATTAATGTGAAGGTACATATTTGTTTGCTAACACTTCATACAGCAAGGTGAAAGCTAGATCCAAAGGAGAGGAATTCTTCAAATGAAGTCAAATATGACGGGAGCTGGCCATGACAGGCCAAACTGGAAAAGCTTGAGATCTCCTCTGAGGACCAGAACCTTGGGCACAGGCCAGAGTGGGAAATAAGAGGCTGTGCCAGAACAGAAGAAGATGCTGAAAGAGGGTAGGATTGGTGATGTGCCAGACCCAGGGCACAGGCACAGTCCTGCAACAGAGACCAACAAGGCACTAGTTAGCAGGCCTCAGACACAATTCTGACTGGGACTGTGACAAGATTCATGTGATGCCTTCACAAAAGGATCCCTAGCTGTCTTTATTCTCCCTGACTAGAAACTGCCCTTTGTCATTTTCATACTTGCCACTGATCATTCTATGACATTACCAAGTTACTTAACCTCTCTGATAAGTGTGTGTGTGTGTGTGTGTGTGTGCGCGCGCGCGCATGCAAGCACGCACACACGCACAATGTCTAGCATGAGCTAGGGCTCAACAAATGTTGCTTATTTTCCTTTGGTCTCTATTCCTTGCAGTTTATCCTACTGTTTCTTCAACGTAGGTCCAAGCATTATTAATTCCCCTACGTATCCTGCCCAGTTCCTGTCGCAGCACCAGAGACACACGAGCCCTGTAGGTGCCAAGGTGAGTCAAATTGATGGTCAAGAAAGTCTCAGTCCATTTGGGCTGTGATAACAAAATTAGGTGGCTTGTAAATGACAGAAATTTATTTCTCACGATTCTGGAAACTGGGAAAGTCCCAAGATCAAGGTTGAGTCTGGTAAGGGCCTACTTTCTAGGTCACAGATGGTGCCTTCAGGCTGTATCTTTGCCTTCTGATACCATCAGCTTTGAGGTTAGGATTTCAACATGTAAATTTAGGGGGAAAGGGACCTGAATATTCAGCCCACTGCAAATGAATACCAAAAGCATGGGACAGTAGTAATAGAATATAGGTGTTTCTACATTGCGACATCTTAATATCGCACTTTGGTTGATACAAATCAAATACAAGCTTCATTATGCATTTCTAGTACCACCCTTCTAGAACAACTCTTACATTTTAGTACTGGCTTATGTGGCTTATGTACATCTGAGTCTATCAAAATAGGCACTTCCAATGTCTTCCTCCATGGGAGTTTTTCCAGGCAGGGTCAGATTGCCCAAGGCATCATCAAACATTTTTTAATATTCAGTGAGGAACGGGGAGGGATTTAAAAACTTAGAAGAGGGGTGTGTCCCTTGTATTGATTATGGTAAAGGTTAAATGGCAATTTACATGTATCAAAACTTCTCAAATCATATACTTTATGTGCAGTTATAGTGTGTAAAATTATACCTCAAAAAAAGCTGTTTAAAAATTTAAAGTTTGGAAGTCATCAAATAGTTCATATATCATAAATGAGTTTTAAAAAGTATTCAAGGTTTTGGAGAAAGCCAAGCTATCAAACTAATCAGTGTTTTCTATTGATGAAAATCTTTCTGATAAATAGACTTCAAGATTTCTCAATGTTCAATTGAACTTTCCATTTATAGGTGCCTGGGTGAACACCTTGTATTCATTAATAAAAATAATAATAGCTAGAATTATAATCATTTTCTATGAGCTTGGCATAAACCTCTAAGGGAGATAAATCATCATCTTCCTTTATAGAGAAGGACAATTGCTAAGGCCACACACCAAGTGAGAGGCAGAGTTGGAATTAGAGGTGTATGACACTACACCAGGTGAGCCCAAGCTTTTGAACACAAGCCAGGGCTTCCTCCTCTTATTTGGATTTTGCTATGAGATAGATTCCCTCTCCCATCAGATATTCTGAGTTTCAGGGCTCTGCCTTTCTCTACCATGGCTGCCATTCTGGCTCCTATTTTTTTATGAATCTGATTCAGCTTTTTTTTTACATCAAATAATCTGTGAAAAGCAAGTTGGACTTCGTTTGGAAATGAAAAGTGTGTTTGAAAGTCAATTAATGTAATTCGTCATAGTAAATGAAGGACAATATTCAGGTGATCATCTCAATAGATAAAGAAATGATTATATTACTTAATATATTAAGAATACATTAATTCATTATTTTAAAATAGCTATTAGACAACTAGTTAGGATAAATTATAAAAATAAGTAAAGCAAACATTACTCATGATGGTTAAATGTTAAAAGATGTCCTTCTGTGATCAGAAATGAGAAAAGAATGCCCACCATATCACCTTCTATTCACATTATATTGGAGGATCCTAACCAATGCAATAGGTTAAAAAAAAAATCATAAATGGCCAAGGTGTAGCTCAGTGATAGAGCAGTTGCCTAGCAAATACAAATAAGACCCTGAGTTCAATCCCCAGCATCTCAGAAAAGAAAAATAAGAAAAGAGGAAGAAAAAGTAATAATGTCATTATTTATACATAGCTTGATTGCATATTTAGAAAATTCAAAAGAATCTATAGACAGAGTTGTTATAATTAATAAATTAAATTAGCAAATTTGCTGGATATAAGGACAATATGCAAAAATGTGTTGTACCTCTGGGTAGTATCAACAATTAGAAAGTGGAAGTTTTGAAATTATTTAATTTATTTAAAACATAAATTACCCAGTCAACAAATGGGCAAATGATCTAAACAGACATTTCTCGAAAGAAGATATGCAAATGTTT
The DNA here is from genome assembly GCF_048772815.1 of Callospermophilus lateralis. Lineage (NCBI taxonomy): Eukaryota > Metazoa > Chordata > Mammalia > Rodentia > Sciuridae > Callospermophilus > Callospermophilus lateralis. The sequence continues at coordinate 15,509,749 of NC_135310.1, forward strand.
AACCAATATGTGAACAAATGTTCAACATCCCTAACAATCAGGGAAATACAAGTCAAAACTGCACTGAGATTTCATCTCACTCCAGTTTAGAATGATAATCATCAAAAACACAAATAACAATAAATATTAGAAAAGACATAGGGAAAGAAGACATTCATGCATTATTGGAGGGACTGTAAATTGGCACAACCACTCTGAAAAGCAGTGTGGAAATTCCACAAAAGATGAGAAATGGACCCATCACATCCAACTATCCCATTCCTTGGTATTTATCCAAAAGAACTAAAATCAGCATATTATAGTGATATAGGCACATCAATGTTTAGGGCAGCACAATTCACAAGGACCAAGTTATGAAACTAGCATAGGTGTTCCTCAATAGAAAAAATGAATGGAGAAAATGTGAGATATATACTCAATGGAGTTTCACTCAGCCATAAAGAAGAATGAAATTATGTCACTTATGGACTAAATAGATGGAACTGGAAAACATCATGCTAAATGAAATAAACCAAACTCAGAAAGTCAAGGGTTGAATTTTTTCTCATATATGGAAGACAGAAATAAAGAGTTTTTTTAAAAGGGGGATCTCTTGAAAATAGAAAGGAGAACTGTGGAGTAAAGAAAGGGGATCGAGGAAGAGGAAGAAAGGATGGGAAAGGAGAAGAATGACAGAACGAAATTGAGCAAATCATGCCATGTGCATGTAAGAATGTATCACAGTGAATCTCACTTCTATGTATATAATGCACCAGTTAAAAACAACTAATTAGTAGAAGAAAGACCATTAGAGTAGAGGTAGGGTACGAGAGGAAGGAGGAGAAGCAGGAAAGGAGTTTAAATCTTTAACAGTAGCATAAAACTGTCAAATGTCTAGGAACAAATGTAACAAAAGATGTACCAGTCTTCTACATAGAAAACCATTCAAACTATAAAAATAAAGAAATTAGGCTGAAATGAAAGGAGGGATAGATTATGGTCACCGATTGCAAGACCCAGGATTGTAAATACCTTTTCTGCCTAAGCAGGCCAGAGTTGCTTAGTTTTGGCTCCTTACCAAACCCAAGTACCCTAGCTCATCTAGAAGTTTGGAATGGAGGGTACCCTTCCCCCGCGTCACTAATTTCCTTGCTTTCTGTCAATCGAGTATCCCCCATGGTTTCCATCTTTTTTTTTATTTCTCTCTTCCTCATCTGCCCATCTTCCTCCCCTCATCCCACAAGAGCTCATCATTTTTAAAGTTCTTCCGTGTACAACTCAGTTTTTTCATTTCTCTTGTCTTGAGCCCTTAATACTGTTTGACATTAGTCTTAATAATGCCTGCAAACTCATGTATCTGTATGCAAATATCTGTTGTTTAACCTTTCACAATTCATCTCCCCAATGAGAACATTCTCTCAAAGTGGACCAAATTCAGACCTTACGTTTTTTTGTTTCACCCTCACCTTATGCCTCTCACATAGGAAATGTTCCACACACGTTTACAAATGTAACCTGTTTGGGAGGCAATATTGCCAAAATCCCTGCTTAAGAATTATACCATGCTCTGCTTTCAAGTCAGGTGGGTGCAATAGCCCAAGATATTTGAAATATAAGCTTTATGTGTTTTTTCCCTATTAATTCAAATAGTATGGCAAATTTCTTCAGAGTCTTACCAATTCCTAATAATCTAGAAAACCAAGAATCTGACACTTTAACTCTCTACTTCCAAATCAAAGAACATAGCCTTAAACAGATGAAAAAAAAAACTAAACTTTTTTTTTTAAGGAAATTTTGTTTTCTTGGAATCTTACAATGCTAAAGGGACACTATTAAACCTACCGCCCCCACATGACCTGAAAACACTCCAACAGGTTCGGCAAACAAAAGCAAAGCTCAGATCAACAAAATCTGCTAAAAGTGGACCAACTTTCCCAGGGCCAAAGGGAGTTGTCATGGAAAAGAGTCTACAATTCCTTAGTCAGAGAGCAGAGGTGGGAATTTTAATAAATCTATAGCAGAAAGCCTCCTGGATCACATGCAAAGAGAAAGCTGTTGCCTTTTTAAATACTTCACTTGGAATTTGAAATAATAGACAAAGTGTTATAGAACGGCTATGAATGTGTTCCCTAATTTCATTTGTTCACAGTATAGGAAAAAACAAAACAAAACAACCTTAAATTCCAAAACTTGGCTCCTAAGATGACCAAATAAAAGTGTATTTCATAGGTTTCCAGAGCTCCTTGATGAATTACAAAAACAGAGCCATAAATTGGCCCCAGGTGTTAGCATTTGTAGTAACTCTGGATTCAAATCTAAAACTGAGGAAGAGCAGGGACAGAGACCAGGAGGGACCCAGGACAAACACTGAGCAGATTTTCTCTGCCTTGCAAAGATCTATCTTTCAGGGAGTCTGATTCTTAGTTTTCTGGTTAGTGTTCAAGTTAATAGTCTTAGCCAAGAACACATGCAAACAGTAGCTCAAAAAAGACACAAGATGTTTTTCTTCCTGTATAGTTCCTCCAGTGGAAGAGTGTGTGTGTGTGTGTGTGTGTGTGTGTGTGTGTGTGTGTGTGTGTGTGTCTCCATCCTTCATTGTACCAGTGTCAGATGACTGTCCTTCATTGGAGCATCATGTTTCTGTGTAGTTCTAGGGTAATCAGGTGGGGACCTAGTCCCTTCAATGTCAGTTTCAGAGGTCCCTTCTTGCAAGTGATCAGTTTCATCAATTAGCCACTTCCCCCAAACTCCTGCCTGGGTGGTTCACACCTTGCTACCAAGTCTTAAGGCAGGAAGCACCGGGGTCTCCCCATTCAACATGATGGCCTTCCCTTAATTTCTCTATTTTCAAGAAGGCTTCTACCCCTCTCCACTCAACGAGGAGGGTGTCTGTGGTTCTAACTGCCACAGATGTTGACTCTCAGCTGGTTCTGTTTTCAGCCCTACCCCACCCCTAGTCTTTGGAGGCATCTGTTGCCACTAAACCCCCAGCTGACCTGGGATTCCTTAGCTGGGTGAGCTGGACCTTCGTGTGGCTGCCTCCACAAGGCTCAGAATTCACACCAGCTGGTCACGGAGCCGCCTATCACTCATCCAGCAGCTGCCCGCACTCCAGAGTTTCATGTATTGCTGTTGTCTCTTCTCCTATCACTGTTTGTTCTTGTGGGTTGATGCCTTTTCCGTTCCTTTTTTGTTAGTAGTCTAAGTTTAGTCAGAAGCTTCTGGTTGTATTTTATATGTGACCAACAAGGCATCTCTCTATCTACACAGCTCCAAATGCCCAATGCCTACCCCACTCCCATCTCCTTCCTATTCTGAAATTCAAAAAGTTATGACACATGGCTTTCATGTTCACTGAAAATCCAAATTGGAAAGTACAAATATATATAAAATGAGCTACAAAGTTCTCAATATACTGAGAATCTGAACACATCTAACCATTCACATTTTATACACATTGCTTGCTTCTAAGTGGCCGCATTTACAGGGTAGAGAAGGATTTATAATAAATGCTATGAAACGAAGTTAGCTAAAATGGTACTGATGTTCTGCCTCCCAGACCCCATTTACATCACACTATAAAGTGGCAACTTGCCCAGGTAATGAATTAGCTTTAAATAGAATTTTGTCTCAGCAGTGATATATGAAGATGCATGCTACTTGTGATCATTACCATTTTATGGAAAAGACAATGGTTTTAGAGAAGTTTAGATTTTTAATTCAATATACAGGACTATGAAGCTGCCCAAGTTTGGAAACATATCAGGATTTATAGACATTTGGGCACATTAATGCCAGAAGTACTATCACTGGAGGGTCTAGACATCAGTAATCTGGGCCCCCGAGGGCCGGTTTGTTTGAACACTCTACTGTCACTGTGTTGGCCCATGTGTTCTTGCCAAAGGCACTGTCTGTTCTGACTGCACACAGTCTTGGGTGGCATTTTCCTCCTCTGCCCCTGTCTCTGTCTGCATCTGTCTTTTTCTCTGCATCGCCGTGGCCTCCTCCTAAACTAGGCCCAGAGCCTGGTTTAGGAACTTCTCAGTGCAAATCCTTTGCTTTAAATGTGTTACTTCCCGATTCAAAGAGCTCTGATAGCTGCCTGTCACAGCAGAGAGAAGCCAAAACTTCTTGGCAGGCAGGTCTGTCAAGGATTCCATAGTCAGAGCACACCTACCTCAAGATCAAATCCCCTACCCCCACGCCCTCTCTAGCCCCTGAACAGACTGGGCTCACTCAGTGTTCCGGATGCCTTGCTTTCGGGATGTCCCATTCCACCCAGCCAAACCCCTTACTGCCAGGATTATTCCTGCCAGTTCTCCAAGGTCCTGACTGCAATCTTCTCCTGAACAGGATTCTCCCAACGCCTCTGTTAGGGCTTGGATGTGAGGTATCCTCCAAAAGCTTATGGATGAGACAGTGCAAGAAGGTTCAGAGGAGAAATGATGGGATCGCAAGAGCCTTGTTCCAATCAGTGAATGGATGAGGGATTAACTGAGTGGGGATCAGAGGCAGGTGGGTTGTGGCTGGAGGAGGTGGTTAACTGGGGGCTGTGGCTATGGGGTATATAGTTTGTATCTGGAGCTGGAGTCTCTGTGCTTCTTGATCACCATGATGTGAGCAGCCTTCCTCTGCCATCCTCTCAGGCCATGATGTTCAGCCTCACCTGGAGCCCCAAGGAATGGAGCTGGCCTTTTCTGGACTAAGACCTCTGAAACTGTGAGCCCTCAAATAAACTTTTCCTCCCCTACAGTGGTACTCATCGGATCCTTTTGTCACCGCAGCCAAGAAAAGCTTATTATAACAGCCTCTAAGCAGATAAGTCTCTTAGGAAATCAATATGTCACCAACAGTTGGAAAGCCAATCACATCTGCCTGATAGCACTTGACTAGTTTTCATGTCTGGGAATTCATTGAAAATACGAAACATCGAGCTGGTGTTGTGGCTCAGTGGCAGAGTACTTGCCTAGGATGCGTGAGGCACTGGGTTCCATCCCCAGCACCACATTAAAAAAAAAAAAAAAAAAAAAAACTAAGTAAACAAAATAAAGGTATTGTGTCTATCAACAATTAAAAATATTAAAAAATATATGAATCATCCTCAACATGTACCTCCTGCTCCCTGAGAACCTACTAGGATGACATGTACCTTTATTTAATAATTTATGTATGAATTTATTCATTAATTTATTTATTAACTTGTTGGATAACTGACTTGCTCTTGAAAAAGAGAGAAATCTTGTTAAATGGTTATGCCAAAAGACCATGGTTGCAACTGTAAACCTACAAATCTGCCATCTGATGTTTGGTGAAGGAGAACACTGCCTTCACCAGTGTTCTGGCAGACACTTAAGGCATAGGAGTTTAACAAATGAAAGAAAAACTTTGATGCCTTCTTATCTAACCACTCTACTCCCATGATTTTTAAAGAGTTGGTAGTCATGATTTTGCTTCCTATAATTTCCTATTTGAATGTTAAACCACTAGCGTATGTACGATCCCCAAATCCCTTCCGTCTCCTCAGGAATCTTGTCCCGTCATTTATTCATCATGCACTGTCTTGCAGCCAGAGTGCTCTTTCTAAACTCACACCAGACTAGTGTTCTTTCTCTTTGTAGCCTCATGGGTGGGACACAGGCCCTGAGCAATCCCCCCACTCCCAATCTCTCCTTGGAACCCTGAACTCCAGCCATGATGAATCACAGCTCCCTGAACACACCAAATCCTCTCTGGTCACCCAAACATGTTTCTTGTTGCCTCTTTCTTGAATCCTCACCTCCAACATGTTGCTCTGGCCATCCTGATAAACATTTCTGGCTCCCTTTAAGATTCAGATTAAATATCACCTCTTCCTAAAAGACGTCCCTGGGCAGCTAAGTCCTTGAAAGTTTATTTCCATAGCACATTATTGACACAAGTCATGTGACACTTATTTCAATCCTATAAATTATTTCTTTTTCTGTCACTGCACTGTGAATCCATAGCAAGAGATATGTCTATTAATTTTTACATTGTCTCTTTATATTACTAGCACCTAGCACAAGGTTGACACTTAACAAATGATTGGATTAATTACTTTAAAAAGTAACATGAAATTCAAAAGCAAATAAAAAATGCAAATAACCAAAAGCACATTGTTTCCTAACTAATGCATGTATGTCAGACCACCTAAAAGCAAAATGAATGTTTTGTTCCAAAATGTTGTCATTTTTAAAAATTCTATTTTTTAATTTGTCCTTGTATGTCTTTTCCTTTAACACTTCTCTAAGTGTTTCCCAAAGAATATTAAAAGCTATTATACTATTTTTTAGACTGTACAATCAAAAAGTTTGGGGAAGAAAGGAACAAATAAGTTAATCAAATAAGTTAATTGGGTTTCTGCACCACAAACTTCCCAGAGGCCTTCTTTGTTAATCTGCACGTAAATCTCTCAAGAGGAAGCACAAAGTTTTCAGGGTTTTTTTTTTTTTTTTTAGCCATGTGTCAACCACTTTAATAATAAGATGTGATCAAAGTTCAATTTTGAGAGTTCAAAAAGGCATAGAAAAACCAATGAATTTAAACCTTATTTCATGTTTTTAAATTTGGAACTAGTTAAAAAGGAAAAAAAAAAACTTAATTTCAGTTAAGAGTTTTTGGAGTTTTTTTATTTTTTTCTTTTTACAACCAAACTAAAAATGACTACATGAGAACATCCGTGCAACAAACTGTGAAGTTTGCAAACACAAGTCACAAATTTATGAAATTAATAGTTACAGTAAGGGACATAGCCAAAGAACAACTAAGTATGAAAAAAAAAATCCTGCCTTCTATAAGGACAGAGGAGGAATGAGCAAACAATTCTGCTCCAAGAAATTCACAGCATTTTAAAAATTTATTTGAATAAGACTTTTGCAGATGTGTGGAACTCAGTTGGAAAAAATCTGCTTCCTAGATATCTCTTCAAAGGCGAGTCTTTGCTCATTTAAACTTACTAAGGGCATGAGCAAAGTATAAAATCAAAAGAGAGAATACCGTAGTATACCAGTTAACAGGTCTGTAGATAATCCTGAACTTCTTATTTGACCTCTCTGGGACTCAGTTTTCTTCTCTTACAAGATGGAGTCAGGGATACCTGTTTTGACAGGTAGATTGCATAGCTGGCATGTAATGATAGGGGTAGGACATTCAGCATATGTCCAGGCATATGGCAAGGGAAAAGCAAATGGCAGATATAAAATATTGGCAACATTGATTATCTTGTACCCTTGGGTTCACAAAAAAAAAAAACTGTCAGTGGATTACCCAAGGCATGACATTTCAAAACATTCTGCCCTCATTTTTGTTATCAACCACTAGTTTTGACCTTGCATTCTCCCTGAGAGCTACAGTTTAGATATTTAACCAGTGGAGTCACATTTCTAAACAATCCTGCATCCTAAGTCAAGTACTTCTGCTCCTTCTAATGTTAATAAGAAATGCATAAATATACTTGGTAGTAAAAAGAAATAAATAAATATCCTCAGTGGTATCTTGAATATACTCTTATCTTGGTTGCCCTTAGAGAAACTTACTACAGAAATCTGCAGCTCCTTTATGAATCCCTTCTCTACAATCTTTGCCATCTGCACCTCAGATAGAGCATTGATCTCCAACATTGATCTCCAGGATATACAAAGAACTCAAAAAACATAACACAAAAAAAAATAAACCAAAGAGCCCAGTCATTAAATGGGCAAAGGAACTGAACAGGCACGTCACAGAAGAAGAAATATGACTGGTCAACAAGTATACGAAAATACGTTCCACATCTCTAACAATTAGAGAAATGCAAATAAAATCTACACTGACATTCCATCTCCAGTCAGAATGGCAAGAATACAAGTAACAGGAAATGTCAGTGAAGATGTAGGGGAAAAGGTACACTCATAAATTGCTGATGGGACTGCAAATTAGTGCAACCACTCTGAAAAGCAGTATGAAGGTTCCTCAGAAAACATGGATGGAACCACTATTTGACCCAGTTATCTCACTGCTTGGTTTATACCCAAAGGACTTAAAATCAGCATACTTCGTGACACACCCACATCAATGTTTATAGCAGCTCAATTCACAGTAGATAAGCCATGGAACCAACCTAGGTGTCCTTCAGTAGATGAATGGATAAAAAATGTGATATACACACACACACACACACAACAGAGTACTACTCAGCCATAAGAAAAAAATGAAATTATGACATTTGCCAGTAAATGGATGAATCAGGAGACTATCATGTTAAGCAAAATAATCCAATCCCAAAAACCCAAAGGCCAAATGTTCTCTCTGACATGTGGATGCTAACACACATTAAGAGGTGGAGAGGAAAGAAGTTCGTTGGATTAGACAAAGGGGAAAGAAGGGAAGGGAGGGGGGATAGCTGCAGACATTTATAGTAAGTTTCTCAAAGAGCAACCAAGATAGGAGTATATTCAAGATACCACTGAGTATATTCATTTATCTCTTTTTACTACCAAGTATATTTATGCATTTCTTGTTAGTGTTAGAAGGAACAGAAGTACTTGACTTAGGATGCAGGATGGGCATAGAAAAGACAGTGGAATGAATTGGACATAACTTTCCTATGCTCATATATGAATACACCATCAGTGTAACTCCACATCATGTACAACCACCAGAATGGGAAGTTATATTCCGTGTTTGTGTACTGTGTCAATATACACTCTACTGTCATGTCTGTCTAAAAAGAACAAATAAAAAATAAAAACATTTAATGTTTAAAAAATAAATAACTCCCTTCTCTATTGGTGAATAAAAAAAGAGAAAATTGCAAATAAAATTGTCCTAGAGTTCTGATCACAGTCTGCTGGCCAATCAAGTATTCACATGAAAGTGATTGTACAATAAAATCAGAATGAATTTGAGATACTTATCATTTAAATCTATCCAAAGAATTACCCTTTGAACTCCCCCAAAGAAATAAGTTCACCTGCCACAGCAGGTGAACTTGACCTTCCAAGCTTTCTCCTTGACTGGCTCCAGACACACCGACCTCCATGACTCTCCAATCACACAGCAAGGATCCTGCCCTGAGGCTTAGGACTGGCTCTTAATTCTGTCTGGAAGTTTCTTCCCCAGACATCCATGTCTCACTCCCTCACCTCCTTCATGTCTTTGCTCACATGTTCCCTTCTCAGGGAGGTTTTATCATGACCATCTAGCTGCACCCTCCCACTGGGATAGGCAATCCACATCACCTTGGCCTACATCTCTGTTCTTTCCTGCAGCAGCGACCATCTTTTAAGATCTTTGCCTTATCCGATATCTCAGTATCTCCCATCTGCCTCCACCATAAAACGTAAGCTCCAGAGGGACAAGATTGGGTCTGTGCAGAGCATCAACGTTTTGGGTATGAATGAATGAAGACTGCCAGCTGGGCTGAATCCAGCACTGGAGGCGAAGGCAGAGCTCCAGGAAGGGATGAGGAACCAGCAAGCCTGGGGGTGGCAGGGGCGTTCTTCTTCTTTCCCCCCCCTTTACTGACTCGGGCTCTTTTTCCAAACCCTGAAGATACAGAGGAAGAAAAGAAGAGCTAAGACAAGAGAGAAGGAGGGAGGAAAATGACTAGAGGAGATGAAGAAAAGGAAGAAGTGATGAGGGCACTTATCTTAAAAAAAAAAAAAAAGCAGAATAAAGCTTAGATCTCTGTACGGTGGCAGCCTTCCATGTTCCCCTACGCTCCTTTCTCTCTTGCTGAAACTGAAACTAACCAAGAGATAGTTTTAAGGCCCAATAAAACTGCATGATTTAAACAGACACTACTAATTGTCAGCAAGCAACAAGGACTTGCTGGGCACCATGACCTATTTCCAGTCATATGCCTAGTAAATCCACTCCATCACCTCTGCATCCAGCCCACTGGCAAAAGACAGATGTGATGTTTTTCTCCCAGTCCTTGTATGATTTTCCCCATTAATATTTCAGTAATAGGTAGAAAGGCAGATCTTATGCATGTTTTCAAAATGAAAAGCTCAATTCTTTGGTCATCAGACATAATTCAATATTGCCTACTTAATTTGCCAACACTGTTTGCCAGTTTAATCGGAGTTAGTCTCTGTGCTAAGTGCTGAAGTTTTAGGATGATACAATGACAACCGATTGTAACTTAATCCAGTGTTTTTCATCCCTCTCCATAGATAAATCTCAAGCTCCATCTTCCAGACAGAACTCTCTGAAGAGAACTGGCTTCCTTGGGACAATTTCTTATTACTGATTCATAGAAGAGATGTATCCTTTGTAGATTCTCACCAACCAGTGAGACTTTATTGAATTTTATTTTCCCATTTCATATTATGAAAACAATACACTGGGTTTCTTTTCCAAATTCACAGTATTAGAACATTTTCTTACAATAATTTATGACATTCATTCACTTATTCATCAGATATTCACTGAGTGCTACTAGATGCCAGCCGGCAGCTACAGTTAAGATGATGACTAAAGGAAAATGTCTCAACCTGTACACACAACACCAAAGAGCTTCTCCCCACTCCCCAGGACCTGTCCTCCTTGAGAGCCACTGATCCCATGAGATGACAAAAGAATGCCAGGTGAAATCACAGTTCTCATACATCTGAAAAATAGGTGTTACTAATTTCTTACACAATAAAAAGAATGCATCATCAATACAGAAAAGTGGAAGAAGAAGCAAAAGTTTTGTAATGCCCACCACCAGGATCAGCTAATGTTAATAGTTTGATGTATTTCCTTCTAGTTTTTTCTCTTACCGGATTATTTTTACTCTAACAGGAAGCACAACTAGGAAGATACAAGAACAATATAAAGAGAATCCCACGAAGGAACTCAATGTAAGAGCTAAACAATGAAAAGGTATACTATGTTCTTGGATAAGAAGATAATATCACAAAGCAGTCAACTACTGAAAATTGTTGCTGTTAACTGCAGCAACAAACAAAACTACTTTGCTTCTATTTATGGTCTTTTTAAATAAAGTTGCATAAAAAATTCAATTCATATAGAAGAATAATCATTGAAAATGACACCAAAAGTTATGGATAATCATGAGTGAGGGCATCAAAGTTTACAGATGTTAAAATATATTATATATCTATTGTGATCAAAGCAATATAAAAATATACCAGTGGACTAGAGAAAAGAATTTTTAAATATATACTAGTAAAACTTGATTTATTGAAAAAAGTTTATTTCATATGTGATGCTTAAATGATAGACCATTCAAATTTTAAAAAATACAATTGAACCAAACACTTTTAGACACACAAACAATTTCAGATGTAAAAATTGCTAATGTTAAAAATGGAAAAGATAAATAGAATTTTTAGAAGAAACTGTAAGAAAAGAGGAGGTGAGAAGATATTTTAAAGTAAGGAGATCCAGAATCTGTAGAGGAAGAGAAGTACACTGAATTTCATAAAATTACTTTGTAAATTTTGTGACAGACAAACTACAAAAATAAAATCAAAGGAGAAATTTTTGATTGGGAAAGATATAGCAACTGATGGGACAAAAAAAATCTATAGGAAAATTTGTTGAACATCACTAATTACTAGAAAAATGAAAATTGAAACCACAAGAAGGCATTTGATCACAACTGTTAAAATGACTATTATCCAAAGGGGGGAAAATAGTAACAAAGTAGTACATTATTTGTAGGAATGTAAATTAGTATAGCTATTATGAAAAACAGTATATGAGTTCCCTTGAAAATTAAAAAAGAATTGCCATATGATGCAGCAATCCCACTACTATGTCTACATAGAAAAAAAATACTAAAATCAATATGTCTAAGGGTTTATCTGTACCCCAACATCTACTGCAGCATTATTTGCAATAGCTAAAATCAACCTAAGTGTCCACTGATGGATGAATGGATAGAGATACTGCATAATAGAAGACTATTCACCCTAAAAAGGAAGAAACCTCTATCATACATGGATGAACCTGGAGGACATTATGCTAAGTGAAATAAGCCAGGCACAGAAAGACAAATCCTGCGTGATCTCTCTCATGTGGAATGTTTTCGTTCTTCTCATAGAAATAGAGTAGAATGGTGGTAATCAGGGCTTGGGATAGTTGGGTAGATGCTGGTTAAAAGTTACCAAATTTCATTAGATAGGTAGAACAAGTTCAAGAGCTCTATTATACAATAAAATTACTATAGCTAGTAACTACATACTGAATTCTCAAAAAAGTGCTAAGAGGGTATTTTTTAAGTGTTCTCACTACAGGAATAACTTTGTGAGATAATGCATATATTAATTAGCTATATTTCACCATTCCACTGTGTGTGTATGTGTGTGTGTGTATATATACACACACACACACACACATATATATATATGGTTCAAAATACCATGTCACTCATAATAAAGAGATGCAAGTTTATCTGGCAATTTTTTAATCTATAATATAAATATAAGAGCATTTATAAATAAATAAAAGCAACTATATAGGTCAAAAAGACTAACAATAATGAGGAAAAGATGTTCAACGTCGTTAGACATCCAAAAAGTGGAAATTAGGACTGGGAATGAGGCTCAGTGGTAGAGGGCTTTCGCAGCATGTGCAAGGCCCCAGGTTCAATCCCCAGTACTACAAAAATAAAAAATAAGAAAGTGGGGAGGGTTATCAATTTACTCATTAGACTAGCAAAAATTAGAAAGTGAAAAAACAGGAATGCTAGTGGAAAAGTGAGGAAAACAATACTCTCAAACATTCCTAGTGGGACTACGATTTGTTATATTTTTAGAAAATAATGTGGAAAAAACCATTAAAATTTAAAAATACACATACCCTTTGAACCAGCAGTCCTACTTCTGGGAATTACACCATAAAAATAAAACCACCAATAGTTAAGAATATGTGTCTAAGAATATTTGTAGTGACAGCACTTTTTATGTGTTGAGAACTTTTCACGACAGAATAACTAATGAAAGACGATGGCTTGAATAAATTTTAGCAAATTCCTACCTCATGCAACTATTGAAAAGAACAAGATACGAGTACAGTTCTCAGGACTTCCAAAATGCATCGCAAAGAGAAAACCAAGGTACAGAGCAATATGCACACGTGCACCCGTGCACACACTCACACACACTCTGTACATGCAGCCTGATGCCACACGTGAAGACAAATGGAGACTATTCCTCTGAATATCAGTGCGCACATTTGTATAGGGTCGTGTGAGATAAGACTAGTGGATGCCCATCAAGCTGTATGTGCTGGTTTCTCAGAAGTAGGATGGATGAAGCAAAGAGAAACGAAAGAAGGAGGGCAGACCAAAAAGAGACTGTGGCATAACAGAACACATGCAAGGCACAGTAACCAAAGAAAATGCAGAAAATAAATCCTATCTATTATTGGAAAGATCCAGGAATAGAGTAAATTCATAGACAAGGGGACAGACAAAATAGTGACTCGATTTCTAGATGGAATTATAGATGATTTTCACTTGGAAATTTGAGAGAGAGTTTCTGCAATGCAGTAATTTGTAAAGAGAAAGAAAAAGAGATCTGAAAATATTCCTTTAAACCCTTAAAAACAGCTTTCCCCTTTAACATTCTATTTTCACATTTAGGAATTTATATTAAGGGAATAAAAATGTAGACAGCAATGCTTCTTAAAATTTCCAAGTATTTAAATAAATTCTGATATTAAGGCTAAACATAACCTCAATCTGCAAAATACAAACCTGTATGTGTGCCTACATACATGTTACACATCTATAATATGCATGTGTGTGTTATATATGTGTATTATAAAAGGAAATTTTATTAACATTACACTATGGAATCTTTTCATGTTATTCAATATACATATATTTGCTCAAAAAGACTGAATGAAAATGTGCTAAAATATTATTAGCAAAATATTATTAACAAAATTTCTGTGGCCTATGAGAATATAGGTTATTTCTACCTACATGTTTACTCTTGTCTAAACTTGCTAAAATAAACAGGCAGGTCTACAATATGAAAAAAACACAATACCACTTTTAAATGGAAGCATAGAAAGGTCATGATTTCCTTTTAAAAATGAAGGACGACACTTCCAGTCAACTCTAAATGTTAGGAGGCATAACCTTCCTCCAGTGCTCCTTCAGCACGAGAAAGACTCTCAGTCACCTAAAGACAAGTCTCACACATCCACATGGTTGGTTAAGAGTGGAAGCAGAGAAGGCCCTTTGATGACCACAGTAGGCCTGTCTCAGATAACGTTACAGCCTGGGACCCTGTAAACCCTCACGTTTCCAAGTCCCTCTGCGGAGGCTGCAGAGAAGAACTTCCATGATTCCAAACGTGCTTCTCATGTTAACTCTGCTCAACAGCATTCACCATTCACTTCTCCAGCCCTCTAGTTAAAACAGATGCTTGTAGATTGAACAGAGGGCTCAAAACTAGAGACACTTCCTCCATTTTTTCTCTCATTTCTCCTCCTGCATGGAAAAAATTTCAGCTGAAACATGAGGCAGAGCCAGTGTGGGAAAGCAAACAAGACAGTACTAGGGACCTGGTGTGCTCTTGTGCAGAGCAAGGACAACCAATAAGCTTTGTTCTTATCCCAGGAAATCTACCCTGAAAGGACCAGACAGGCCAACAAGGTACACAGTAAGCTGTGAGGCGTGGTCCTGCCCTCTCTCTCCTTCCTCCCATCCCTGGGAAGGACACTTGCTTCCTGGGTGATGGGAACAAGGATTCCCTGATATATCATTTTCCTGTGGTGCTCCAGGATTGAAGAAAGATCAACAGAAACATAGTGAATTTCTTTGAAGCACATTAGCTGGTTTCTCTTGTTGTAAATGTAGTTTGAAGAAATGTGTTCTGCATGTTTGAGCTGAGTAAAAATCCCAAAATTGCTCTGTAGAACTTTTGGATGCTCAACTAGTAACAAAATGTCATCTATACTTTGACAGATAATATCATATTAGTATTTAAAAATGTGTCAAAACAATAGCTAAATGTTGCCATGGGAAGAAAATGTAGACATGGATATGGGCATGTGTGTTCATAACTGATTCCAGCTTCAGATGTCCACATTTTTCTGGAATCATGGAATTCCAGATGACTAAGATTTCTACTTGTTGTATACATATAACTTCTGACTAGATAGTGGACATAAAGACAACAATTGTGTGTGTGTGTGTGTGTGTGTGTGTATTGCCTTGTAATTTACTTAGAGACAGATTAAAGCAATGAAATAGAGTCAAAACTAGAAGAAATCACCAGTAAATAGATACCAATGAGAATATAGCAGAGAAGTAATATGCCCCAAATAGATAATGAAGTTGCTCCAAATAGAGGGTGAAGTGACATAATCATTGAGTGCATTGTTACATTGCAGTCAGTCCTAGATTATTCAGGTGTGATTCAACAGTGTTGTGGATCCCTCTCCCTCTGCCATCCTGTGCACATTTGAGCCATCTCTTTTCATCTTTAGTTCATATTTCCTGAATCCCCCAAATCATATTTACCATTAATCTACATCAAATATAATTAGGAAGCAAAAAAATGACCTGGTCAAGAAGGGACCTCTTCCACTGTCTATTTTGGGACAAAATCCAGTGACACATTTTCACTAGCTGAAGTTAGAATGAGGATTGAGCTTAATGACTGGTTAGCTAATCTTGCATGTTGTCTTTTTAATAAGTCAAGTTGGCCCAGATATATATATAATCAGTTGGCTTCATTAGGTATTATTTATAGGCAGAACAATGTACTCCAAATGATAAAAAATTAAAAATCCATTGTCCGTGGCCTGGCCTGTGAACAGAGTTCTCGACTTGAATGGATGAGCTCTAAACATTAAAAATAAGAAATCATAGGCATCTGTCCATCTATTCAGTGGGGACACAAATACCAATTCACAAAGAAGTCTGAGCTTTCATTTCAAATGGAAGATTGGATCCTACTGGGAGAAGACTTTTCCTTTTCATTACACTTTCTGTATATCCTCCAGGATCAATGTCTTTTGCCTGCCTTCGTAACCTGGAAACCCATGCTCACAGCGGCCAAGATCCTCTATTCCAGCTTGTTATACCACATATAGTGAGGTGGTCTTCGGGAAATTACTTGATTTGGCTTTCCTTTGCTTGCCTGGAAAGTGGGTGTATAATATCTACTCCTAGAGATATTAAAAGGACCAAATGAGCTATCTCTATAAAGCACCAAGCACCGGAAAACAATGTATAACTGTTACTACTGTCATTATATTAACCACTTGACTGAACTCACTGACCCCAAGAATGAAAAAACTAGACCGTGAAAGACACAGGACTTTTAAGAGTGCTCGTGGGGAAACCCACATGCAGGCGCCCCATAACCTAGCGCTTTATGTATCTCCTTTTTTTAGCCTTCAGGGTCTTTGTACTGAAGACCAACATTTCATGTTAATAGAGCCAAATACGTTTGAGAATGGGAGAAACACTTCTGTTCTGGGTGGTTTGTAAATGGAAGAGCAACCGGCATGGGAAAAATGATTCCGGCGTGCCACCTGGGTGTCGCAGTTCCTTAGGGAGGAACACGATGAGCCCTGAGCTCCATGCCAGCTAGAAGACTGACGGTTTTGTTTCAAACCTCTATCAGAGTCACAACAATAACAACCTTAGACCTTTGTAGAATAATCAACTTCAGAACCGGGACCTCAAAGTAGAAAGAAAAATGCAAGAGACCCGTGGAGCCAGTGGAAACAGAAAGAGAGAGAGGAAATAGGACAATATATTGAAAATGATGTGGGATCCAAACCCCAAGATTTGCACTGGTTCTCCTCGACCCCGAGCCAGATAGAGGATTCATTTGTTTGTTAAAATCCTGTTCTTTTTTTTTTTTTTCCCATTGTCTTTCCCCTTGCTGTCCAAAATCAAACTGTCTGCACCGGGTTGGCAAATAGCTCCAGGCATTCGCTGTCTTCTTGGAAGTGAGAAGCTACAGCAGCCATGCCCCTGGCACTGCTGTGATTCACATGAGGGTTGATTTGCAGTTGCTCAGACTCTTAATAGAGGTATTAGAACCATAACTCTCTTAGATTCATAAGCCAGAGCAGTTTGGGCGGTGGGAGCTTCTACATAGCCCGTAGTCAGCCTTGTTCTTGTAGACAAGGTTCGGAGGGCTTCTGCGTGCCTGGGGACAGTTGATCATCTCCAGCCTCTTGGGAAGACTGGCCTAACCAGTTCCACAGCACTTTTAAGGACAGTGACTAAGCCTGGAATTGGTAATATTATTTAACATTTGATTAGTCACCAAAGAAAGTCTTTGCCTAGTAACCCTTCATTTCTTATACAAGGTCTAATCAAAAACTTTCCTGAAATACTTCACCAAAACTGCTAGTTCTACAATTAGGTCATCTCTCTGAGTAAAATATGCCAGTTTGGACCCTAGAGAGGTCAGGTTAAGTACTGGCCTCTTTAGCTGATTGGCAGACAGAGCTAGGTCCATACCCCACACCTCCCTTGCAATGTGGGCATGTTACATAAAAACAAACCTTGCATATTATTAAGTTGACTCAGACTTCTTGGGCTTTTAATCATTTTGAAGGATTGCATGGAATTTACAAATAAGAAGGGATTTTAATATATTATATCACATGCCTGCTACTGGATTCATGTACTGCAAAATAAATACACAGCTTCTCAAGCTGGCTTGAGGTGACACCTATATTCTAATGAAAGGTGACACCTTTCATTAGAATATAGGCATGGCTTTCCAAGAGGTTCTGAACTGGTTCTAAAATGTTTTATGGAGGAAATTAGAAAGGACTTGGAGGTCAGTAAGTTATTTTCTCTTTAAATTTTAAATTTAAATGATCTGTTTATTTGGTAATCACAATACAAAAAAAAAAAAAAAAAAGTCTGCTTGTCCACCTAAGCAATTTTTTCCCCTTAGAAACTGCCACTTGTCACTTTTGAATAATTAAATTCCACAGGAAGATTCCCAACTAGTAAGAATGTAAGAGTCATGTCTCTAGTTTTAGGTAGAAACTGATTATATAAAGCCTACATTTTGAAGATGTTCTCTGATTTCAGGGTTAAATGCAAACTCACATCTTGCGTCTAATTAACATCATACAACTGGCAAGACAAAAAAGAAGTTGTGAAATTCCAATAAGGAAATGTTTTACTTGCTAACAGCTATGATAAAGCTATTAGAGAAAAAAAATGATACTTAAAAGATTTTTTAAGTAGTGTTTTCTATATATAGAATGAAATATTGAACATTGTAGATAAGTTGGTCAACCTCCCTGATAACAAGTAAAGAAATTTCAACTACACAGTACTTATGGGGGATTTTTTTAACGGTGGTAGTTCATAGATTGTATCCTTCACTTCAACTCAAGAAACACACTGCAGTGCTCCGCAGAGAGCAAGTATATGCTAAACCCCTGGCAATAGTTGCTCAATAATCAAAGAAATTAAATGAAAAGTCATTCCCCAAACTAAGGGTCCAATTATATTTTATATATCCATGGAAGAAGCTGAAAGACAGAAAGGGAGACTAATATGATCTCCTATTTTGATGGTGGCTCCATTGAGATTTGTATCTATATCCTTCTTGATAAAGAGCTATGCTGAGATTTGGTACTGCAGTCCTGAAGAGTATAAAGAGATTTTTGTGCTTACATCTTCTTGGTTTTCTTCTTCCTTTTGTTTTATAACAGAGTGGGACAGTTTCATAATATGGGTGATTTCCAAAGATTTCCTTTATGAATTCTGATTTTATCCCCCACTTAAATAAAGCAAGGTGTTTAAAAATAAAAGTAGTCTCCTTTATCCATGGTACTGAAGAATCAATGTCTCCCTTATCTGCATAGATCAAGTTCCTCGACCATAGTTTCTACAAAACTAAGTAAAGCATGAGCTATTTACCAATGATGTAATTAGTCGTTTTGATTCATTTATACGTAGGCCATAACCTACTATCTCAATTCAGGTTCAGGGAATGAATTTTATTTCTGTACATTCATTTTGTCATTAGAACAAAACCTTCTGGTCCACAGCATCTCAAAGCATGTGTCCAGTACGGTCACCTGTGATGGCTGTGTGGTTTTATCAGAGAATCAGCAAGTGAGGAATTAGCAATGTCATTTCCTACACAGTTTTATCCCATCACTTATATGACTTTCTTAATCCTTATTTACACTGTTTTTAAATTTTTACTTTACTACAAGGTATTTCAATAGAATTCCTTGCAGTACTCCAAAACTGCCACAGGGCATTTTTTACTATGGGTTTTAAACATCAACTTAAGCTATTGAAAAGTACATCATCGGTTTTATTTTTGTTTGTTTATTTGTTTGTTTCTAAAATGCTCTATCATGACTTCACAAGTACAAAACATGATAATGTGAGAAAAAAAAAACTTGTTTAATTTCTTAACTTTGTTTTTTCATCTGAAATATGAGTGTGCCTGTGTCTTTTCCTAATTCTAAGCAACAGTAAACTTAATTTATGAACTTTTTCTCAATTAAAAAATAACAAATGTGACATTGAATAAAAGAGTTTTTACAATTAGCAAGTTCACACTGACAGACACAGGGATGATGATGGATAGTGATAATTTAGAGCTGGGAAACATCTGCTCAAAGTGAGTAGCTTATGGTTTTTACATCAAATTTTAAAAATACCACACTGATTCTGAGACTTTGGTAGGTTTTTTTTTCTTTCTTTCTTCCTTTTTTTATTTTTTTAACCAAAAGCAATGCAATCCACTTCTAGCAGACTTGTATGCTTCCTTCTCAGGTTCTATTAAAATTAAGAATATATAAAAATGGCCATATGAGGAAATGAGAAAGGCAAGAGAGCATCAAAGTTTTCAATGGAAAATTCACCAGCATGCACTGTGGAGGGTAAAAAGACTAATTAAATACAGTATTTGACGAAACTGTAAAAGAACATAAGTCAGTTTCCTCCACCACTTCAACCTACTAGTCTAGAACAGTGAAATCTGATCCCTGGAAATACTCAGGATTAGACATGTCACAGATAATAACACAGATATGGAGAAAAATCTGCACAAACTTGCAACAGCCTCAATAGTGACTTTGTTTTTCCCCTTGTCCTTCAGTCTCATTCTAAACAACGACATGAAGAAGGCATTGGCTGTTATTCAGTAAATTTGGACTGTGGATACTGACCAAATTGCTTGACATTCCACACTCACTCCTACCCTATTTTCAGTCCACATTTTCCCTCTGCAATGACTTTCTGATCATGCATTATCTGGTTTGGCCGTCTCTACTGCCCACTTCAGATAATTGCTCAACTCTCCATTTGGCTTTTGGCTGGGTAGGCTTGACCTAAGAGAATGGATGAAGGAAGAGCCAGAATTTTCCTTTGATCTCTTAGAACTCAGGATTCCATTATATAATCTACCATAAATCCTGGCAGTCAGATTAACATCAACTTCCAAATTTACCAGAGTATGACACTCCTCCTTGATTCATGATGGATTCTGACATTTCTTAATTAATGTGAACTTGGTCCTTCAGTGTATCCGTGATAAGACACTTTTCTTTAGTGTAGTCTCAATAGTTTTGAGGGTTTCCTTGATTAATTTTTCTTTTCTGCAATCTGAGCTTCATTATGCCAAATGTTCTAACTGGCTTTTTGCCTCTAAGGTTTAAGCTCACAGATGTTTCCTTGTGGCCACAGCAAATACCACTCCTCTGAGAATTGGTTTGATAAATAAAACTAACAATAAATTTAGAACTAAAGATCTGGCTAAAGAAGACAAGTGCACCCCATGTTTGTTACACTTTTGTACATCTATAAATTTCTCTAGTGCACCCAATTCTCAAACATTGATGGTAGTGGATTCTAGCAATATCAACAACAAACCAAAGCCTTAGATCATCCCAAACCCTCCTTCCAAATAACAGTATAAATCCCTTTCCCTACTGAACATATTACTATAGCTTCTAATAAGTAGAAATTTGGCACATTGAAATTTCATTTCTATTCCAAGTGCTGAGGGAGGAGTGAAATGGACAGAATCCAGATGGTGAGAAAGAAGTGAAATGAGGTCCCTGCATAGTCCAAATGTGAATAATTTGTGAACTGCTCTAAATGATTAATACTTATCTACTTTCATACAGCTTATGCAACATGAATGCCACCGTAAACAGACCTTTATTTTTTGACTTTTCATTTCCTAGAAAACACTTTTCTATGAATCTTTTTTTGTTCCAAACTAGATTTAAAGTACCTGTGTGCTTACTTTGTGCAGGCTGGGTGATCTAGAGGAAAAGACCATCCAACCGGTATGAGTAATGTTCTTCCTGCTGAGTGGTGCAGTATCACCTTCTCTCTGTTCATCTCTGCCCAAATACAAAAGCCAAGTGTTAGCCACTGAGCACTCTCAGGAGTGAAGCATCAGCCCTGGAGATTTATTATAACTGAAATTAGATTATTGAGTGCACTTGGCCTTTTCTATCAACCCCCACCCCAGACTGTTCTTTGCCATTTTTCTTTTCATAATTATTTCCCCTTCCTTTTATATAAGAAAAAAAAGGAAGACAGCCAACTCCACCTTCCCCCTTTCTTCTACCCACAATATCTGGACTCAGCTCCCCATTCCCATAATGCAAAGCATTTTGGCAAAGGAAAGACAGATCAGTCTTCCTTTCCAACTAGAACCCTGAGTCTATGGGACAGTGGTGTGTCTGTCTCTTACTCCCAGACAGATGCCTACAGTTTGATTGTGTTTATGATGGTATCTCAACTCACTGTTCTAATTGGAGGTAACTGAACACCAGAACCACAGAATTACCAAATGGTGAAATCACAGAGACCATGCAGTTTCCCGAGTCCAACCCCTGTGTCCATTTTGTGAGCAAAACGAGGCCTCGAAAGTCAAAATTCTCAGTGCCCAATGAAGAGTATCTATTTAATAAGTATATGCAAAAATTGGGATGATCCTATTAATCACAATAATATTAAGAGAGTAATCTTAGAGAGACTGATAGTAGTAGTAGTAGTAGTAGTACAACTACTATAGAGATATGAACTATTTCCTTATGAATCTATTTTTTGTCCAGATAAAATAATTGTCCTATAAAAATATTCTAAGTAAATAGTATTTCACACATATGAAGTGTGGCACTTTACAAAGGTCCATTACTTGGTCTCCAGGGTACCACTAGTGTAGTGCTTTGATGGGTGCCCAACAGTTGTTCAGACCCATTTTACAGTTACAGAGACACAGCTCAGAGCCTGCGACTGTTTGCTAAGCACCTCAGTGGCAAAGTAAGACCTTTTGACTCTCACTGCTTTCTCCACTAGTCATTTTTGGAACAAAATCTTCTTTACAACCATAAACAGTCCTGATTCAAAAAAACAAGTCCTAAAAGATTTATTAAATCGTTCAATTTAGGTTGTTCCACTTAAATTAATAGTTCACCTCTCTTGAACTATTCAAATCACCTCCAAATTGATGTTCTCACTCATCCCCTGAACACTTCCATCTATACAGTGTTTTCCTAAGGTTGAGGCATTATTTCATTATAAGCCTATACCAAAATCTTTAATGCTTACATTATGAAGTCCAAGATCCTCAAAATGACATTGAACTCTCCATTCCTAGATTATCTCCTGCTGCCTCCCTGCACGTGTGCTAACTATATTTCTGTCAAACTGCTAATGATTCCCCAAAGCCTTTGCTTTGCTTATTTTCTGTCCTTTCCTTACATCTTCCTGTGGAAACATTGCCCATAGTTCAAGGTCAGGGTCATATGTCACTTCCTGCCTGAAATCACCCCTAACCACCCTTTGCCAACTGGAAATAACTTCCTCCCTTCTCTTCACACTCCCCCACAGAGCTCATCCCTCTCAAAGCACTGATCACATTCTCCTCTACTGTTACCTGACGTTACGATGGAAAGGATATATTACAACTGTTAGCTAAGAGTCACACATTATACCCAGTGCCCAGCTGACCATACCTAGTAGAGAATGTCTAGGGATCAAAGAAATGTCAGGCTCAATCAAACACAATCATGCCCCTGACACCAGTGTGCAGCAGGCTCTTCCCGGGCACCGATGTGCAATCACAAGCACAAATCACAATCACAATCACAAGTACAAACAAAAGTGTGTGTACCCAAGACACTTTTGTTCTGTTAGGAGCAGGGTCTCTAGGACAAAGTTGAATGAGCCACAATGGGGCCCTGTAGCAACTACTCATTTCCTAGGCAAAATTAGGGAAAGAAATTAACAATGTGGATTGAATTAAATTATATTTGGCTCTGAATAACCTTAATCCTTAAATATTCTATAGTAAAACTCGATGCAAGTAGGACTTCTAAAATTCCTTACTGAAATATGTGTGTGTGTGTGTGTGTGTGTTTGTGTACATGTCTGTGTGTGTTTATCCCATAGCTTTAAAGTAAAAGATATTAAAATGACACCTTAGCAAGGCCTTAAGCAACATAGTTAGATCCTGTGTCAACATTTTTAAATAAAATTTCTAAAAGGCTAAGGATGTAGGGCTGGGGGTGTGGCTCCAGCGGTAGCGCGCTCGCCTGGCACGCGTGCGGCCCGGGTTCGATCCTCAGCACCACGTACAAACAGAGACGTTGTGTCCACCAAGAACAAAAACACAAATATTAAATAAATAAATAAATATTTTTTAAAAAAAGGCTAAGGATGTGGCTCAATAGTTAAGCACCCGTGGATTTAATACCCAGAACCAAAAACTAAATAAATAAAAATATACTAAATGAATTATTAAATATGATGCTATCATCTTTATTAGGTCCTTTTTTGCATGGTTTTTAGAAAATAATTCTTGATTTACTATCTGTCAGAGAAATTCAAAATTGCTGCTGGATTTCTTGGTGTCTCCTGAAAGGAAATATCCCAGTGAGACCATTTCTAAGAATAGCAGAAGGAAGATGGGTCTCAGAAATGCAGATCACTTCTCCCATGTTCTTGAGTGGGCAAAATTAATATTGTCAAAATGTCCATACTACCAAAAGCTGTATACAGATTTAATGCAATTCCCATTAAAATTCCAATGATGTTCTTCATAGAAATAGAAAAAAAAAGTTTTGAAATCCATGTGGAAAAATAAGAGATCCAGAAGAACCAAAGCAATCCTTAGTGAGAAAAGCAAAGCAGAAAGCATCCAGACTTCAAATATACTGTAGACCCATAATAACAACAACAACAAAAAGCATGGTATTGCCACCAAAACAAGCAAGAACTCCAACGGAACAGAATAGAAGACACAGAGACAAACCCACAGAGATAGTCACCTCATACTAGACAAAGTCACCAAAACTTACATTGAAGAAAAGACAGCCTCTTCAACAAAAAATTCAATCACCAAAAAAATCAAATAATCCAACCAATAAATGGGCAAAAAGAACTAAATAGAGTCTTCTCTAAAGAAGAAATATGAGTTATCAACAAAAATATGAAAAAAATGTGCAACATCTCTATCAATTAGAGAAATGCAAATCAAAACCACTCAAAGATTTCATCTCACTCCATTCAGAATGGCAATTATCAAGAAAGAAGTATGGAGATTCCTGGGAAAGCTAGGAATGGAACCACCATTTGACCCAGCTATTCCCCTTCTCAGACTACACCCAAAAGACCTAAAAAGAGCATACTACAGGGACACAGCCACATCAATGTTTATAGCAGCACAATTCACAATAGCTAGAATGTGGAACCAACTACATGCCCTTCAATATATGAATGGATTTTTTAAAAAATGTGGCATTTATACACAATGGAATATTACTCAGCACTAAAAAATAACAAGATCATGCATTTGCAGGCAAATGGATGGCATTAGAGCAGATTATGCTAAGTGATGTTAGCCAATCCCTAAAAAACAAATGCTGAATATCTTCTCTGATATAAGGTGGGGGTGACTCAAAATGGGATAGGGAAGAAGAGCATGAGAAGAAGACTACCACTAAATAAGGAAGAGAGGTGGGAGGGAAAAAGAGGGAGAAGGGGAGTTGCACGGCAGATGGAAGGAGAACCTCATTGTTATACAGAATACATGTATGATGTTGTAATGAGAAAAAGAAAAAGTGTGTCACATTAGATTAGATGGAGAGAAAGGATGGGAGAGGAGGGGAGGAGTAGGGGGGATAGGAAGGGCAGCAGAATAGAATAGACAATATGATTGATGTATGTACATTCCAGGTATGTAATATATCAAAATATATTCTGCTGTCATGTATGACTAAAAAAAATAAAAATAAATCCTATGGTTAAAAAAATATCAAATTAGTAAATGGAGTTCAAGCAAAAAAAAAAAAAAAGAATACAAACAACGATAAATGTTGGTGAGAATGTGGGAGAAAGGGCACGCTCATACATTGTTGGTAGGACTGCAAATTGGTGCAACCACTCTGGAAAGCAGTACAGAGATTTCTCAGAAACTTGGAATGGAACCACCATTTGATCCAGCTATCCCACTCCTCAGTATATATTCAAAGAACTTAAAAATCAGCATCCTAAAGTGACTCAGCCACATATGTTTATAGCAGCACAATTCACAATTACTAAGCTATGGAGCCAAACTGAGTGCCCTTCAATAGATGAATGGATAAGGAAATCGTCATATATATACACAACGGAGTATTAATCTGCCATGAATAAGAATGACTTTATGAAATTTTCCAGTAAATGGATGGATCTGAAGTCTATTATGCTAAGTAAAATAAGCCAACCCTGAAAAACCAAAAGTCGAATGTTTTCTCTGATATGTGGAAGCTAACCCACAATAAGGGCAGGGGGCATAAAAATTCACCGGATTAGACAAAGGGAAATAAAGAGAAGGGAGTATGGAAAGACAGTAGAATGAACCTGACATAACTTTCCTATGTACATATATGAATACGCCACAGTGAATCTCAACATTGTGTATACCCACAAAACCGAGGTCCTAATTAGAACATGATATATTCCATGCTTATATACTTATATCAAAATGGACTCTATTATAACCTATAACTAAAAAGAATTAAGCAAATAAATAAATAGAATCTAAACTAAATTTGAAAAGGAAAAAGAATTTCCACCACTGGGCTGGGGAGATAGCTCAGTGGTAGCATGCTTGCCTACCATGCAAGGAGCCCTGGATTCTATCCCCAGAACCACCAGAAGAAGAAAAAAGAAATGCAGATCACCCATTTTCAGAAGAACCTTGTTGGGGAAGGAGTGCATATTAGGAGCTCAGCTGCTCTCCATTTGAGAAGAAGGCAGTTTAATGAGATCCAAGGAAAAAGAAACATCAAAAATCCAGCGGCACTCTAATTTGCCAGTGAAGAGCTTAACTTCACAAGCTCCTTGGACTGGTCACCTTGTCGTGGCCTGTCTCTTCCCCCTTATGATTGGCAGTAACCACGAAGATCCCGGACATTATCTCCAAGGCAACAAGAAAGATAGGTGGAAGACTATGTCCACTTACACCCATTCTTAGCAGGAAAGCACACAAAAAAAATGTTGATGACAACTTTAATTTCAAGTAGGAGACCAAAGCCAGATTAAGCTCCTGAAAGTTTGGGACAACACAATTCCATGTGTACAGCCAATAAGAGTCTTCAAGGGCTTTTACAACAGCGAGCCTAGGGAAGCTCCTAGGCATTTGTCTTCTCCAAATAAATTAGAGAGCATCCCCCAAGTCTGCAAGGGTCGACCAGGGAGAAGGTCGCCACCTTCCTCCACAACCACCTCCCTCCTGCCCCTGCTCATATGCAAGTTTCGTCTTGCGCTTGGGGAGCCAGGACTCTCCCAACTCACACTTGCACTGATGCACTCACTGTCAGTGCTTCACATTCACAAAATGACCTGCCTCTCCTACCCGGTTCCCAGCACCACACCCAGGCGATGCTCACTTACCTGGTGACAAAATGTTACATGTAAACTCAGTCATAATTTGTGCATAATTGTGTTACTGGCAGTAACAAATATGTATTTGAATAAAGTGAACTTTTCACAATGCTCTTTTACAGTTATTATTACATTGAATTCTCATCAGTAGCCACAAAACTTCTGTTAAATCCAACATCATTATTCCCATTTTACAGAGGAAGATAGTAAGCCTTAGAGAGGGTATAATATCTTCTCTGAGCCCAGCCTGCTTCTCCAAGGCAAAGTTCATATTGAACAGAGACTGGAGAAATGAATACTATTTCAAGTAATAGCTGAGAATATGAACTTTGGAATTAGATGAGTTTATCTTCTAGAGCTAGGTTTGCCATTTACAAAGCTTTATAATACGAGACAAATCACTAACTTGCAAAGCCTTAGTTTCCTCATTTGTACGTTGAGAGTCATATTACTGTTTATGACCTGGGGTTGGTGTGAGGATGAAACATGATATACTTATAAAAAGTATCATGCAAAATAAGAGCTCCCCAAACAGTAAGTGCTAATGTAATTGCTATTATTGCAACCGTCATGGGCCCTAAATATATGTGGGGTCAGAGAGGGAGAGTCTATTTCAGTTCTCTGATACCACATTGAATTAGAAATTTAACATGCTATGCATACATGAGTTAAGATTTTGCCCCAAAAAGCAACATATTGTTCTTTTTCTTCTTTTTTGGGGGGGAGAAGGGGAAGGCTTGTTGTGCTGTATCACTGAACTTCATCCACCCCATCTCTCAAAATATTTCTTACAATGTGAAAATAAATAGGAAGAAATTTATAACAAAGTATTGATATCTCAGCAAGATATTCCTTGCTGCCTTTCTTATCACAAAGGAATGTGACCATCCTGTGGTCCCAAAGGACAGAAATAATGCGAATAAGAGCCAGAAGGACATTGGCAGTTTCTGGGCCTTCTGTTTCAACACTTTGTGCTTAATACAAAAGCACCAGTTCTTTAGTAGGTGGCTTTCTCAGCAGGATGAACTGACCCCCCGTTATTTTTCAGGGTAAGTCTCTGGTTATGATCAGATAGACAGCAACTGCTAGCAGTCATGGGACTAACCTGGAGTTCAATTCATTTATTCACCAACATATATTGAGCACCAGGCACTGTGCTAGGCTTGGAATGAAAGTTACTTTCTTGTGTTGAGTTCTATCACTTGAATACTGCAAGTAGTTTAAAAAGTGGTTTAATCTCATTTTTTCCATTAATTATACCTGGTGGCTACTCTTAGTCCCGTACATTGCAGATGAAAAACCTGAGTTCAGAGGTGAAATAATCTGTCTGAATTGCACAGGTAGAAATTCATATAACGAAGTCTTGGAATTAGTCATATCATATTTATCTGTATCTGAAACTTCACTAAATAGTTATCTGTTATAGAAAACCTGAGCTGAAAACAATCTGTATAGAATGTTTTTTAGGGGCAAATGAATAGTGCAAGCCTCTTCAAACTCTAATAAAACAGTCACAGACTTTCAGAGAGAAAATTTTTATACTCCTTGGAAAGAACCACAAACTCACAGTTGTGCAAGGTTTCGCTGTCCTAGTCCGGGGGGAATAGCCCAGAGGTAGCCTATTGGGATGCTGCCCAAAAGGCAAGCGCCTTTATCACTATCATCTTCAGCAAGAGCCACCTGTAAAGTGTCTTTTAAAATGGCACCTTATTAGACACTTGGCAGAAGCTTCACAGGTGCTGTTTCTTTCTTAGGGATTAATGACAGAGACCCAGCCCTGGTAGAAGTGGATGGGCAGGACCGTAACTCACCCATCGTGGATGAAGTGTGGGTGTGAGTCTTTTTTTTTTTTTTTTTTATCCAGAAATGTGATGGTCTTCTCAGAGCTAATCCCTCTTTTTCCTTGGAGCTATCTACATCCATGGAGCGGAGCTTTTCTCCATTCAGATCAAACAAAACTTCAACCAATGAGCCTCAGTCCCAGCATTTGTTCTGAGCAACTGAGCCAAATGGAAACAGCCAAAACACTCGGAGAAGCCCTGCAGACGACCAGGTAAGAATGTTCAGCAGGTACCTGGTGCCGTGGTCACAGTGCAGGTCGCTTTAGAGTGTTAGGGGAAAGGTAGAGGGCACTAGCTCTGAATCCTAAACTGAATGAGAGACACAGGCTTCACTGAAATAAAAGGTAGTTGTCTGACTTTGTTCTCATCTTAAGTTTAAGTACAGAGCTTTATGCCTTTCCTTGACCGTCACCAGTTATGAAACGAAACAAGTATCTCCAAGAGCCTGAGAAAAAACATCCTACTAGTAAATATAATCCTTATATTCATATTCAGAAATTTGCTTTTTTTTCCTGCATGCTCTGTCCCTCATACCTACATTATTTTTGTTTCTAATTTTCTTGAAAATCTAACAACTTGTACACTATTGTATCCAACCTGTATAGTAATAATACTATGTCCATGCATCCCAAGTTCTTATAGGCACACTTCATAGAACATTAATAAAACCAGAGCAAACATTTGCTTTTAATAAATGGGAAGGCATTTTAAAGAATAGAAATGGCTCTGAATCCAAGATCTCAGTTCCTATCCTACTTAATATTTTTTTTTTTTTGGTTTTTCCATGCATTCTATGATTTAGTTCAAATATTTCTACCTGGTTCTCTCTCCTAAGTTCACTCTCAACATTAATAAATAAATATATTTTATATGTGTAAAAAATAAATATATATGTATCATATCAAAACCAGATAAGTTTCCCAACAACCTTCTACTTGAAGGTACTCTGTAAGCCTATTAGATCTGACCCATAGTCATTAAAAATCTGGCACTTTGAATAGGAATCAGTACCAATGATCACAATCCCTGATAAAGCCAACTCTTCTATTAAGTAATTATAAAAAAAAATTATTAATCATGTTGGCTTCTATGTACAAGTCAAAGAAAACAAAAACTGGTTAGCTTCATAACCCAGAATAAAACTTACAACTTAAAACATTTCCTGAAACGTGTAGCATTCCTTTAACCAAAATGAAAGTATCCTGTCCTATCTTTTGTGACCACCACGTCATTATGTGAGCAACAGGCTACATGTGGTGCTGTAGTTAATGTGCACACCACCCTGCTGCAAAAAGTCATTAGTGGTAGTGTTCAGATAGAGAAAACCGGAACCACAGGACTCAAACGAACTTGCCTAAAAATCATGGGGCAAGACAAGACATAGAGTCTCAATCTCATCTTGCTACCTCACGCAGCTTTTCAAAAAAAAAACTCTGCCTTCAGGAAACAAATAATGGCTTATTCCGATTGCTTAGTTCAAACTCACATAAGTTATAGCACCAAACAGAGAGTAAGGAAACAGTTAGTGTTCAGGCTAGTCCAAGATCATTTCAATCATGAACTTCTAAAATCGCAACATGCTTCAGCCATACAGTATCTCATGGCTAGAGCCGGATCCAATAAATATACAGTTATCTGGGGCGGGCAGGGAGCCTGTCAGTGCTGTACAGAGGAGAGGCAGTCGGGTTGCCCTGTGACTCAGCTGAATCTTACTCCCAAAGTGAATTTCCACTACCAAGTTCAGATTAACATGCTAACATCATGCTAAGACTTTCTAGGAACTTTGCAAAATACCCCCGGAGCAGTGAGAGAAAAATGAACATCGTTTCACGGGAGAGGTAAGCTCTGAGTTACAACCTGCTTGAACACAGTCGCGCATTCTAGCAAAAAGAAAAAAAATGATCAATTGAGAAGAAGAAATAGGAGTACCTACTTGAGGAGAAGAAAGTCACTCAGAGACTGTCTTCTTGTGCTACAGAGGGCAGCAGAAGGGGCCTTAACCCTTGCTGCCCGTCACAGAGCTGCTGAGCAGGGAGCCCGCATTTTCAGTTTTGCTAGAAGCCGTTCTGAGGCTGTTGTGACCATGAAATTAGGAAATGCAGAAACTCAAGAATAAAGAACTAGCACCACCATTTGACTGGGATTGGAAACTCTCCTTCAAATAATAAAGGCGGCGGTGGCCTTCCATCCAGGCCTGATTCTAACTTTCTCAGCACTTCCGTTTTGATAGATGTTTAACGTGGGGAAAGTCATGTGTTGATCCACCCAAACTTTTTTCTTTTCTTCTCTCCCTCTCTCTCTCTCTCTCTCTCTCTCTCTCTCTCTCCCTCCCTCCCTCCCTCTCTCTCTCTCTCTCTCTCTCTCTCTCTCACTCTCTCTCTCTCTTTTATGTAATCCAGCCCATTTTCTGTTTACTCATAATAAAACTTGAAGTCTAGACGAATTGGGGGGAAAGAAGTAAATAAAGCTTTCATTCAGCACATTTTGAACAATTTTGTTCATCCCACAGCTAAAAGCAGGACAGAGGACACACCTGTGATCCTGGTCTTGGTAACTTTCTCTTTCTGCTCCGCACTTTGTGTCACTGATTAATGACCCTCCTGACTTTGTAACCTGCACAGGTTTAGCTCCTCTGACTTTGAACTCCTTCTTCTGTCCTATGATCCTGGCACTTTCCTGAAATAGTTTACAAGTTCATAGGGTTTTTGTTTGTTGTTTGTTTTTAACGCAGAGACAAACGTTCTAAAGTAGGAAATGAGTTTTAAAATAATATTAAATTTTTTCAAATTTTAATAGCTTATAAACATCTGCTGTAGGTTAATGTAGCATGTACTCCAAAGGGTTTTTTTTAAATACATATTAGCTTTTTCTACTCTGAAAGTCTGAGTAAGGCTGGTTTTCCGGAAGTTGAGCAGTAACCGATGAAGGGAGGAGGAGGGGACTCTCTCTGGCTACTTGCACCTCTTGGTCTCCCAGCCAAAGGCCACACGCAGGAGGAGGGCCATCTCAGAAATGACTTGGGGAAGAAAGGAAAAGGGAACCTCTCAGAATCGATGCTTTAACATTTTTTTAAATAAATAATCTTAACTGTCTTCCATTTTCTCTATATTTGTGAATTAGTCCATAAATAATTTGAATGAGCAAACTTCTCTGAGATTAACTTTTCCAAAACATGGAGAGCAGGGAACATTTTAGTTAAGATGCAAAGTATTTGATTTAGTTTATCAAACATAAAATGTTAACAAGATTCACTTACATGAGGGATAATCATGTTTACTAAGCAGTGCAGGAACTTTGTTAGCTGTTTATTGTTGTGTATGATTTCTGGGGGAAAGTAAACTTTAAATGTTTTGAGCAGTTTAAATGTCTTAAAAGCAAAATATTTTTTCTAACTTAATTAAATCCTTTCATTATTTTTTAGCGAGAATGGATGAATTTTGCTTTTCAAACAGCATTTAGTTTCCTGCTAAAATCAGTTGTGCGCATCAATATAGAGAAGGAAATTACAGAGAGCAACAGTTCTTAAAAATAGGACATTCAACGGATTCTAAACTGATTATAGATTATTTCCTTTTTTAGAAAATATGAATAAATAGTGTAAATGTCACATAAAATATAAATTAGATTACTTATCCTTAAAAGAGTATTATTGATATTCACTTACATTTCAGTATATGCTTTCTTGAGTAGAAGAGAATCAAAATAATAGCAAATGTCTCCTGGGCATATAAATACAGGAATTCTAAGCACTTTCATAGTGATGTGGAGACCATGAGATACTAAGCTTAAGTACCCATACCAGCAGGCAGGAGGGCTCAAACGTGGGTGGTCCAGCTCAAACCTCACACCTTCAACACTCCTGTGTAGCATCTGAACCAACACACAGGATCTCACTCTATGAGAACACTCAGGTTTCAATGTGTCCTGAGGAGACAGTGAAGTTTCATCAGCAAATCAAAAACAATTTAATCAGGTTGATATCGAAAGTTTATTTTGACCATTTTGATGTTTATCATCCTAATGAGTTCACTAAAAATAAAAATGTGTGCTTAGACTAACAATGTTTTAAAATACTCTGTGCTTTCTTACACACAAAAAAAAACTTCCTTTGAGATAAAGGAAGAATCATTTTAAAAGGAAGAATCATAAACTGTATTCACCACTATTAAGAGTTGGTAATGAAAAAAAAAACAGAAAGAACAAGTTAAATGAAGCACTGTAATACAGTATCATAGAAACAAACGCAGGACAAATTAAATCTCAGAAGTATAATTCAAAGAGAAATATCATGCCTGATTCCCTCATACATACTTTTAAAATGAATAATCATTTTCATCAAAATCATGCTATCCACTCTATCTTTACTAAAAACTAAAGTGGGCCAACATAAACATACCGTGTATATGTTATAGAGTCATGTGGTTTATTAAGGAACACTGAACAATGAAATTCTAAAAATTTTTTTCAGGTTACAACCTTCATGTATTTTTCTTTTTTTTTTTTTTTTGATACCTTCTCCCATTCCAGAAGTAGCCACTAACAGCCTGGTTTCCACAAGTAAAGTGAAGCAGAAAATTGATGCAATCTGTCTGGGTCATTCAAGCAAACTCTTGCTGTGATCTGGTTGATTTAGGCTAAAATAAAAAAATCAGGTCTATGGCTTGGAATGTGTGCTTTGGTCAGACACCCCAGATGATAGCAGAGCTCGGGACTCAGATACATAGGTAATTGCCCATAGTCTCCATTTGTCCTTATTAGCAAAGATGCTTCCACTGTGGGCAGTACTCCAAGACTGTCTCAATTCCATCACACTATAAAAGCCGCTTCAAATTTCTGGTTTTCTTCCCAAAGAGCAACAGGAATTGAACTGTCCTAGCCTGGAGGCATCAATCAGTACCTGACCACCCATCTGGCCATCTTCACAGGGCAAATTGCCCTGCCCTCTACTCCTGTTGCCCAGACAACCAAGCAAACACCCTTGGACTCCACGTCCCCCCACAATCTGACTACCACTAGCTGGACAGCCAGTCTGCAGTCTGGGCAGTGACCTAGAACACAACCTAACAAGATGGACTTGGCCAATCCTGTTGAGGTTCTCAGGAGTATGAATTTGGAAATCTACAGTGAGGTCTGAGCCTCACAAGGGAACGTCTTGGGATGGAATGGAGAACATAGGAAGCAAAGACCCCTAGTAAGTAAAGTTGTGCAACGACAGAGAAAACCAGCCAGCTGAGATGAGCAGGCTCATCTGCCACCAGTGGTAAGTCCATCAGATAAGTCCTTCTGTGATCAGTGGCCCTCCCACTAGTATATTTTCAACTGCTAAGGTCTATTTCTGACAAGAAAGGAAAATCCATAAATTTCACCTGAGAACAAGGAGCCAAAGTCAGAGAAGAATGGTTTTTACATACAGCACAGGATGTCAAGTCAAGTTCAGCTGCCCAGCTCGCCCAGACACCAGAATCACAGTGAGACAGGAGACACGGCTTTATGGGAGAGAAACAGCTATAAACAAATGAGATCAGAGGGAAGCCTTGACCCATATAAGAACGGGAATCAAGAACCAGATGAGCCAGTGCAGTGGTGCATGCCCATAATCCTAGTGACTGGGAGGCTGAGGCAGGAGGACTGCAGGTTCAAAGCCAGCCTCCGCAACTTAGTGGGGCTCTAAGCAATTTAGCGAGACCCTGTCTCAAAATAAGAAAAGAAAATAGGGCTGGGGATGTGGCTCAGTGGTTGAGTACCCCTGTTACCAAAAAAAAAAAAAAAAAAAAAAAGGATGAATGAAATCTAGGAAATAGTAGCCACAGAGAATCAGGGGCAACGGGCCCTGCCCTTTTGCTGCCTTTGATGTACATCAGCGTGGACAGCCATGGCCCGCCAATACTGGTGGCTCCTGAGAGCCCACAGTGACAATCTGCACTGAGGCCAGTTCTGCAGCACATTCTTATCCACCCAGCACCAAAGACATGAAGAGTCTTGAAGGGCTGCAGGCTGTAAGGCAGTTGATGAGCAACAACCTGAGAAACCTGTTGTGTGGTTAACAGTTTTTCTCCTATATTCACCCAGACCCATACACTCTAGGGATTTCAGACACCATTTCCAAAATATCTCCAGCCTCCCGATCTTCTGGGCCCCTCCCACCCCCCTCGGGTCCCCGTCAGCTCTGGAGGACTTGGACTGAATAACATCCTAAAGGGTCTGATTGCCGCCAGCCTCTCCCGCTGCTAACCCACGGAACGCAGCTTCACCAGATTTCCCTCCCTCTTTAATCACCCTCACCAAGTCGCTCTAAATCAAATGAAGTACAAACCACTCACTGGGTCCCTGTGACTCGTCTGACCCCAGCCCTCTCACCAGCCTCACACTCTGAGCCCCAGTGGCCTTGATCTCAGCCTATTCTCCATTCAGCTCAGTCATAAGCGCATCACTTCTTCAAGGTTCATGGCAAAGAACACCTTCTCCCTGGAGCCCTCCCTGGTTGCCCGACATTGCTCAAGCCTCGCTGTCCTCTGGGTCCCCCAGTGCATTGCCTGCACCTCTCCCCTGGAGCAGCAAGTGCCTATGAGTCCTCTCCTCTATGCCCAGCAAGAACAAACAGACATGACCTTGAGGAGCTGTGCTGGAAAGGGAGAACGACCTTTCCACAGGTGAAAGGTATAATGCATAACAGGTCAAAGCACACTTTGTTTTTGGGGGGGGGGTACTGGAGATTGAACTCAGGGGCACTTGACCACTGAGCTACCTCCTCAGCCTTGTTTTGAATTTTATTTAGAGACAGGGTCTCACTGAGTTGCTCAGTGCCTCAGCACTGTTGCTGAGGCTGGCTTTAAACTCGTGATCCTCCTGCCTTAGCCTCCGGAGCCACTGGGATTACACCCAATGTAAAAAAAAGTGGCCACTGTGCCTGGCCAGAGCACACTTTTAAAGAATACTCAATGGCACTCTTAGGAAGATTCAGTCTGGCCCTGAGTTGTACCTTCCACACCTCCTACCACCAACTGATTGCAGTTTACCTGGGAATATGTCTTACTCCACCTAGATCTATGCAGTAAACCACACAATGCCTGGTGAACAGACCTTTTTTTGTTTTTGTTTTTCATTCAAATCCATTTCAATCTGGATTGAAGGGGAAGAAACTCCAGTCCCTCCACCATCTGCTTCCCTCTGCTATCCTCAGTGGCCAAGGAGACTGACATTCACCTTGCTCTCCAAGGAGCAGGAAAAGAGTTGGCCACACGTGGGGGTACTGCATAACCTAACCCCTGCTGGGCTTGGAAAGCTTCCTCAGTGATACCAAAACCTATACTGGAACCTACTTTTCCCCCAGTCCCAGTACCTTCAAGGTCCTTGAAGGGACAAGCAAAAGACAAAACGTAAGAAACCAAGGACAAAATTAGATAATTACACCAGGGATAGGACAGTTAAGTTGCACAGTACAGGCATTAAGTAGAACAAGAAAATCAAAGCAAATAAAGAGCATTTAGGTTACTGGATCACCAGAAATGTAAAGAGTGCTTAAAACAGATAATAAAATAAATGTGATTTTGTGCTATCTCCTAGGCATTTTCCTCACAACTATTATAGTTTAGCTGGTTACTAGGCAAAGACGATGTTTCCCTTTCATAAAACCATTCTGTGTTCCACTGGGTCCTGTCCTCTGGTTTGCTTACTCCACCCTCCAAAACAAACATCCACATGGGTAGTTCCAGGGCATCTGAAATCCTACCTGAACTTTTGGGTACATAAGCACATGTGTATTTTTCTGAAAGAAAAATCTAGAAACTTTATCAAATTCTTAAGGAAGCCCAAACAAGATTAAGAAGCAAAGGAACTAGGTTTCTCACTGTAAATGCAACATATATCGTTATTGTTTCTTCACAATTTGTAAACATTGCCTAAACATCACTTTTCCTTTCCAAATTAGTGCCTTTTACCAAGCTGTTACAATTTTACAACTCACATTTTCTCAAAGAAATTGGAATGATCATTTCTCAAGTTTTGAAAATCTCACTGGTAAAACTCCAAAGAGATCCTGATTTTCAAAACTTTAGGTCGTCTCAGCAGTTACCACGTTGTGGTATGAACTGGCCCCAAGATTCAGAAAGAATGACACATGGACCTCGCCCCACAGGGGTCCCCCTCTGTCCTGCCTGTCCCACCTACGAAGCTTTACACTTGAGGAACTGGAAGAGGCAAAAGTCAGCCTTAGCATAGGGCAGCGCCCGTGTCTGTTGGGCCAGTCGGGAGCTTTTTATTTTTCTCGTGTAGAAAATAAAGACAAAGGTATGAACGAGCTAAGCCACCAGTTACACAAAGAGTCATTCAGGTGTGAGACGCAACATAAAAATAAGAAAACATAGACTGGGAAGTAAGGGCTGAATACAGCACCAAGGTGTCCGCCGTCCCCCCATGACAGAGTCCTCCAGGCCTGTGTTTGCAACTCCAGACTTCTGAACCTGCTTCCGACGCCTGCTGCCCAGTTTTGCACTTGGGCCTGTGAGCGCTGCAACAGCAGACGTCCAGCTTCACGGCCTCCACAGCTCACGGTGAGCAGGTCTTCAGGAGTTCCTGCAAGTGCCAGAGGTGGGGCCTTGTTTGTTCTGAGTTGAGACGTTTAAAAGGTGTTTTGGCAGCGTTTGTGCTTCAGGAAGGAGACCGTGAAGGCAGACGCTGCTCCACGTCCAGCTGTGGCCACCACTAAACCAACAAAGCCACCAGCCCCTCGGAAGCACCAGGGTAGAGGAAGCCGCCCGTCCCACAGAGCTGGTGTGCTGTTTATTCAGGCAGAGAAAGGATATTTATTTCAACCAGCAAGAGAAATATGAAGTTATGTAACGTTGGGGATCAGGAGAATGAGGCTTTCTTTTTCCCCCTACGTTTTCCTGGAGAAGAGTGTTGGGAAATAGTCCAGGAACAGCGTCTGGTTTCCACAGGCACTCATGCTTCCAGAGGCTTCTATCTGACAGGATCAACAGAGCCTCAGGCACAGCCCAGTGGGACCCTGCCCACCTGCCACTGACCCACCCCCACCAGTAGCATGACACTCTGGCCACAGAGTCCCATTAGTCACTTCAGAGAGACTCAGTACAATTACCCCGAGGCGTTTTTCCCACCTCACACCCCAGTGCGGCCTTAGAAAGAATCGGTATTTACATGGTCGGCTGCACAGGAATCATGCAAACAGAAGCTCACACAGGACTGGGCTGGACCAATGTACCATAATTCCAGGATCTGGGCAGTTGGTGGGGGCTGGGGGTATTTATTTAAGTGAAAAATAAGAAGGTGAGCTCAGGTGAGGTCTCAGCCAGCAGATGGGGCCCCAGAAGAAGGGACAGAGGGGGCGTGAGGGCTGAGTGAAGGAGTCCACACCAAGACCCCAACTGGCTGAATAATCAAGGACAAGGAAGTGGCCAGCAGCCATCCTGGGCAGTTGGCAGGGCTCCAGTAGGCAGTAAGAGTGAGAGAACCATGCAATAGACTATGAGCATCTCTAGTTCTCCCCAAGTGGCACATGAGGACCCAAGGCTGAGACTTGGTCACAAGGGAGCTAGGCAGACCTGGCCACTGGGAAGGATCTTAGAGATTATGTGAGAGACCAGTTCATCTTTTCAACACAAAGTTATTTATTGAGCACCTACAACATTCCAAGCATTGACCTAGGTGTTGGGGACATAGCAGCAGACAAAAGGGGCAAAACTCCCGGCCTCACAGAGGGCACATGCCGGGAAAGTGAGAAGTGGAAACAGTAACTATTATGGACGGAAAGTTTGTGTTCCCCCAAAATTCATACTCTGAAACCCAAGTCCCCAACATGATGGTGTTAGGAGACAGGGCCTTCCCAGGTGGCTAGGCCCGGACGGTGGGGTCCTCATGATGAGATTAGTGCCCTTATAAAGGAGACCTACCGCAGAGAGCTCTGCAGCTCCTCTGCCACGTAAGACACAGCAGTCCTGGGCAAGGCAGAAGCGCCCTTACAGAGGCAGTCCAGGCAGCACCCTGATCTCTGACTTCCAGCTTCCAAAACTGTGGCAAATAGATTTATGTCTTTTAAGCCTCCCTGTTTATGGTATTTGTCCTAGCAGCCCAAGCTGACTACGACAATGACCAATAAATAAAATAGAGAGAAGGACAAATGACAACGCAATGGCACTCAGGTGAAGATGAACAGGGCATGGAGACGGGGAGGCTGGGACAAGGGGTGACAGGGTGACTCTAGATCATACAGACTGAGAAGACAAGTAGCCATCCCGGAGGAA